>NC_054544.1:21740336-22340336 GCF_017654505.1 Polyodon spathula | reverse complement strand
CGCCGAGTGGACCGCCTAAGCGGTGGAGGGAATACTACAGGGGGCAATGTGTCATCGCCGCTGAGGTGAATAGATTGACCTGCGCCTTCCCAAACTGTACCCAAATGCGCTCCGCCACCATGCTCTGGACGAATGGAGACGTAAAAATACACGTCCTGCAAGTCCACCATGGTAAACCAGTCACCCTGCCGGACAGATTGGAGTATGTGACAATGAGTCGGCATTTTGCCACCGGCTCTGGGAACAGGGTGTCACGTAATATACCATCCATGTATGCGACCAGCATACCGGATGTGTTTGCCAGACGGGTACTCTGGGACCCCGCCACGTAAGCCTTATGGACATGTGTATCCGTAACCTTGCATTGCAGGTTGGGGCACATAGGGTCCTTGGGCAGACCTCCCACCGGTGGAGCCTTCACCAAAGCTGTGATGGTGGAGTCTATGGGGGGAAACCCCTCCAGGCCCAGCTTCTCCGCCCCCTCCAGCGAGATTAGTTGAGAACCGTGTCTCAACTGAGCAGGCGCTGTGGTTGGGTGGTCCCAAGAGGAGTGCACCTCCTTCATAAAGTCAGGGAAGGTAGGGAAGGGCAGGGGCCGAGGAGCCACGTCATGCGGCTGAAAGACGGAGTGACGTGGCTTTGCAGCTGTTGCCCAGGGGACCTGCAGGTACGCTGCCAGGCGCCCCATGAGGATGGGCATCGACCCTGACAGCAGTGGCGCACTAGTAACCGAGGACACCTTGGAACCAGGGACCACTTCGATCAGGAACACAGGCTCTGCTTCGACCTCCATCTCCGCTGGAAAAGCGGACTTCTCCCCACGTTGGTACCGAAGTAGCACGGGCCGAGCATGCACCGCAATATTTAGAAAACACCGGGGGCAGCTATGCAATTGTGCCTACCCTGACCGCGTGTTTACACACCTGGGCAGCGCGTAGTGTACAACAGAGGGGCAGGGCTGAAGCCAGCGGCCAGTACAGATGGGGGAGAGCACCCTGTCTGTTCGATTGTATGGCCCACACACATGGTAATAGGCCAACGCAGCCCGAGTATATCTCAACTCAACAACGTGGCAAGCCTCGGTGAGGAGTACATGGCTGGTCCGGCTGTAAGCAGCCACGCTGCAGCTAGTCCTCTGCACAAGCACGGGGATGCGCAGCACAATCAAAACAACAAGGCCCGACCGGCAGCCAGCAGGCGGCTGGTGGACTAACTCGACAACAGGGACAAGGCAGGTCTAGCCACGGTGGAGTAACCACGCTCTCCCAAGTGAAAAAAGGGGGTGAAAAACACACACTCCCTCTTAATAATACTGCTTACCGGCAGTCGAATCACAGATGACAAACTGAAGAGAAGTAGTCTGACACGCGTAGCGAGCAGGTGCTGAAGACAGTAAAGAAACAGAAAAAAGGCTACAATTTAGGAGCGACTGATTCCGGGAAAAGTGGCAAGCCAGCTTTCAGCTCGAAGTGCAAGGGAGCTAGCAGCAAGCTCAACGCAGAGCTTTTTAAGTAATAAAAAGGGGTCAAAGCAACACAGATGGTCTTACCGTACCAACTTGAGAAGCGAAAAGAGACAGATCCTTCCCTGCGTGATAGTTATATACCCTCGGTAGGCGGGACCGAGGAGGTCATCGAAGGAAGGGAGCCTATCGGTAGCTTTGATAGAAAGAGCTCAGTGATACCTACCAATAGGCAGGCGTATATCCCATAACAATGTTTGGGCGCAATCTTTGAATTGAAAGGGAATCAGTCTCATTGAGAAGTGCATTGCTTCACGGTTGAACCTGTTTATGGAACCAGTCCTCATGTTAGTGATGCACATTGATCAGATCCAGTCTCATTGGAGAAGTGCATTGCTTCACTTTGCAGGTCAATGTGAAGCGCAGCATGGCACGAAATGTGAAGGAGCTAATAGGACTGCAGTAGTGAATGACAGGCACAGTGCTGTATATGCACAGAGATGAGAAAGCTGGAGAAAAATCCTCTGAATTAAGTCAGATTGCACAGGGCTTCTTTAGAGTCAAACAGATGAGAAAAAAATAGTTCTGAAATAAGATTAATGAAAACAATACTTCTTGCTCCTCTAAGTCTTTCAGTAAAGAGAAAACTGAAAGTGAGTTGCCCAGACATGTTCAGTCAGGAACCAGTAATGAGGATGGCTGATTGAGGATGGAGATATAAAGGTCATCTCTAATCATCTGGCATCAGCAGTCCAATTTATTAATGTGACAGCGAATGAAAGGTAAAATCAAATGACACCCCATCCATTTGCCCTAGGTCAGCCTAACTGTGCCATCTTGTGGATGCTAAGTGTACATTGGAAATTGAAAAGCTGAAAACTAGACCAACTGTTTAAAACTCACTATCTTACGGCAACTTGCTGAGGTAGTTTGATAGGCTTTTTAGGATTTCTTTTTAAGCAACCTTATCTGGGCTTCCACAGTGTGGTAGTGGGGTGGAACTTGGAAGATGAAAATGAAAGGGAAAGAAAATGACAATGAATTAACAAAAAAGGCATAGAGTTGTAACAACAACACAGGACACAATCAGCGGGAAAAACTTATTTTACTAAAAAAAATACACAAAACAGAAAGCTGATTGTGCTACATCCCCTTTAACACCTAGGTAGCAAGATGGCATTTTACAGATAAAACCCTTCTTTTAAAGGAATGTTTAACAGACGCTCTTGTATGTGAGATCCCGACTGACATTTACTAGAAAAAAAAAAAAAACTGGTTGTCAGCAGCCTGCAGAAACTCTGATGTTGCCACAAGCTTTCCTTTGGTAATTGGTATTCATAAACAAAGTTACAATAAGTGATATTCTCTGTTATATTCAAAGTTACAATAATGATAACTCTACTGTTAAAAGATTTTTTTTAAATAATGTTGGTTAGCTGAATAAAGTGAATCTTACCTGGAACGCAACACTATGCACAATGCTGGTCTCTTCCTTACTGCTAATATTTCATCAGAAAGTCCAGCAGTGTCTACATACTTACAGCTTGATGCAAACACTGCTTGACATGGCAAAACCCACCAGGTGTTTGTAGTACAGTGGTTATGCTATTTGGTTCCTTTTAAAAGTCGCTATATAGAAAATTCCCTCATATTTAAAATGTAATCCCAGGATAGGTTGAAAATATAGTTTCAGCTAGGGATCATGGGGGACACCACTTTCAACTGAAGATCTACTGAATAAATGTATTTGCTTCATGTCCAGTACACTCTGCATTAATGAGGTACAAGTTTACAGCATGTAAAACCTCAACATTTTTTATACATGTCTTAGGAAGATTACCTATCAGTGTAGTTGCGATGTATTTGCAACTGTTGTTGCAACAATTGTAAATAAGTGTCAGGCAGATCAAATTCAAATTCTTAACATAAACTTAATTCAAACACTTAATTATAAATCCTGAGGCGACTTTGTGAATTCGTTTTGGGCAATGCCTTCATCAATGTTTTAATTAGTTTTGGGACAAAGAACAGCACTTTCATTTCCCTCCCCCCTTTTCTCACCTTGGTGTGCACTTAACATAGTTTCATCTCAAAAAGTTTTAACTCAGAATTTGCAAGTGCATTGTACAATAATCTGTTTTATGGCATGATTTGCTAACAGATTTTATATCTGTATACATGATTTCCTTTTAAAGACTGACATGAAATTGAAAGATAGTTTACTTTGGAAAACCACAAAGAGAGATGGACAACTCCGGATCTGGAGGGCCCTTCTGCACTGTGTGGTGAGATCATTAACTGGAGGGAGGTTTAATGGTTCAATTAAACAATGAACATGTTGAACTAAAGCTGTGGCCTGGAGGAAACAAAAACTAAAAGCAATCCACAGATCTCTAGATTACAGGTAAGTGACAGAAGCATACAAGTATATTCAGTGAGAAACACAAACACATTCTCCAAAACTTCTCTAACAATAGCACCATAATGTAAAAAAAAAATGGCGTGATTCTTTTTTCTGTTTAAAATTCTAACCCAAGAATCAATAGCTCATAAAAAAAGTTACTGGTATGTCAAGAAAGGATTTTGTGTTTATTTCCAATAATACATCCCCCACCCCCCTCCCATAACAGCACTACTAACAAATCCACCTGATGAAGCGATCGAAGAAGCTGGACCTGGAGAGCTGGGAGAAGGATTTCTCTCTGAAGATGGCCGCCCGATCTCCCAGTCCGATCTGCAGCAGGATGTCCATGTCTACATCGTCGCCCACGGCGATCACCGTGGGTACGGCATCAACCTTTCTCATGGAAGTGACGGCCTCCGAGAGGCTCTTGCTGCTGGTGATGCCGTCTGTGATGAAGACGAAGGCGAGCTCCGCGTTGCGTCGGGCGACTCTCTGGCGCCCACCCTCACCGTTGACAATATTGTTGATGGCGTGGATAATGGCAGCGCCCACATTGGAGGAGGAGTCGAGGTATTTCATCTGCGCCAGGCTGTCCGCGATGACGGTCAGGTTGTGCGTCAGGGAGAAGGCTACTCTCTGCTCGGCCTCGCCGCCGTACTGCAGCAGAGCCATGCGTGCGTTCAGCTCGTCGTCCTCGCGGCGGGCCAGGGCCAGCCGCTGCGCCACGTCCTCCACGAAGGTGCGGGCGTAGCGGAAGTTCTCAGAGCCGATCCGTTCTGAGCCGTCCAGCAGGAAGACGATGTCGACCGGGCGCTGAGTGCAGTGTGCTACGGCAAGCTCTGAGGAATAAAAAAACAGTTAGTTTCCTTGCTCGGAAGCAAACAGTTGTCTTTAATCACATTTACAGGCTTCATGAAATCAGTCCTTATTCAGAAACCAGCAGCCTGGGTCATTGTCTAGCATGTGTTCATTGGTGGGTGCAGCTTCTGTGGAGGAGAACCAAAGTGTGGAGGAGTTGACTTTGGGGAGTTGGAATCCTCACGTTTGGCTCTCCTGCTGTAACCAATCAGTGCTTTTCCAATAAGTGACATGTTTTTAACTTCTCTGTGCTCATCATACGACTTCTCTATGAAGTACAGGACTGAAAAATCTACGAGAGCACAGGAACATTTTTTGCTTGTTAGCTGAGAAAACTTCGGAAAATCAAAAACACGTAAAACATGCAATTGTAACTTAATATTTAGTATTTTCTTTTGTTTGTTCTATGTCCTGCTAAGACATTGTCCTAAAACACTTTTCAAGAAGCCAAGGAACAGAACACTCCAATCAAGCCCCTGGTCTGAGATTAGTTATGCCTTAAAAATGAACTGCTTTCTTAAACAGCAAAAGATTTTTGAAGGAATGAACGAAGGGTTAAGAAATTAAAAAAAAAAAACAAGATGAAATACAAAATAAACCACAAGGTACATCCTCAATTGCATTTAGTAAATGTATTTAATTTTCAGAAGCACATCTCTTTCTTTTCTCTATTTATTTACAAAGACCATCTACATATAAATGCTTCTTACAGTCACCTTGGGCAATTTAACATATCTGATATGTGCCAGACACTTAGACATTCACAGGGTTACAGCATGCCTTCAATACGTTGAAACATTGTAAAATATCTGAGATTATATAGAGATATTGAATGGAATAGCACTTTAAAACAACGGCTGCAGATCCATATGGATTACAATGGAATATCTGATGGTCTTGTGATATTCCATTGGATTCCTAAAATATTCCATTGGATTCCAACGATATTCCATTGGATTCTTAAAATATTCCATTGGATTCCTACACTATTCCATTGGATTCCTACAATATTACATTGGATTCCTACCCTATTCCATTGCAATTCATTACAAATCACTGGCCACGATAGTGTTACATTTCACACTGAAGTATAAGAGCAACTGTGCAAGTTTTCTGTTTTGTCAAAAATACCTGGAGATGTTCCATTGTATACCTACAATATTCCATTGGATTCCTACAGTATGAACAATGTGAAGTATAGGTAAGCATTGTAAAGCCCAGAGAGGTACAGTACAGCATATTACTAAACATGGCAAACCACAGTAAATTATAAATGAATTGTATAAACATCGGAGAAGCTTAGAAAACTGCAAAATTACAAGACAAAACTACACATCCTAGTAAGCCAAGTAAACTTTTCTTAGGGATATTCCGTTGCAATGCATTATTGGTACTAGAATTGTCAAATAGATAGTGTTTCGTTCTCCATTACTGAATCATGGGAACAGCCTGAAGATGACAGACAGGTACTGTATCCAAAGAATTATTTTAAACGAACTTCATCAGATCACATTAAAAACAATAGTATACCACAGAATCAACCAAACATTAACATTTCACAGTCAAGGCCAAACATTTCCTTCTATTCTTCTAAAACTTAACTTACAATCTAACATGAGCATGTGTTTTTTGATCAGTTTGACACACTGCCAGCACTGTGTCTTACTGCAAACCATGACGTCATCAAACTTTCACAAAATGAAAAAAAAGCGTTCTTGTGCATTCCTATGCGATGGCACCTGAATTGACTTTACCTTTATAGTTCAATACAGAGGCAGGTATCTGATTCTCATTCCAGATAATGGGTTGGGCAATAATAACATTTTCATTGATTATTGGCTAAAATATCAATTAGGAGTGCAAGCCACTTTCAATTGGTACAGTATTATGTAATTTCTTTTTTCTAACATCCATTTTACTGAAATTAAGGCTAAAAACCAGAATGATATAGTGGAACAGGAAATACCATTCAAATGACTAAAAAAAATACCGTGCTGACTGCAAAGAGCAGTAGCTGTGTTTACCCTTAGATATCTCCAATAAAGTACAGAGGCACAGGAAGTGGAAGTTGAGGTCTGCATCTTACATTAACTGGCAGGAAAGAAGCAAGAAAAGGGATCAGTAAGATCTTGCTTGCGTATCGCAGTTACTGACTTGCTTTAGGGTAGCATACCCTTGTTTTTTCAACCAAAAACCATTAGTAAATGTAGCTGCTTCAGTAAACAAGACAGGAATACCACAACTATGATTCTGAATGACTGGGCTGCATTATAAAGACAGTGAGTATGAAGTTCTGGCTGCCACTGCCGACTAGTTCAGCACAACCGTAGTGCTATATCTGGGTCCCCCATGATGTCCCCGTACACCATTTTGAAGGTGTCAATGAACAGATTGGTCCATTGCTCCCTGTCTTCTTCCAGGTTGAGCTTGGCTCTTTGGGCAGTATATGCCAGGGTGGCCACCACTTTGGGGTAGGAATCGGGGTCCTGGCTCAGCTTCAGGGAGCGTAACAAGTGCCGGACCTCAGAGATGGAGGTGGGGATGGAGTTGAGGTTTGAGGGGTCCTTCCCCTCCTCTGCAGGGGCCGTGTACAACTCATGCCAAGGCTCTGTCCCATCTGCAAGGGAGCGTTAAAACAAGAGTTTAAAGGGGGGGCTAGGGAAAGCCACTCCTGCTTTTCACCTCTGGAGGCCTGGGTTCCAATATGGTGGCACAGACAGACAGTGGGCTAATTCACTAGCCTCTCATTCCTGATTTTCATTTGATGTGTATGTGTTGTAGATAGACAGTGGGTTTATTCCAGGCCTGGGCTCAGATCTGGAGGGCTAGATGGTGCAGAAAGACAGAGAGATCCATAAAACTGATGGTGTGTATTTCCACTTCCAGGCTTTCCTTGGCTTTACAAGCAGACAAGGTGTTAGAGATGAAACATCAAAACAGGCCTGAAGCAGGTTGCTCACACTGAGATGCACTGGTAATGAAACAGCAGGCAGCAAGAGATGACATGTCATGGTGACATGCTCACAAAACAAAAAATAAAAATACGAGGGAGTTTCATTCACTCCAACAACTGGCAGGAGAAAAGGGAAGCGCCTCTTGCTGCTTGACTACAGCAGGCAACACAATATCACCAGCCCCAGTAGAATACAGCAAAGTCAATATCTTACTGTAACAAACACCATTCAAATTTCCAGGATGTAGCGTAGCCAGACTTCATGCATAATGAAGGTCACCTTGAGTTTTGACTGACATACGGATGACAAAGAACACCACAATAAACCTGTATCATTGTCCCCAATATGATTAGAAGCTGACTGCAGAACTCAAATGAAAAGCTCTCAATTACTAAGACTGAGACAGCAGGACTCGTTGTTTTTTTATTCACAAAGCAAATGGAAACTCAGATTTACATAAATTAAATTCAAAAACAAAGTTCAGCCCAAAATTCTTGGAAAAATCCAAACTCAGTTTGGTGGCGTTCCAAACCAGAGTCCTTCAAAACAATTCCTATTGTATTTTACCATTTGAAAGAGTAGCACTCACTGGTTGTGAAGTCACTTAAGGACTACACAGCAATAGGTAGAGTTGACCCTGCTTCAGGTATGGCACTCTATCCCTAATTTACATAAAGTAGCATTAAATGACATGTGTGCCTTATAAAACTGATGTGTCTTATTGTTCAGCAATTAATACACAACTACACCAATTACAATTCCCTACCTGCACTGAAACCAACATCAATTTAGGATATCACACTGTGTGAACCCATACCCAGTCCCGTGGTGTAGCTCTATGTTGACTAACTGAACAACCCTCAGCATCTTTTAAGGATACACTGGGGTTGAGTAGGTAGCAGTGGCGCCTATCCTCTTCCACTTCAGGCAGCTGTTGAATTCTGTCTATCTGCTCCTCTGGTGGAGCCTGCCTTTTTTTTTTTTTTTTTTTTTAGCACAACAATAAAGAAATGCTGGTATTTCAGAGGAGAAAATGCAAAATAAATGAAAATGTCCCACCATGCAAGTCAGCCAGTTTACCTCCTAAAGGGCAAACTTAGCAGACATGCTTATATTGTAGACATGTGCCAGTTCATACATACAGTAACTACTGTGGTGTTAGCCATATTTACAGAATACCATTCAGTACCATACATATTTCTACATTGAATGATATACAAAATAAATGTGATATAAATACCCACATACTGTAGAACAAATGACGATGGATGTCATGCTACAAGATATATAGGTAAAACCTGCTGGCCAGACATTAAGTAAAGCGTGCTATTACTGTTTCAGGTATAACAATGATTGGTTGTGATGCACAACCATGTTCTGAGACCCCATGGTCTGACAGTGACAGTGTGTATGAGCTGAACATGGTTTGGCTGAGGTACCATTTACCAAGCATGGTCTGGCAGTGGTGGAACAAAATTTAAACAGGATACAACCCGCTGGATTAGATTACTGGATTTTGACCACACAGACATTCAAAACTTTTATGAAAAAACACCAGAAATGGCTACTTAATGTGTACTATGGGATTATGCAATAGACAGGCAAGATGCGGCACTGTTGAGATCCGCTGCTGTTTAGCTTGTCATGGAAAGTAAAAACCCTTCATGGAAATCCCTGAGCTACACTGAAAATATTTCAATAGAAAGACACTGTAGGGTGTGGGATAGATGTACTAAAGTGTTGCGCCTGTCACAAGAGTCACAAACCGGCTGCAAATGAGTCGGAAGTCTTGGGTGAAATGTATGAAACAAGCGCAATGCTTTTTATGGGATGCTTCGCGACAGCAGTTTCTGTTTGGGGTTCAGCCTTAGATGAATATGTAATTACAGACATTAAGTAGGGTATAGGTAGTTAAAAATAATAATAATTAAAAATAAAATTAAAAAAAGATTAAATAATTTGGTTTCAATTTTAAATAATCTTTTATTCGCATTGTACACCAACGTATACAATGCAGCAGCATGATTTATATTGTGTTCCTATACCAGTAGCCTACAGGCTAAAGTAAAAAGAAAGTGTGCCAGATAATTATTTCATTTTACTGCTGTACCGTATACTGTATAGGCTTACTGTACATATTTACATTTTTTACATAATGTAATGTGTAGCACACGCAAAACACATTAGTGCTATTTCAGCGCAATGATTTATACATTTAAAATACACTGAGCAATATAAATGTATGCGTGTGCGATTTTATTGTATTATTTTAAACCTGACACCTCCTTATGTCGGACAAGCATGTCCGGCTTAGCTAGGGACTACTGTATGGTAATGAAAAGCTTTTTGATAGAGACACATTTTTTATTTGGGGATGAAGGTGGGGGCACCACTATAGAATCTGATGGGATTAAACTGCCTTTCATTATTTATTCGAAAAAATGTCGCACGACTCTCGCAATGCTAGAGATCTCACTAAGAGGACGCAACAAATATTTAAATGAGTATATTGCAGCTCTCTACATAAACATATTTCCACTTAGTACATATGACAAAATGCATACCTTGCAAATTGTCACAACAAAAATGCACATTGTAGGATGTTTGCACCGCGACTGGCCCATCTTAGTACATCTACCCCTCTGTCTCATTTGAATTTCCATACCTGTTTTGCAGGGAAGGTCTGGGCAAACAACAAATGGATCTGAAAGAAAAAAGATGAGCCAATGAGATTCACTGAACCCCAAGGCACATGTCACCACACCTGGCAGAGACAATGCAAAGGAGTCTCCCTATTTATATACTTTATATATTTATATACAATCAAGGTAGTGGAGAATAGGTAGAAATACTATCCATCAAAAGTATAAAGTGAACAAAGGTCTATCATGAGGCAGTGGTTAAGCAGACAGTGTAAACCCTGAGTTTTAAAGGGAGGACCTGATGAAGTTGTTAGTGCTAACAGGAAGTATAATGTATTGAAAAGCCTTGGTTAGCTCGATACTGTTGCTGTTGCTAAGAAGAGGTAAGAGGACGGATGCTAAAGCTTCTCTACCTGGGCACAGCACCTCCTCCATTTTGTCGATGAACTCCTCGGCCACCAGGTCTGCAAACAGGTTCATCCCGGTCACGCGGCTCTGATCATTGCATGCGATGGATTTCAGGCTCTCATCCTCCTGGTGGCGGCTGAACATGTCCCCAATGCCGATGGCGTTGACGATGACGTCGCCACTGCACAGAGACTGCAGGAGCGTCTCGTCGTCACGCGGGTCGTAGCGCCCGTCTGTGATGACCACAGCGAAGACCTTGGCCTTGTCACGCTTGCTGCCTTTGATCAGCTGGTCGTAGGCAAAGCGCAGGGCGGAGGGGGTGTAGGTGCCCCCTGCGATCCACTGCAGCCTCTTCACAGCATCCTTGAAGGTGGCCAGAGAGTCGATGCGTGAGTCGTTCAGCTGGATAGCTTCAAAGGTGTTGTCGTGGCTGTACTGGACGATGCCAACGCGAGTGCCTGAGGAAACAAAGAGCCCATGGGTCAACTGAAAACGTTCCACTTGCTACTCCCAGCTGTAATGGGAGGCTCAGAGTAAGTCCTATAATTAAAGCTGCGTGTCAGTGTCCTGACCTGTGTCCGATTTGGGGTCCCTGGCGATGGAACCCAGCCTGCTCACCACGTTGATTACAAAGTTCTTCTCCAGAGTGAAGTTGGTGAGCCCCACACTCTCAGAGCTGTCAATCACAAAGACAATATCCAGAGCCCCACAGCGCTTCTCGCAGTCTGGAAGACACACAGCATTGAAACTGCTCTTTAAAGATTAACTCACTTCGAAGCAACTTGCAGTGGCATCAAACATCCTTCACACAGTTCTGACCCTGGTATAAATAGCTTCATATGGTACGGTATATACCTCTTCCTGTCCTGCTGCAGTATTCTGTATTCCTATTGGTATCCCAAATTATTTTACCCAAATTATCTCCCCAGTTTGGAATCAGCAATTGTATTATTAATCCCGATTCACCACTGCAACCCTCTGGCAACTCAGGAAAGGATGGCTGACACAAGTGTCCTCCGAAATGTGTCCATGCCTAGCTGTCTTTTTTCGCACTGTGGATCCACAACGAAGCCATCAGACCTATAGTGCCGGAAGACAACACAGATCTGGGTGGCTCCACAGCAGACCCGCAGGCGCTTTATCAGCCATAGGGGTCGCTGGTACACAGTTATTTAGATTCTACTACTTCATCTGTGTAGGCTACACCTGCTGAAGCATGGTATCTTCAATTTTGCAATACCTTTAAGTTAATGTATTTTGATCATACAGTATATGGTACCATGACACTTTAACTGGGTTTCTAGTCTGGCTAACGTGGCACACCCTCTTGCCCTGTGTACATCCTGGTATGTTTTCTGTTGGTTTGACTGCAGAGAGCTGACCCAGAAACCAAGGACCACACAAAAACACACCACAGCATCCACAGGTCTCTCTGACATAGGTCATGACATCACAGTCCTGAAAGATAACAAGGAAAACTCTTAGTTAACTCACTAGATTGCATTGGACTGTATTTCAAAACATTCCTGTGGAGAATATTTTATATTGCATTACAGGAATCTGAACTTTAAACAACACACTGTAGACACCTGACTGATCCTTTACCTGCTGTACAGCGCTCAATACAACCAACTGACATGTCTGATATAGTATGGCATCTATTGCAAGGCCTGTGTCACGTAGAAATAACATTACAATGGCAGAAAAGCCAGACGCTATTACAAATAGAATATAGGGTGGAGTAAAAGTTGGTCTGCACCACTCAAAGACAGAGTGGGAAAGCCCTTCCATGGTGTTGTGGTATTGTACAGCACCTAGTTATATGTATTCTATATGCACCCCCTCTTGTATTGTACAAGTATGTACTGTACTGTACAGCTCCCTATCCTGTAGTCTGTCTGTATTGTATGCACTACACAGCACCCTATCCTGTACACTGTCTATACAGTATGTACTGTTCTGCACTCTGTCTGTATAGTTTACATTGTACTGTACAGCAGCCTATCCTGTACTCTGTCTGTATAGTATGTTCTGTATTGTAGGAATCCACTCAAATTCACTTACTGTCAGGCCGGGATCTCCTTCAGGGCCGGGATCTCCCTGTAAAGCAAGAGTGAGAGTGAGTGAGAGAGAGAGAGAGAGAGAGAGAGAGAGAGAGAGAGAGAGAGAGAGAGAGAGAGAGAGAGAGAGAGAATTTCAGATACAGAATGTTAATCACACACATGTGATCTATACATTAGATTAATTTGTATAGTTTAAACCCACCGGCTCTCCTCTTTCTCCATGGGGTCCTCGCGGTCCAGGCTCTCCAGTAGGTCCTGGATCACCCTGCAGACAACAAGAAACAAGGCAACAAGACGTCATGAAACAAGGCAATGAGATGTCAAGAAACCAGGCAACAAGACATCAAGAAACAAGGCAACGAGACGTCAAGAAACCAGGCAACAAGACATCATGAAAAGAGGCAACGAGATGTCAAGAAACCAGGCAACAAGACATCAAGAAACAAGGCAACGAGACATCAAGAAACCAGGCAACAAGACATCAAGAAATGAGGCAACGAGACAGCAAGAAACCATGCAATGAATCATCAAGAAACCAGGCAAAGAAACATCAAGAAACCAGGCAACAAGACATCTGAAATGAGGCAACGAGGTGTCAAGAAACCAGGGAAGAAGACATCAAGAAACAAGGCAACGAGACGTCAAGAAACCAGGCAACAAGACATCAAGAAACGAGGCAACGAGACAGCAAGAAACCAGGCAATGAATCATCAAGAAACCAGGCAAAGAAACATCAAGAAACCAGGCAACAAATCATCAAGAAACCAGGCAATGAAGTATCAAGAAACCAGGCAACGAGACATCAAGACACCAGGCAATACATCACAAAGAAACCAGGCAATAAGATGACAAGAAACCAGGCAATGAATCATCAAGAAACCAGGCAAAGAGACATCAAGAAACCCAGGCAACACATCACCAAGAAACCAGGTATTGAAACATCAAGAAACCAGGCAACGAGATAGCAAGACACCAGGCAACGAGATGACAAGAAACAAGGTAACAAATCATCAAGAAACCAGGCAAAAAGATGACAAGAAACCAGGCAGCGAGACTTCAAGAAACCAGGCAATGAGACGTCAGGAAATCAGGCAACAAGACGACAAGAAACCAGTCAACGAGACGTCAAGAAACCAGGCAACGAGAAATCAAGAAACAAGGCAATGAATCATCAAGAAACCAGGCAAAGAGACATCAAGAAACCCAGGCAATGAATCATCAAGAAACCAGGCAACGAATCGTCAAGAAACCAGGTAACGAGACGTAAAGAAACCAGGCAATGAGAAATCAAGAAACCAGGCAATGAATCATCAAGAAACCAGGCAACGAGACGTCAAGAAACCAGGCAACGAGAAATCAAGAAACCAGGCAATGAATCATCAAGAAACCAGGCAAACAGACAATAAGAAACCCAGGCAATGAATCACCAAGAAACCAGGCAACAAATCATCAAGAAACCCAGGCAACAAATCATCAAAAAACCAGGCAACGAATCATCAAGAAACCAGGCAATGAAACGTAAATAAACCAGGCAAAGAATCATCAAGAAACCAGGCAATGAAACATCAAGAAACCAGGCATCGAATCATCAAGAAACCAGGCAATGAATCATCAAGAAACCAGGCAACACATCACCAAGAAACCAGGCAATGAAACATCAAGAAACTAGGCAACGCATCACCAAGAAACAAGGCAACAAATCATCAAGAAACCAGGCAACGACTCATCAAGAAACCAGGCAACGCATCACCAAGAAACCAGGCAACGAGACATCAAGCCACCAGGCAACAAATCTTTAAGAAACCAGGCAACAAGATGACAAGAAACCAGGCAACAAATCATCAAGAAACCAGGCAACAAGATGACAAGAAACCAGGCAACGAGACTTCAAGAAACCAGGCAATGAGACAACAAGAAATGAGGCAAGGAGACATTAAGAAATGAGCCAACAAGACATAAAGAAGCCAGGCAACAAGACATCAAGAAATGAGACAACGAGACATAAAGAAATGAGTCAATGAGACATCAAGAAATGAGGCAATGAGACATCAAGAAATGAGTCAATGAGACGTCAAAAAATGAGGCAATGAGACATAAAGAAATGAGTCAATCAGACGTCAAGAAACCAGGCAATGACATGACAAGAAACAAGCCATTCAGACTCACTGGGTCTCCACCAGTGCCCTTAACACCAGGGGCTCCCTTCTGGCCGTATTCACCCCGTGCTCCCTGGAATGCAAAAGGACAAGAGGATTAGTCAAAACAAAATATCACCTTCATGAATCAGGCTGCTTTTAACAGAATAATTCACACACTTGAGGGCTGATTCTCTTCAAAACTAGTATTGTTAAAAGGGTTCATTTTATTTGTTATTTTAAGCAAATTAGGTCAAACTATTGAATCCACTATTGACTGATTTTAGAAAAAATACCAGTTAACATAATGTGTGCCTCTTTCATACGTGGCAGATCTATGAAGGTAGGTAAGATTTACTGGAATTGTTTTGTTAGCTCTGCTGATCATACCTGAGGTCCTGGGTTGCCTTTATCACCACGATCACCCTGCAGACAAAGAGAACAATGAGGAGCAAGCGCATCTCAGCACTGAAAAACATGAGCTGGATGGAACAGACACTGTACAATGGGATATAGTTAGTGTAGACAGTAAAACAAGTAAAGTAACCAACTTACCCCTTGCAAAGCTTACAAATTACAATTACTGGTGCAAGACCCAAGAAAAACAAGATCCCTGTAATCTACATTCGCAGCATGCAGAATAGCAACCTTTATAAAAATGTTCATAATGAAAAACAATAGAAAAGCATTTACAAATGTTGGTATTACAAACTCCACTGATATTTGAACTCATAGATGGTAAACATGGCAAGGCGAGTGCCCGACTGTACCGTGGGTCCGCGTGGGCCTGGGTAGCTGAATCCTGTTCTTCCCCTGTCACCCTGCAGAGCAGACAGACATCCCTCAGTGTTAGTGAGAGACAACAGAGTCAATAGCACAATCTGTCAGATAGGGGGTTTTGATGAACCAGGATACTGTACTTTCATTTTACTATATACTGGGCCATATTTTCAAAGTGCTTGCTCTAGTCTTTAATTAACTCAGTAATTCATTTTTTAAAATTCACATTAATGTACAGAATTGAGAAAAGTAACTATTTTACAGTGATTAGGAGACATACAGTTACATTACTTAGATGTTTGATACAAGTTTTATAAAGTCAATTGGTTAATTGTAATTGAAGTACCGGTGTGTATCTTGACTAGATACTTATAGTCCACCAAATGGTTCTTGAATGACAAATAAAAGTGATTTACTGTATAGTTGGTGTGAATACGTCCATGTCCCTATCTCATTTTACCAAACATCAATGACCTTTTGATCTTGTTACTCATCATCAGGGATCCTAGTTTTCCGCAATTAAAAAAAAGAAATTCTCAGATAAATTAAAGAAAAATCTGCGCTACTCCGCGAGTAAAATATCAGGGCTAAAAATGAGCTTTTCCTGCCACATTATAAGACCACAAAAGTACTGCTGGGTAACAGTTAACACGGGAAGTATTTATTATTGTTCTTGTTACACTTGCTGTATTTGTTTATGTTGTATTTAAGTTTAATTATTCTTGGACTGTAACCTTGTATTACACTGTAACATGTGTAAGTCGCTTTGGATAAATGCGTCTGCTAAATAACTAAATAAAACATAAATGGTTATACTTTCAAATTCAAAGCAAGTTACAGGCTTACCAGCGCCATTAATCAATAAAACAAACAACCATATATATATTACAAATAGTTACCTATTATATAAAAAAATATATTCATGTTAGTTCAACTCCAAGTTTAGTCTTCGTCATCCGGACAGCTATTGTTAAAATAGAGAGCAGAATTGACTTTGGAATGGCACCACCTCCCTAACGTACTTGCTGAAAAAATCTCGAACTGCATGCTGATCCACTTTGTACAGAGGAATGTCGGCTTTTACACACATTTTGACAAAATCTGAAACAGGTTCCCGCTATTCTTTGGCAGTTGAAATGATTCAAACACAGTGGTCTGTTTCACCATTTTCGATGACCCTGCTGTTTCAGCCTCCTGTTGTTTGCTTTTCCATTCATTCAATTTATGTTTAGCGCTTCCCATGTATTCTACAATGGTCTGCCTACGAGTATAATCTACAGCCTTGCTGCATGAAGTACAAAACAGCACTTTACCATCAGCGTGACATTCATCCTTACCAAACTTGTTGATCTGATCTTTAGGGGTTATTTCTATAATTTTTTTTAACAGAAAATCTTTTATCAAATTTACAGCTCTGAATACTGAAGTAAACTGAACTTGAATACCAGAAGCAGTTTTATTAGACAGGTATGTTTAGGTAAATTTAAAGCACAGTTGCCTGTGTTAATGTCTATATATTATACATGTATTGATTTGGTTATGATCAAACAAAGAAAAAAAGCCTTGCATGTTTTTTCCCCTCCCCAAGTGTAAAACTAAAAAATCACCAAAAACATATACAATCCGTGTTTTTCCGTATTATCATAGATAACCCATGTTTTTCTGTGTTCAGCAGCAAATGGATTCCTAGGACCCTGCTCATCATACAAACTTGCCCATCAGGATATCCAACCATATTGTATAATTACAACCCTAATATCAACCACCTTTTTTTCTTTTTGAACCCAGGCTTTCCGTGGGACATTAAGTGGCATTCCAAGCTAAACCCATTGTAAACTGCAGCTAGTTTATCTAGGCAGTAACTCTAAGTGTCTGCATCCATTGTTTTATTCTGGTTCCATTGTTTCACAACACTGCAGTCTTGTCTTAAGAATAATGGTACTTGTCAATATCAAAGCACAATATTTCCTTTAAGTGTGGTCTTGTATAACGAGTTACGACCGTGTTCTTTATTTACGACTAACTTGGCACTCAAGAGCCTCTGGATACCATGATGTTTGTAGTTATTTATTTGTTTTTCTTTTAAAACGCTATACCCCTGAAAAGGTGCTTGAGTTGAATAAACCCAACTTGTACATTTGATTGATTAATTGTTTAACCCATTAACCCTTGTACAGCTGTAGTCTTATTGGCCCGTCTCTGTTTGAATATTTTTACCTTTGGTCCTGGAGCTCCAGGTTCCCCTCTCTGACCCACATCACCAGAATCTCCACGGGAGCCCTGAAAAACAATTACAATTCAAATATTGCTGCTGCTGTGCTAAATTGTGTGTCTGAATACAAACATCAGCATTCGTGTGGGTTCAAGACTGGTCACTTACTGCAAAACACAAAGACACTTCTTCAAAATGATGAGTATTTCTAACTCAAACATGAAGAAAAGCTGGAGGTGGAGGATTTGTTTGTGCACTGGGAGGGGTGATAGCTCTCATTGTACTGTAAGAATGGGTTTGTGCACTGGGAGGGGTGATAGCTCTTCATTAGTGTAAGAATGGGTTTGTGCACTGGGAGGGGTGATAGCTCTTCATTGTAGTGTAAGAATGGGTTTGTGCACTGGGAGGGGTCATAGCTCTTCATTAGTGTAAGAATGGGTTTGTGCACTAGGAGGGGTGATAGCTCTTCATTAGTGTAAGAATGGGTTTGCGCACTGGGAGGGGTGACAGCTCTTCATTACTATAAGAATGGGTTTGTGCACTGGGAGGGTTGATAGCTCTTCATTACTATAAGAATTTGGTTTCTGCAGTGGCTGTGTGTTGGGGGGGGGGGGGGGGGGTAGCTGGCTGTACTGATGCTGTGGTGTGCACAGTAAGACTGAGCTGGTTTGTCTGGATTTAACAACTTTCCGCTCACATTTCTTCCTAAATTGCCGATTTCTCCAGAAGGGCCTCTGGGTCCTGGCAGTCCCAAGTCTCCCTGGAGAACGAGAAGGGAAGGAGAGCAAAAAGAAGAAGGGTGAGACACTCCTTACATGCAGCCAGAGGATCCATCACAAAGTCACACATAGGACCAGGCTTCATTGAGAACTGCTTGACACAACTAACATAACTGGAAGCTGCCTTATGAAAAACAAGATTCCATTAATTAAAGGGTTGGTTTTAATCATATAAACATCACCGGATCATAATACCCCTGGTAAATCCAGCAACCCAACTCAATGGCAAGATTCATACAGAGATAAAGGAAAGCCCACTGAAATAGATGTCACAGTGCTAACCCAACAGTTGTATACAGAACAACAGAAGGGCTACAGTGAAAAACACAATTATGAGACCTGATAAATCACAAGATTGTGAAGAACCTACAGACTGATGCTGAAGCTGTATTGTGAACTGAGCAAAGGTAGGATGAAGAATGCAAGCAGCTGAAAGAAAAAGTATATAAACCATGATGTACCTTGGCTCCTTTGTTTCCTACTTCTCCAGGAAGTCCCCTCTGCCCCTCAGGGCCGACGTCTCCCTGTGAAGAGAAAAGGAATCAGTTCCCTTCTCAACTCCCTGGACCCCAACCCAAGGAGGCTGGTGAGCAGCTCACTGATGCACCCTGAAATGCAGTGTTTGACTTTCTCATGCTGTGTGGGTTCAGGTGACCCTCTCGAGAGCCGTTTGGCTCCCTGATACAGTGCAGTAAGAAGTCCTCTTCAACACAAAATGACAAACACTTTAAAGAGCAAAGACGGGACTCCTTTACCTTCTCTCCTTTGGGGCCAGTTGGCCCAGCACCGCCTTTGGTTCCCGGGTCTCCTCTCCGCCCCTGTGAAACAAAGCAAGCTGTGACTCTCTTTCACCCTGTAGAGATGGGGCTGCATTTGTTATGCTGTAGCAATAGTGATATTCTCTTAGTAACAAGAAGATACATACTGTAGACCACAGTACACTAACCTACTGGTGATTTAAAGGAGCTCAACTGAGGCATAGGTGGGCTTTTAGTTGCTATCCCCCCTGTGGAATTCAATCTCAATTGATATCAGGAAAGCCAGCACAATCAAATCTTTCAGATCTGGATTGAAGACTTATCTGTTCAATTGTGTTTTTTCATAGCTGGAACCACAAGCTCATTAGGAATATTTTAAATCTGTATCATGGAGCGCACAGGAATGCCTTTGCTACAGTATTGTACTGCATTGATACATTTGAAAAGTAACTGTCAAACAGGTAACGTGGTTGTTTTGAATAGTCTCGTTTTGTGTTGTGATCCTCAGGAGATACTTAGGTTTATTGAAAGTCACTGTTCTAGATGAAACTGTTGGATACTTGGTGAAATCTCTTCTAGTGCTATCGCAGAGAAGATGTATGACAGGTTTGTCAAGCCCTTGCAGAGGTCAAAGGTCACCCTACCGGTTCTCCTTTGGGTCCACCTTCGCCTCTATCTCCCTGAAAAAACAAAAACAAAGAACACTGAATGGCATGTATTTTTTCAAAAAAACTCATTCATAAACTTTAAATCAAGTCATTTGTGAGAATTCTGGAGTCTATGTTTGGATTATTGCAATAAAGCCCTGCTTTGTGTGCCAAGCTAATGAAAACTAAGTCTACACCACTGAGTGAGATTTTAGAACATCTAAATGGTAAAAACATGTAAAACAGCTTTGTTCTTTACTATAATATAATGCACTGCATTGCACTGTACTGTACTACACTGTGTTGAACTGAATTGTACTGTATTGCACTGCACTGTACTGTATTGTACTGCATTGTATTGCACTGTACTGTGCTGGTACTGAATGGCATTGCATTGCACTCCACTGCATTGCACTGCAATACACTGCATTGTATTGTATTGAACTGCATTGCACTGTAATGCATGGAATTGTACTGTATTGTACTGTAATACACTGTATTGTATTGTACTGTAATACACTGGATTGTACTGTAATACACTGAATTGTACTGTATTGCACTGCACTGTACTTTACTGCACTGTATTGACTGTAATACACTGAACTGTACTGTGTTGCACTGCATTGTACTGTACTGCACTGTATCGGACTGTAATACACAGCATTGTACTGTAATGTACAGCATTGTACTGTAACACACTGGATTGTACTGTACTGCACTGCATTGTATTCTACTGTGCTGCACTGCATTGTACTGTAATACACGGAATTGTACTGTACTGCACTGTATTGGACTGTAATACATTGCATTGTACTGTACTGCACTGCATTGCACTGCACTGCACACTGCACTCACCTGTCTTCCTTTCTGCCCAGGAAAGCCGGGGGATCCTGGACTTCCTCGCTCTCCCTAAAAGGTAGAACAAGGAAGAAAAATAAGTGATGAAATATTAAGAACTATATTTACAATATCTATACCACATTGACAAAGGGGTCTATCACAGCTACATTTACAATATCTACACCACATTGATGAAGGGGTCTATCAGAGCTACATTTACAATAGCTACAGCACATTGATGAAGGGGTCTATCACAGCTACATTTACAATAGCTACAGCACATTCTCACTTACCATCTGTCCTGGCTCTCCGGGGGGCCCAGGGGGCCCGTCTCTGCCTGGCCGGCCGGGGTCTCCCTGAAATCACACAAGCAGCTGTTATACCACACCTGACACCAGCAGGGTCTCTCAGTCACGGTCAATCTCACATAGTCAGTGTTATAGTTAAATGAAATGTTCACAAACTCTTTCATAGTTTACTGATAGACCAGATCTGGCTTTGCTGGACCTTAAGAGGTGAGTGAAATGAAGGCCATCTTGAAATATTGCGCAGTTAAAAGAAATCCTGTAAATGTACAAAGGCCTGATACATGCTGAGAGAAGAGGTCTGCAAGCTGAGGAGTCCAAAGGAGGTCCTGACAACATTCAGTAAAGAGGAGGGGGGTTTATACTTACTACTTTAGTAAAGAAACACGTTTCTTTACTAAATGGAATTCAACTGAACTGTATCGAATGTTAATGATGTACTGTGGTGGGAAAATTACAACGTTGCTACTGCTACAATTGTTTAGGGTTTCCATGCTCAGGTTTAAATACTATTACAGGTCATAAGATTTTGGTATAATATAATAATAATGTATTATGTAATAGTAGTTGTTGTTGTACATACTTCCTCTTTCTCGCTGCAGGGTAAGCGGCCCATATAAGGGATGAAAAGATACTGACTACCAGCTCGAAAGAAGAAGTTCTCTTTATTTAGCAACCGCAAGCTGCATCCGTGACAGCTCACAGAAATGTCACCGGCTTAGTCAGAATAGATATCATTTTAGGATGTTTGCAATTTAGATAAGTTGTTATTGTTGCATATGATTGGTCTCATCTTAATCTTCTAAGCTGTTGCTATCCACAAATATTGAGTTAAGCTTCTGTGATTGGCTCACAATAACTGCAGGTTACAAGGTATTCCTTGGTATACCTTGGTATTCCTAAACACCTGCGTGTGTTTAGTGTGCTCTCGGGTTTGCAAACTATTAAACTTGTTTACTCAATCTTGTTTGTTCACTGAGTCTCTGTCTTACAAGAGTTGAGGGGTAAACTTCCACGACAGTATGCATTTCATTTATTTATTGAGTCATTTGTTTTCTTACATCTCTGTATGATGTTTAGCACTGTGTTTTGATATACTCTATGATGAGGTGCTTTGACCTGAATTCTGGAGCAGCTCTCCTTTCAGCAGAGAGATATGAATCCCGGCTAGATCAGCAAATACTGTCTGTTTAGTTGTAAGAGCCATCGCTATCTACTGTGTACAGGTACTGACAGCTACATAATCCACTGGGTGTCTGAAACCGCTGAGAGTGTCTTGGAAGTGACAGTAGTGACAGGATACAGACCTTAGAACCGAGGTCTCCTTCTTGTCCCCTCTCTCCAACATCACCAGGATACCCAGGGGGGCCCTTGAGAAAAGATAATACATTGAATAAGAATAGTCATGTATTAGAATGGGTTGCTAGTCATTAGAATGTGATGCTAGTCATGTGTTAGAATGGGGTGTTAGTCATGTATTAGAATGGTTTGCTAGTCATTAGAATGAGATGCTAGTCATGTATTAGAATGGGGTGCTGGTCATGTATTAGAATGGGGTGCTGGTCATGTATTAGAATGGATTTCTTGTCATGTATTAGAATGGGTTGCTAGTCATTAGAATGGGATGCTAGTCATGTATTAGAATGAGACGCTAGTCATGTATTAGAATGGATTTCTAGTCATTAAAATGGGGTGCTGGTCATGTATTAGAATGGTCTGCTGGTCATGTATTAGAATGGGGTGCTGGTCATGTATTAGAATGGGTTTCTAGTCATGTATTAGAATGGGTTGCTAGTCATTAGAATGGAATGCTAGTCATGTATTAGAATGAGACGTTAGTCATGTATTAGAATGGATTTCTAGTCATTAAAATGGGCTGCTGGTCATGTATTAGAATGGGCTGCTGGTCATGTATTAGAATGGGGTGCTGGTCATGTATTAGAATGGGGTGCTGGTCATGTATTAGAATGGGTTGGGGTGAATGGTGCTGTATTAGAATGAGACGCTAGTCATGTATTAGAATGGGGTGCTGGTCATGTATTAGAATGGGCTGCTGGTCATGTATTAGAATGGGCTGCTGGTCATGTATTAGAATGGGGTGCTGGTCATGTATTAGAGTGGGGTGCTGGTCATGTATTAGAATGGGGTGCTGGTCATGTATTAGAATGGGGTGCTGGTCATGTATTAGAATGGGGTGCTGGTCATGTATTAGAATGGGGTGCTGGTCATGTATTAGAATGGGGTGCTGGTCATGTATTAGAATGGGGTGCTGGTCATGTATTAGAATGGGGTGCTGGTCATGTATTAGAATGGGGTGCTGGTCATGTATTAGAATGGGGTGCTGGTCATGTATTAGAATGGGGTGCTGGTCATGTATTAGAATGGGGTGCTGGTCATGTATTAGAATGGGGTGCTGGTCATGTATTAGAATGGGGTGCTGGTCATGTATTAGAATGGGGTGCTGGTCATGTATTAGAATGGGGTGCTGGTCATGTATTAGAATGGGGTGCTGGTCATGTATTAGAATGGGGTGCTGGTCATGTATTAGAATGGGGTGCTGGTCATGTATTAGAATGGGGTGCTGGTCATGTATTAGAATGGGATGCTAGTCATGTATTAGAATGGGGTGCTGGTCATGTATTAGAATGGGGTGCTGATCATGTATAAGAATGGATTTCTAGTCATGTATTAGAATGGGGTGCTGGTCATGTATTAGAATGGGGTGCTGGTCATGTATTAGAATGGGATGCTAGTCATGTATTCAGATGGGGTGCTATTCATGTATTTTAGGATGGATTGTTAGTCGTGTATTATAATTCCTCAAGATATTTGATCACAGCTTAATGAGTGAGTGAGTGAGTGAGTGAGTGAGTGAGTGAGCGAGCGAGAGGGTGTGAGAAACATACCTTGTCACCAGGATCCCCTTTGCAACCTGGAGCTCCGATACGTCCAAGTTTGCCCTGCATTCAAACAAAATGATACATTAAAACAACCTTGTCTCAACTCAATTCTATCATTCAACTTTCTAAACTATGTTTTTTTTTACTATGGTTTTGGTCAATTGCAGATTAAGCTGCCATTAAGAAACAGGTCCAGAGGAGGCACATCAAACCTTTGTGTTTAAATTGCTCCCATCTTGCTGACTACAGGCTATTGCTGGGAATGATCATTGGGAGCTCAGTTATTACTAGCTTTAAATCACGAACCAAGCCCTCTTTCAAAGAGTGAAGTAAATCATAACTGTAACACAGTTCTATGTGCTATGCCTGCTTCATTTCATGTAACCATATACTTGATTTTTTAAACTAGACTTAAAATCACCTGGCTCACATGAGACAAAGCGACTGGAAGTTCTTGTAGAGACACTACAACAGATTCTTGCTCTTACACTTTTAAATAAAGCCTTACCTTCTGTCCATCTGTTCCATTACGCCCAGCCAGCCCTGCAACACCCTGGTATTACAAGAACAGAACTGAGTGAGTAAAGACAGGCTTTTAATACTGATACTCTTAAAACATGACTGCTGGCACTTTCTAATGCATGCTTCTGAAACAAAAAAAACAAAAAAAGTCCCCAAACAAAACTGGTAAAAGTGGCTAATGTTTCACTTCAGTGCCATGGAGAGAGCTGAACATACGCTGTGATGCAGCTAGAAACAGCTGGAAACCACTGTTGTCTTCACTGGGACTACTCAAGCTATTTTCATGCAAAGAGCTCCTTTCTTAAAAGAGAACAGGTTCACATGTAGCTCCCCTTTCTCATGGACGGCCTGTCTTGTCATGAGGATATGCCTATTTAAATCTGCACAATAAATACAGAGTCATTTTATTTTTTTAGAGATTTGATTTTGAATGTCAGATTTGGTTTTTGTTGTCTTCCATCTGCATAAAATGACACTAAATTATAAAAAATGAAAGGAAAAATCAAGACTGCTTTTTATGAGTAGTAAAATCTGACTTGAATGCACATTCTAACAACTAACTCTCTAACTAAATCTCTATTGTAAGGCACATGTAAGGGGGAAGCTAACCCTGGTTCTTTAGCCCAGGACACCCTTACATTTATCCAGGGTTTTGTATTGAGCCCTGGAGTATATCATATATTCAGACAATCGTACTGATCTTATTTAGGTTTTATTATTTATATTGTCTTACCTTCTTTCCTTCAGATCCAAATTCCCCCTTGAAAAGAACAACGGCATTGTTTATAAGTTCACATCAACAAACTTCAAGCAATTCCAGTGTATTATATTCAGCTAAACATTTACAAAAATAAGCTACCACTAACATTATTCTTTCTTAAATCATTATATATGTTACAGTGTTACACTAAAATGTAAAAACAAAAAGCTACAATAAACTTGCAGGATTAAACAAACTGCATTAGATGAATGAATACACTCCAACTTCACTGTCATTTCCACAATATTTGGAGGCAAACAAATAAAATACTGTAGGCTTACCTTTTCTCCTTTCATGCCATGAAACCCCTAACACAAAACAGGGAAAAGAAGAATAAGAATTCAAACATTTAACATTTGATTTCAAAGTATTATTAGAAAATTATTTCTGTTGAAATTACTACTTCAACAATGAAAAACAAAACCGAACAATAAGAACACTTTACACATCCCTTATAGTGCAGTACCTGATTAACTCAGCAGGGGTCAGTGTTGCACCAGCTCTTGCTGGCCCTGCCTCAAGTTCATTCGTCAATACTAACACTCCCCTGAAGCCAACCTTAAACATTCAGTAGCCTGACAGAATATGCAATGCCCACAAATCAGGTTAAATAGGGACAATTTACACTGCTTTTGATATGTAAATGGGCAAATCTTTGTTTTTTAATTACAATATTTTCAAGTGCTTTATAGTACACTATATTAGAGCTATTGAAGCCCACAAGTCTGCTCTGATCCCATTGTATCAATACCCTACACATGTTTTATTCTCCTGTTCTGGTGAGCCACACTTACCTTGGGGCCAGGGTAACCAATTGGACCTTCAATACCGGGATCCCCCTAAAAACACAAAGAGACATCTATTTATTGCACAGTCCTGCAATTGTGATGGCTCTGAATCATACTGAAGTGACCTGCTTTGAAACACAGGTTCTGAGTCTTGTGCTTTTGGGTTTGAGGGTAGCCATCAACACTGTGGATCATACAGTCTGCTGGAGTTACTGGTTCTACTGGTTATTTATTATCCCTCTCTCACATGCATGTCTCCTTTGGAGATGTAGTGGAGATGGGCCTGTGTGTTTACAGAATGCTTTGCAACTAGACAGAGACCATGTGTTGGAGTTTCCAGTGAAAGTTTCTGAGCCAGGTTATCTGTATCAATTGAAACAGAAACAGAAACAACAAGTCGTGGTCCATATAGATCACAAATCAAAAAAGTGACAACAAATGTATTTTTATGTGGACTATTGTAATGACTCCCGGCATGGAGTATGTTTGGTACAAAGACTCGCCTGTACAGCACCAACACATTGAATCCTGGAGCCTTTTTCTTACTTCCATTTGAGTGAAGAATTGATTTTTAAACAAGGCAACGAGGGGGCAGACAGGTTCTACTCAAGCACTATCAGCCCAATCAATCCCTCTGCTCTTTATTTGATGTGCTCGGCCTCTGCACTCTAGAATACAGTACAGTACAGATTTCTACACTTTCCTGCTTGATTTATTTTTTAAGCCATACTGAATGGAAACAATAATGTGTGTGAAGATTTATAATTTTTTGCTTACTTGCTTGTCGCAGAGGTGAAAAAAAAAATGTCTTGCTGAAAACGTTATCATAGTAAACTGCTGACCGAAAAACTTGTGTTAAGCCAAACAGCCAAACACGCCCGACACATACTTAGACTGCAGAGGTGACAGGCACTGCTGGATATAAATGCTGTTTGTAATGTTGTTGTTGTGTTTGTGAGGTGTCTGATTGGCGAGATCCAGTCTGACGTGGCACAGTGTTTACAGTGGACTCAACCGCTTAAGTGTAGAAGAATGCAGCTGATAATTGAAATCAAAGCTGGCTAAAAGAGCCACAGAGGTTACCCCTGAGCTCTCAAAGAGTCAAACAACAGTGTGTTGGAGCAGGGGAGAGGACAGCATGTTGGACAGGGGAGGGGACAGCGTGTTGGAACAGGGGAGGGGACACTTACTTGTCTTCCTTTTTCCCCAGGAGGTCCTGCGCCCCCAATGTCTCCTTTTACACCCTGGAACAAACAAAACAGTGAGTTAAGAGCTATGCGGGGTGAAAAGGAGCTCAGTACTGCGAGTCAGTCCTGCGAGGTGCACACAGACTCTTCTGATACAGCAGCCTCCTCACATTTAACAGAACCACTCAGACACGTTGGTGTATTCTTTTACAAGTGTCAGTAGAGATCAATAACATAAAGACTCTCCTGGAAGAAAACCTCTCCTGTGCTATGTGGCTACATTACTATTGGTCTTCTTTCTTACCCTCACCTGCTACAAAACCTGAATATAAAATGTGTGAACTTCAGCCTTGTGGAAACTCTTTAACAACAGTGTCTTGTAATAGACTGGAGGCCCTCTATTTTTCTCTATCATCATTATTATTTGAAAGACCTGTCTTTGCAGAGGCTCGACTCACCTTCTGTCCTCTGTAGCCCTTTGGACCAGGGGGCCCTGGCTTCTCCAAGCAAGTCAGTCTGTAACACTGCAGAGACCAGAGAGAAAGACATATGGTTAAATATGCAATAAAACACCCAGGGAACGGCAGTGTGGTGCAAAATCAAAATCAAAATTTAAATAGAAAATGAACAATAAAACAGGCAAGTAGAACTCTTTATATATCTACTACAGACTGTAAACGATAAACTTGTCCATGATGTGGGGCATTAGGCAGTATTGATTCCTACTCATACTCATTGGGATGCATCACCCTTGGATTTCATTACAGCATACTGAAGCTCTGGGGAACACCCCTGGATTACATCAACCACCTATTTTTAGGATACGTAAAAGCAACAATAAAATGCAGCCGAGGTGCAACCTGGACCACAGTTAGAGGCCACCCAACACAGGGGATGGGTACTATCAACATCCTGAAGGGAGACACAGGGGAGACTTACAAAGAGGCAAAAAAGATGGAAGCTTACCTCAGAATAGGCTTCTTGTTTCTGAAAGAAGAGAAAGAGAATGTCAGTGACAATCATCGATACAGTTCAAATGAAAGGGAAACATCATAAAGGAACCAGAGCCAACAAGTCCACAGTAGATTCCACCTGCTTCTCAAACAGAAACAGACCATTCAAGGCACCGTTCAGGTCATGTCATCTTCAGCAATCTTGTCTTATTAAGATTATGTAAAGGTACTTTCAGATTGTCCTGGTAACTCACATTTAAAAAGCTGTTTATTCACGTTGCTAGCTGCCAGAAAGCTAAATGATTAGCACATAAGCACCCACTGCAACTTCATCACTGACTTTCAGTTGATTATATAGTGTTTTAATTTGCTATTTTCTATGAACATTCAACAGCATTGAAATACTGTATCTAGCACTACAAAAAACAGGTTGATATAGGTAGGTATATTCAATTAATACAATGTATGTTGATGCATAACCCTGACAAATAATTATAAATGAAATCAACGTAACTATGCAATCTGAGAAAGCTGACTTTCTGAAGTGTGGTGGGGAAGCATATCAGTGTTGCACAGAGTTCAATGCATAGTTCTTCACCTATGAGCGTCAGTGCACAGTGTAACGCCAATATACTTCCCTACCTGACTTCACAAAATTAGCTTTCAGGAGAAACATGTTTTTTGCTGGATTAGTTAATAAGCACGGCAAATAAAAACACACACAACAGGATGTGAAACAGATACAAAATATAGTGTTAAGCACTCTTTTAAAATGGCTGTAGCTAACAAAAATACTTTCATAACCATCCCAACTTGCAACTCCATTCACTATATATAGATCTCCAGTGTGCAGTTCAGGTTGTTTGCCTTCCCTTGCAGGCAATCAGCTGAAACTAGTTGGTTACTGACAATAAATATGGCCCTGAAGGGGTGGGGACAATCTCACCCTCTGGAGGAAATTACCATAAAGTGCAATCAAAAAGATAGGCCCGCAAACAGATTGCTTTAACCAGTGTAGTACCAGATGACATGTTTTAAAATGAAAATACATATACAGTTTCTTTCAAAACTATACAGCGAATGCAAATGCGTTGGGTGGAGAGGGTCTGCATGTACACTGTTAGCTCACCATGACTTTGATAATGCGGTCAATGGTTTCCATGTGGATCTCTCCTGTGATCCCGGTGGCCTGGTAGTTGTTGCGATACAGCTCGACAGGGCTGTTGGCGATCTCCCTCAGCCCCGACTCGTACTTGTTAGCGCTGGGGGACACGGCGAAGAGCCTGATCCCCGCGTCCCGGGCACTCTCTGCCCTGGCCTTCATGCCCCCGCAGGGGCTGCCCGTCACGTGCCCGTCAGTGATCACCACGGCAAAGCGCACACGGTTATCTGGAGAGGCCTGGGCCACCACCTGGGAGGTCATGTTGGCCAGGGCGCAGTCCGTGAAGGTGCCCCGACCCAAGTAATTGATACTGCGCAGGCGTTGGATGTATTCACTGGAGTTGCTGGTGATCTGACTGTAGATCTCCACTCGATTGGAGAAGTGCAGCCCCCCGAACTCCCAGGTGATCAAGATGTGGTCCTTGTACTTCTCCTCCTGCAGCTTCTTCACAAAGTGCTCTGAAAAGGTCTTGACCCGATCCACCAGGCCCCCCGGAGGAAGCACCTGCAGGGCGATGCTCTCCGACGTGTCGATGGTGAAATACACGTTGATCGGACACTTGATCTGGGCTGCAAGAGGGGCAGGGAGAGAGCAGTTAGTCATATTTTCAAGTTTTCAAATCCTATCAAGTTACATCGACGCTCATAGAGCTTAAACTCGTTCCCCTTTAAGATATTCTGACTCACACAGACATCCATCGTCCGTTAACTCTTTAATACTTCACTAAACCAACTAAACCTCTTGTCAGATATGAATCTGGCAACTGTTTAATATATAACCTCTAAAACCTGATGTGGAATGGGGTTGTGCACCCAGCTCTTAAATGTAAGAGTCAGGGAAAAGCTAGGAATTCTTGGTTGATGCCTCGGTAACTTAACCTGGAGGGTGAAATTGTCCTCACCTCTTCAACACCTTCTTTCCTGTCAATAACTCTTTCTTAATGATTTACATGCTTTGCAGTGACCCCAGAGTGCTGAGGTGAGGTGAAATGACCTAGGAAATGAAACTGCAAGTTTTGATTAACCCTGTACTTTCTGCTTACTGTCATGCTTCTGTCGACTGCACAAGGAGCTAACAGTATAGCAACACATACCTTCCCGTGTCTTATTGCTTAGTCCACAAGCAATCCAATATAATCAGATTGGTGTATTGCTTGTGAAGCACAGTGATAGGGTACGGAAGGAGAAATCTGATTATTGCTGTGGCACAATACTAGCCATAACACAGTACTGACTGTGGCAGTGCAATCTTATCTATACTAAGGGCAGTTATCTCCTGGTAGACTCGACTGCCCTGCAGTTGTAGCTGGTAACAAAGCTGCTAGGTTCTTACCTGAGCAATCCTTCGCGGGTTCCTGCTGAGCCTGGTTCAGAGTTCCGAACAGCAGGCAAGGGAGGAGGAGCTTCAACAGCATGGTGGCAAGGGGCCCCTCTACTGCAGGGGAAGGAAAGGAAGGAACACAAAACAAATCAGTGGAAGGAGGAATCTCATCTCTGGCCTGTCCTGCCATGCAACAGCTAGCAACTTTTCAATTGATTTTAGGTTAACAAAGTACTATATATTACAGAAAAGATAAAAATCTGTGTGCGTATTATCCCTGGACCGCCTTCCTTTTGTTGAATATATTGTGCTTATTTACTTGTATTTTAGTCATTTGGAACCTGCAGACATTTCAAAGACAATGCTGTTGATGAAGTCGCTGCTACTTCCTGGCAGAGAGTTGCAATCAGCCCATGTAACCTGTCCTCTGTGCTGTCTGTCTAAATTCTGCCTCTCGTCAGAAAGCTGGAAGCTAAGTTCAAACAGAAACATCATTCCCCTATAATTAAATCACTACCGCATTGGGACAGTAAAAACACACATAAATTCTCCATCTCAAACCAGAATTCTGCTCTTTGGATCAACACACAAGCGATACGCCATAGCAAAAAGCGTGGTACTGTAATGTGGCACTATATTAAAAATAAGCTGGCTCACTATTGATGTTATTTAAAAACATGGAACTGACCATTAAAAACATAAAAAAAATCTAAAACTGTTTCATGAATGTCACATTTATTTTCTTTATAAAATCATCACACACCTTGGACTGCAATATGGTAGAGCTCCATGTCACTGACACAGTTAGCAGTGCTTCTATAACACATACATTAAGTCAGCTCCTCAAACAGTCTTTGAGACTGGAGGCTTGTGCAGTGGTGGCAGTTTTGTGAAAGGCTTCATCAAACATGATTATGGTTGTGTACTTAGTACTGTATCTATTTAATGCCTATTTTCTCAATGTCAAATATATTGGACACTGGGGAGCAGAGGGTTAAATTAAGGGATATTATTAATACAGCTTATTAAGGGAAAGCTCTGAAATCCAAGTCAGTTGGCTTTACCTTGTGAGGGTTTAAAATATTGACTAAAACTTGTTTAAATGTTATTCAAGAAAACAAGCCTGATGTTGCTGCTACATAATCACTTCCTGTACTGTAGGTCAGATTCACTCCAACAGTCTAACTCAGGAGTGTCCAATCCTGGTCCTGGAGGGTCGCTGTCCCTCCTGGTTTATGTTCCAACTGTACTCTAAATGACTTAATTGGACCAATTAAGTGCTTATTAGAAGCTTAATTGGTACAATTAAGTAATTTAGGATTCAGCTGGAACAAAAACCAGGAAGTACATCAGCCCTCCAGGACCAGGATTGGAGACCCCTGGTCTAACTGTATCCCTGCATTGAGGCCTACAGCACAGGAAGTGGTTAGGTACCAGAAGATTCAATTTGAAATGTATAATGTTGTGTTGAAAGCAGGCAAATAACTTGAAGATACCCAGCATAACAGAAGGGGGCAGTGTTACAATTACCAATGCTACAAACCAGAACCACTACCAATGAAAGACAACAACAGACACAGAGGCAGGAATGCAACCTTTTCACAGGGACAGGCAGTACTGGGGGCTAGGCTCAGATTGCTGACCAATCTCATTATGCTTGTGATCAAGCCAGATTTGAACCCAGGCATCCAGCATCAACACACTATGCTACCCAGCCTCTTTCCAAAAAAAAAAAAAAAAAAAAAAAAAACGACCCAAAAAACACCAACATTTTATATGGCAAGAAAGCACACAATGTATACTTGCATCTCGATATGAAGCTAAGCGTCTGGTCACAAGAACTGCACTTGTTTCTGAATAAACACACTCATTAAAAATTATTTACAAAATACTGGATTTGTTCGGGTCGGGACTATTATTTTGTAATGGAAAAATGAAAAGGGTTTTACGAGTTTGCTCTTTTTCTGCTTCAAATTCCTTTTGGAAATGTCGTTACAGTCTGGAGCTCACAAGTAGCAGGGCGATCAGTTATTTTAATTGTATTAAACATTTTATTTAGTTGGTATGCCTGTTTGCTTATTCAAGACACCAGATATTAAAAGTGCATGCTCACATACATATCAGCTAATTATTTTCCTAAACTTTTATAGTTCATAGACAAGACCATTGTAAGCTACTAAACTCAAATTGTTTTCAAAAGTTAATCTTTCTAGAACGATGTATCTGTACTTCACGGATTAATAATCACATTTTGCAATCGTGCTAGAATGCAATAGGGAATTTAAACATAATTAAATTATAAGTAAAGAGATAATTAAATAAATAATACTGCGCTCTCATCTGCAAATACGGACAGCCAGTATGTTATTTACCAACATTTTCTGCAACATTAATATACAACAATTTGCAGACTATAGATTTATGAACACATTTTACTAAAATGCGCATCCAACCAAAAACATACCAAAACATTTTCAAAATAACAGAGAAATCAAACCTGGGAACAGTATATAAAATGGTGCTAGTTAGATATGTAATTAATTACAGTACTACAAATAAAAATCCCACAGACGTTTATAAACTAGATAGAAAAGCGACACTTTCACAGAAGTTAGCAATACCTGCAAGAAAGAAAGGCAAAACGTTCTCTTCCTCCTATAGGAATCTTGATCATTCACGTCCAATGGTCTCTTTTCACTTCTTCATTGCTTAAAAATAGTTGAGAAGTTTGAAGTGAAATGGAAAAGCGTATGGTGGATTGAGACTGTGAGTGGTGTAGAGAGAACAGGCTTACTGCGACAGCATCAGCCTTCTTAAAGACGATCCCTCCTCTTTCGAACAGGCTCCGGGCGTCTTACCATCATAATGCTTCTTACAGCAATGCCTTCCAAATCCACCAGAAGGCGCTGTGGATCCACACCCACTCGGGAGCGCTCCTGCTAATTATGAGCGAGTTCAGAAACAATAATTTACAAGGCAAAGAGCAGCAACTTTCACAAATACAACAGTACTAGCAAGCGGTATTCCAAAAACTAAAACTGAGAAGTTTAAACTATTGTCTATAATAATGGATTTTTATTTATTTATTTATTTATTTATTTATTTATTTATTTGTTTGTTTGTTTATTTATTTATTTACTACATAGAGTAACATTTTTATGTTGCATAGCTCTGCTTCATAACTTGGTGAAACGCATCGTATTTTGTTATTTTATATATTTTGACTGGTGTTATTTTAGATGATTTAACTTAGTTGTACACCAAATATAGTTACTGTAAAAATGCAACCAATCGTTTAAAAAAAAAAAAAAACAAGGACTGCATACCAAGGACATGCAGTGCAAATAGAAGAAAATGTGTTCTTATGTATTCTAAACACATAAGTATAATGCATCGCAAATGTTTCTTGAAACATCGTTTGAAATCGAGTCAATTTTCTGCGTGGAACTAGCGAGACTAAACAGTCCTACTTTAAACAGCAGGCAGTTGATTTATGCTGGTGCCTTTTGTATGACTCATAACCCAATCGCTCTTTTGCAGCAGAAGACAAGTAATGGAACACACATGTGAAGCTTCACTGGCTCCATATTGCGGTCAGCTGTTAATATAATCCCATCAAAAAAAGATAAAAATTGGTTAAACATTAAAAATGGTGCTCTGGCATCTGGTGGAAATTAGGATAGTGAAAAGGAAATGATGATACACCATACTGAATATATCAAACTATGTCCTCAAGTCTCCACATTTCCCTTTGTTTGTAAAGTACACTATTACCATAGTTCAAATCAGAGCCACTTTAATGCATCCAGCACAGAATACATGATCATTGACAGCGGTGTCTAACACACTAACAAACAAACCCATTCAACTATTATTTACTCATCTACATCATCATTTGTACTTTTGATCATTCGTCCTTTTGATTGGTCCTAACAACAGGATCAAAGTTCTCTAAGCACTAACTCCAGTGTTGTGCTGTGAATGAGAGTCTTTGTGATGTTTGTTTATTCAATCACATGACTTGGAATCCCAATGGAAATGAATTGCAGAGACATTCCTCTTGTTATATAATATTTAATAACTTTGTGATGTTGTGTCTGATTCTGATCCTTCCTGTCTCTGGACTCTTCCTGAATTGTGTCTGGAGACTGGGCAGCAGGCAGACCCTTCTGCTGTAGAACCACTTTCTAATCCTCTCACTGTCAGGGATGACTTTGTGCTACTGTCAGGCCTCACATCTCCATTAGAGACATGATAATACAATTGAGGACACACTAGAAGAAGTCCAGCACCCAGACAGCAAATGTCTGTGTAAAAGGAAATATCAGCAGGAGTAAAAGGGAATGGACCAAGGCTGACAAGCTCAGTAGTCTATAATAGGTTTTCATAGGTCATTCAACCATAACTTCAAAAAAGTGATAAAACTACTGAAAGCAGAAGGGACATCAAAATTCGAGCAGCACAAAACTGTTTACCACACACTGCCTGTGTCCCTGCCCTTGCTTTGGTTGTAAAGTTTGCTGTTGAAATGGATAGACACGCAGCTCTCCAGTTGACTTGCTTCAGCTGCGGGTGTTCTCTGTTGGCGTTAGAAAATCGGAATGCGGCTTTTTCATTTGTGCATCCTCGCTGCATTTGTGGTTGCATCTTGTCAGAGATGCCAAGTTAGTAAATATAATGTTTAGTAGGCTATGCTGTAGCCTGAGCTGTGGTGTTCATTTCTGTGTGCCAGTGTTGAAATGGAAACAGCACAGACCTCCTTTGCCAAGGACAGTCAGTGGGCAGAAGGTGATTGGCTATGCGTCAGAAGGTATTAAGAGTCAGGTTTAGTAAGCTGTGTTCAGCAGAGTGATCCAGCTCAACCTAAAGTTACTTCCTCACTGCTGAGAAGAAGATATATCGGGTTGTCAAGGCAACCTAAAGTATGGCATAGTTAGGTAGTGTAGAGTTCCTGCAGGTGTATTATGAATGTTGGATGTTTTATGCATTTTAGGCCAGTGAAAAGCAACCTTTTTTCCGTAGGATTTTTCAAATTGTTTTGTTTTGGGTTTTGAAATTTCTGTTCTGCATTGTGTGAAGAAATACCAAGCTGGGAGCTGCCATTGCTGGTACCCTAGCAACGACGGTGCTGAGCTTTGTAAATATTCTAAATACAGTATTACAAATAAATCTGGGTGCCTGCCAGCATTTGAAAGAAAGCCCTTTTCTTCTCTCAACATCATTAAAGTCATTGTAGCGATCAAAATAATTTCAATAATCTTACCCTTTTTGCTGTACCTGTTGCTAAACAGGTCAAATGTGCAGTTAAAATTATGTGTTCATTTTGAAACACATCTGGCACTAATTTAGATTAAAGGAAGCTCTCAGTTTCTATGCCTTATTCTCAGGTTATCTGTTTGCACTTGCACTTTCTGGCTGAAAGCATGCCAGTCAATAAGGGAAGCAGCTGATTCGTTATTCACAGGAAGCCAGTGAAGGGGTGGATGCAATTTCAACCTCCAGGTGTGCAAGACAGTCTAAAGGCATGATTTGCAAACAGAGATTTCATTAATATAAAGTAATACCAGATGGCCTGTTTTAAAATAAAAACATGTTTGCTAAAACATATACAGTATATTTTTTAAAACTGTACCTATGAATAGACGTGCATCCCGAATAAAATGTATGGAACTATTTTGTAAGCTTCTACAAAGCAGAACCACTATCCTTGTACAGCTATGGCCAAAAGTTTTGCAATTAGATCTTTTATTTAACATGATGTAATCAAAGAAACTACTAAATGATATAGCAAAAGTCTACCAGAAGCCATAATAGTAGGACAGTATAGCTTGTTAGATTTCGAAATGTCTCATTTTTCAGTTTTTCTAACTTTCTAAACTACAAAGCTGTATGTAATTCAACATGTTAACATAACATTATTCAGCAGGTTTCATTTGACTTTATGAAGCAAAATTAGTTCATTCTATTCTATTGTGTGATGTAAAACCTTTGGCCAGAGCTGTACCTGCACTAATAAAATATTCAAACCGGAAATCTTCTGCCCAAGAGCAACAGGAGCAAACTTCTTTTTTTCTTTCTCGAATGCAAACTGTTAATCCTTAATTAATTTCAATCCTGCTCTACTTTTAAATCAGCCAGCTGTCATAACATCTGCTTCTAACACAGCGAAGAAGCACATTCAGTTCTTCCTCGGAGAGCTCAAATTGTCGGTTTGAGAACGCCAGTATTCAAGCCAGTCATCTCAAATGGGAATATTCCACTGAATTCTGTGTTCATGGCTTCCAGATGCTGGTTAGCGCTGCTCATTGTTACTGTATGTACTTGTGTTAGGGGCCGTGATTAAGTCATTCAGGGCTTCAAGTGACTCACCATCACACAGTTTAGAAAAGTTATCCACCTAATACAAACCTACTTGATCTAGCATCAAATTCTAGACAGCTTGGTGGTGTAAATAAATAAGAATATCAATAAATTTGTATTTGATGCAAAATATTTTGCTGTGATATAAACCATATGGGAATCAGTCAAGGCAAAGGAATGAGTTAACAGTGACATGTATTTCAATTTAATAGATGCAACACCTACAAATCATATTGCTCACAATTACAATGGAGTTCTTTGTTAATTATCTTAACACAGCACGGTCAACAATTGCTAAGAATTACTTACTATGAAGGTATGAACTCAAAACAAATGGGAGTGAATAATGGGACGCACCGTCAAAAATAAATGTTCAGAAACCACATCTTAAAAAGCTTGTGGAGTCAGGATTAGAAATTGAATTTTCATTGTATTTATGATGTGGACTCTTGTGTGTGTGTGTGTGTGTGTGACAGAGACAGAATGATTCTTGGTAATAAATCTCCCTCCTGACCAGTGTAAAGGGAACAGAGTGCCCTAGACTGGATGGCCTGACAATTCATTCCCGGGGTAAGGTGGAAGTTGGCCATCTAGAAAGGGGGCACAGCTGCGGTACATTAAGTCATCGCTCCAGAGGGAAAACGATGTGCCACTCGGGTTCCCATGCCTTACTGTGTATTTACATAGTAGTTACTTGATAAATACATGTGTACAATGTACAATGTACTTAATTGGTTAAATCTTTTTGCATGATACATGTAAGTACACACTGATATCAGAAAAGGATTAGGGTTATACCATGTAAAAAGATTTACACATGAAGTACACTATTTCTATGTATAATAACATCGTAATTATATGTAAGTGCACATGTAATCACCAAGTAACTACTGTGTAAATACACAGTAATTACAGACAATTAATGTAAAGTGTTCCCAAGACACTTTTGTTAAATTAATATTCATACTTTAAATTTGGATAAATAAAATGGAGCCAGTAGGTAATGGCCTTCTCACTGATGAATGCATTAGCTTACAGCATGTTCTGACGATTCAGTTTCTTACTGTTTTACGGCAGAATTTGTCATTGAGTTTTTGAAGCTTTAAATGATTATCAAAAAAAAAGCAAGAAAAAGAGAGAGGAATGCATCTGGTCAACAAACATTTCTGTGAGACTACATTTAAACGTCCACGAATTACCACAATTTGATAGGGTACGTTTGTTTTCATCAGTCATTTCAAAATGAAGGTCAGATAGAAAAAGTGCATCCAGACCAACAAAAGACCTGAGAACTACACGCATAGGAAAACTAAATTACAAGTACAATCTGAATTGAGATGCTTAATCTCAATCAATTTACATGATAAAGTTTTTATTTATTTATTTATTCATTTATTTTGCAATTGCAGCTACAACAAAGCTTTTGTTTTTAGGATACTTTAAATATAGAACAGCCCTTGTGGGATCCACATCGAATTGAACTTGCATTTTATCTGAGCTGTGCTGTCAGCGAATACAAGCTCCTTTTAAGAGAGATAACCAAAGCTTTGCATTTCCAATTTATTTTCACACGTACTGTTTATTTTACATGCGTGGTTTAAAAGTGTTTTTGTTTTTTTCACAGTAAAACAGGTTTACAAGGCACTGCACATCAAGAGGACACTCAGCCCCGCCCCACCCCGTTCGCTGTATTTTTCACATACTTCTTCATACTGATAAATCCTCTCCTGATCACTTGTTTTATCACCAAAACCCCCAATAATGCAATCCAAGTCATTATTTTATTACTATAACATTTGAAAAAGCTCCTCAAATGTCTGTGATATTCTTTGAGCACTGGATCAGGAAGCAGCTATCTTCTTTGTTTGTGTCCGTGTTATCTCTGTGGTGCAGGGGCTATGTGTATTGCTCAGATCCACCCCTTTTTTGTTCGGCTTCTCTCAGCTCCTATGGGTTTCAGTTCTTCGGTATGATTATGATTTTGAATGTGGGCTTCGGCTTTGTGCACATGTATAATATACATGAACTACAACAAAAGAGTTTCAAACCATTTGCTCCAGTCTGTAATGTATCTCTTGAAATGAGATAACTGAATAATATATAATTCAAGGTCCAAAAAGCATTCTTTTGTAAAATTAAAATGCAGTTGTGTTGAATTGTACTGTAAAATGGTGGAAAATAGAATTTGGACCATTCAAGATCAACACTTCTTCGCAAGTTTATATAGTTTCTCTACACATGTGAACTTTTGGTCCTCTTCACAATGAAAAAAAAAAAATTACATCTGTTTGAAAAGGAAACAGCTTCACTATGTAAATAGTGGCCTACAATGACCTGAAACTCCTACTGAGACTATAGGTTTAGCAGTGGACCGGGGCTCCTATTCAGAGGATAAAAAAAAAAAAAGGAAACCGAAACTTTGAATTCTTTAGCATTGCACTAATTTCAAAATAGTATTTCTTTTGATGAACGAGATCCTGAAACACAAATTTAATAAAAGAATGAGACGGACGTCTCTAGCAGTGCACAGAAACCTTGTTTCTAGCCCTCACTTATGAAAAAAGGAGGTGTTTATGAGGTCATGTGAGGAAATCAATCAAATATAATGCCTTCTCATAAAAATATAAGTGATTACATTTTTAAACAGGTGTTTTTTTCTGGATTTAACTTAAATCACATAATTTTTCTATATTTATCATTTTTTTCAGATTTAGCAAAAAGTACTTAAAAGTTTTGAAATGTATATATTCAGATATAATTTATAAATGCTGAAAATGTGTCTCACAAATTCAACATTTAAAGTCAATATGACATTTAAATCTGGACAACTAAGTTTTCAAATCCTTTTTTTTTTTTTTTTTTTTTTTTACATCTAGCCAGTCAACATTTAGCTACTACTTTGAACATGGGAATCTGGAACTTAAATCTTTATTTTACACTTGGCATCCAACACAGCTAACAGATAAATCCAAAATACATGCTCTTTCAGCATTTTAAAGTAAATTCAATCTTTATCTATGGCAATTAAATCTGAAAAAATAAATATATGTTTTTTGCAAAATAAATATTTATTTTGCAAGCTAAATCTGAAGTTATCATGCAAATGAGTACCAGGGCATTTAAACTGGGGAGGGAAGAAAAAAGGATTATATTCTTCAGTGCGTAATTCGGCTGGTCAAGGGTACTCAATTTTGATATGTTATCCTCCCTGCTGGTCTCAGTCGCTCCGTAAACAGTGCTGACATAAACCGCAAAGATAGCCTGTTAGTGCAAGTATTTAAAAATGCCAATAATATATAGCTTCTCCAGGTCAGCGGTAGTAATGCGTGGATAGTGAACTTTGTCTTTGCCTCCTTTTCTGTATGTTTTCATTATCAATAAAAATACATAATTTATCTATTCATGTTGCAAATGTAAGTAAGCTGAACAGACAGCAATATGGAATTGTCTTTAAATAGAAATGCTCTGCTGTTGAAAGCAAGTAATACATCATTTATTCAGTCAAGTTTCCATATGTCTGACTAGTAGTATAGTACAACAAATCAGTTACAAACTTTTTGCTCTAGTGCAAAATGTGAACAAATATTAATTGATCTTTTCCATACCTACGTTACCTCTTGCTAGATTTTTCACCTTTAAACATAAAATCAGGTGCTCTACAAAATCACCCTGTTACTGTATTAGCTAAATTAATTTCACAATTGACAGGTTTATCAACGTTTTGATTAAGAATCTGAAAAATGAAAAAAAGGGTTGGGGGAGAATATATTGTTGCTTAGGGCCCCCAATCAGCTAGCACCGCCACTGACAATCTGGGTACTCGGGGAATTGTTTTTTTGCTGCTGGTAATGCACACATGCCATTGATTAGGACTCTGGCTTTGAGTATTTTTGCTTTGCTGTTTCAGCATCTGGTGGTTAATTGTATATTCTAACATGGCGGCTAGACTGAAAAGCTATGGCAAGCACACAGACAGCATGATAAGACAGATAAAGCAATAAAACAGGGTTACGGGGCCTGAAGTTACAAGAAGAAAAGTTTTCTTGCACAGATGGGAAAAAATATCTCTCTATCTTCTTAGAGTGCTTTAGCTTGGCTGCTGGTTTTGTTTAGTGTTGTTTGGTTTGGCACATCAGTATATTAAACACAGATGTTTGTGTTTTTTTTTGTTTTGTTTTTGTTTTAGCCCTGTGTATTCTACATCCTTACCTCATTAACGACTACTGCCTTAAAGGGAACCCTGACTAATAAACACAGGGTCAGACTGAAACAGAAAAACACAGACATACTGTGATGAGTCAAAGGGGTTTCGGTCTGCAATTCAGCCTCCCAACAGTAGAAGGCATCAAACCAACTCGGGATTTCCCTTACCAAGGTCTTGTGACCATGACAAAAGTCATCTTTTTGAGGGGCAGCACCTTGGTGAGGGGCGGAAGTACGAGTATGTAAATTCCAGCCACTGGAGTCAAGTGAAATTAAGGATACCTGTCAGTTTGGGATTGGTGATCCACTGACTACCGGGGCGGGGTTTGCATACTAAAGGAAACGTGCTACTGTGTTCGGGGTTGGTCCTAAGGAATAGAGGCGGGGAAAAAAGGCTGGAGGGAAGTACTTGGGAGTTTGGACTGTGTCACGAACGGAGGCCTTACTAACTTAGCTCTTTTCTGTTTTTATTCCTTTTTGTTTTATTTTTGGATTTAAGCAGAATGCGAGGAGGACTAAGAGGCTTCCGTTCCTTTATTTTTGATTACTCCAGCACTCCCTCCCTCACATCCTTCTTTATTATTTTTCTTTTTTTTTCCGTGTAATATTAAATAAAATTTTAATTTTTACACGTAAATCACTGTCTGGAAAATCCATTTTTACTCACACGCCTCACACATACACTAACACACACACACACACACACACACACACACACACACACACACACACACACACACATAAATACACACTAACACACATTAACACTAAAACACTGTGACAGAAATACAATGAATCTTGATTGTAAATCTTCCTTCCGACCTGTGAGGGTGCCAAGCAGTGAGAACAGAGTTCTTTGGACGGGCTGGCCTGACAGTTCTTTCCCAGGGTCGGGAAGTCTGTCAGTCTGGAAGAAGGTATTGACCCGGAAGGGAAACGACATAGCAGCCGCAGATTGTAGAGACCGCTGCTCTTGTTTACCAAGGGGTCATGCGTGACAGTACATAAGGGGGACGGAGAATCGTAATCTGTTCCTTCCCTTGGTTTTGTAATCTAAAACTAGAAGGACTGTAAGAGACCCCAGTGAAACTTGAAATCAATTGTGATTGTTTTCATGTTGTTAGTAATTGTCTGTGTTTGTGAACCACCAGATGGCTAACACTTATCCGGAGCTGTCGCCTTGAGCAGCACAAAGCCAGGACAACACTGCACCACAGTCCCAAAATAAAACTGTATCACCCACCACAAGTACTACTGCACAAACCCAGGACTGATGCCTGTGTTGGTATTATTGTAGGAAGGATAATTTGTGTTTGTTGGACTACAACCCCTTATTGTTTTCCTCCGTGCACTACACATTGTTGTGTATTGCTGGGGTTTATAATTTGGCCATCAGACCTGGATAAAATAAATAAAGCACCTTTTCCAAACCGGATTACAGTTTTTTTTTCCTGCACTGCATCACCTCTGCACCTCTATCCACTCAGCTACCTTGTCACACACACCCAGACACACAAACACACACTGAGAATCACTGGCACACACACTGACACACAAACACACTAACACTAATACACACACAGACGCACAAACACACTAATACACACACTCGGGTTCTGTCCCCATTGTCCGTGTGCCTTATTGATTAAAGAGTCCAATTAAATAATGTAGGAAATTGCAACGCCTGAAAATAACTGTGGTGTGGCATGAATGTCTGTGCACAACCAAGGTTATCTATTGCCAAGACTTAAAAACAAGCTGTGTTGCAAAGTACAAAATGTCCTTTTAAAAATCCTTTTTGGCACAGCCATTTTCCAAGGCCCTTACAAAGAGTATTTATTTTATTTGCAGCAACAGTGATCTGCCTCCAGTTAAACTGAAAATAAATTAAGACTATCTTTCCATTCCTGACTTGTACATTGTTACAGTATTGTTCTCCTTGTCCATCAGCCGGAGTCACATTTCTATATGATGTGCAGTAGAGGTGTATAACCAGCACTCCAGATAAGGTTTTGGGGTCATTGAGTAATTAACTCTCCAGTTTAGAAACTTTGGGCCTGTGATCACGTGTGCTTGAGTGGCGCATGTTGTGACGTCACTGACCAGGAAGAATTGCAACAACAAAACGGGTACGGGTGTTGAAACTGAGCACATTGGCGCTCAGTGTTTTATTTAATTAAACAAACAAAACAGTTCAACAAAAAACACAAAAAGAAAGTGTGCATTGGCCAAACAAAACAGACACTAACTAATATGCTTTCTTGTAACCAATACCGTTTTCGCTGGTCGATAATATTCGCTCATTCTCTTCTTCACTCTCTACCCGTTACAGCCAAAGCTGCAAGTTTTTATAGTGGTGACGGAGGGATTAACTAGCTATTAATTATCGTATTAACCCCTCAGTCACATTCTGCACAAGTTTTCTATGGATGCGTGACTGACAGCTAATTATATTATGTAGCTGATCAGTCATGCATTCGCAGGCGGTAGGAAACACTAAAACAATAACAAATAATGGCGGTGGCTTTTCGTCCGCACTGCAAACAATAATAATAATACAAATACTGTCTTTTCACTGTCATATATACATAAACTCATAATACAATAATAATAATAATAATCATAATCATAATCATAATCATCATAATAATAATAATAAAAGCATCCTTTCAGGAAACTGTATTTGTTTAGACATCAATTATGCAATGTGTGACTTTGAGGAAGATTAAATCATATTTGTTTTGTGATCAAATTAAATGCTGTCACTGACTTAGAGTAAACGTAACTGCATATGCGTTTGTGAAATTTTACCAGAGGCGCTGTATGGATTCAAAACTTTACAGTCCCTTTGAAAACCATAAAGAACAAAAATTCTGTTTCTAATTCTGATTGTGAGAATCTTCCCATTATCACATAGTGGTACTAAAAATCTCATTTTACAATTAGTAAGTTAAGAAGTCGAACATCTGCACGAGCGCGTCTCCACAGGGTAAAACCAGACAGGGAAGCCTGAAACTGAGGGATATAGAAGTGGTGCTGTCGATGGACATGGTGATTGCCACCATGATGTGTAGTTTGGCAGCTCCTCCACTCAAACAGGTACAGGAAGAAAGATAAAGATATGAAGAGACATACAAAACAGCATAAATGCATTGGGGGTTCACAGCTTTCCATGGAAATGCTGAAGAAAAGGTGGACTGACGTCAAATGAAAGACGAAGGAGAAGCTGGCCAAAAACAGTTTCTGTCACAGCCACAGGTGGGGGTCCTTCTAAGGAGGAGTCTATGACCCTCCATCACTTACGGAAAAAAATTATATTTTCATATATTAAGAAAGATCATTTAATATATTAATGAATGCATTCCAATATATTAAACATTACAAAATGTATTCTACAATATATACCAATATATTATTCATTATATTGCACAATATATACCACATTGGTACAAACAACAATAGAACAGACAGATCAAGGCTCCTTAAAAACAAATTCAGAGAGCTAGGAAGAAGATTAAAATACAAGACTAAAACTGTGGTATTTTCTAGGGTTCTGCCGGCACCTTGCAAAGGTACATATGGACAGCTGGAAATAAATAATCAAAATGCATTCTGAAATTGTGGTGCACACAGGAAGGCTTTACCTTCCTTGAACATTGGACCACATTCTACAACAAGGACTATCTATATAGGCGGGACAGGCTGCACTTATATATAAAGGGAACCAATCTACTCAGAGGAAGGCTCCTCGAGGAGGTTCAGAAACATTTAAACTAGAAAGGGGGTAGAAATCAACAAAAAAAAAAAAAACAGAAGGGAGGCTACATTAAAACAAGGGCAACAACTCAGGTAAGACATAAATCACATGTATTTATCTAAATGCTATAAGTCTCAAGAACAAACTGTTGAAGCTACTGCACTAACAAGTAACTCCGATGTGATAGGTGTTACAAAAACTTGATTTTCAGAGAGTGATGGAGACGAATATAATATTAGTGGGTATACACTGTATGGGAAATGAGGAGGAGGGGTAGTGTTATGCATCAAAATTGTCTTGAAGGCCAGGTACTAAATATAGAAGAAAAAAAAACAATGCAGAATCAATATAGGTCAGAATAATTGTCAAAAACTAAAAGGGCACAATAATAGGGGTATGCTATAGACCGCCAAATTAAGACACTGAGCAAAATAATCTGTTATACAATGACATTAGAAAGACATGTAGCAAAGGAGAAGCCATACTAATGGGGGATTTCAACTTCCCCCATATAAAATGGGAAAACCCGGTGGGGAGCACGACAGACAAAATTGAAATGCTAGAAATGACAAATGACAGCTTCCTAATGCAATTTGTCAATGCACCGACTAGAAGGGAGGCATGCCTTGATTTAGTCTTTTCAAATAACGAAGACAGAATAACTAAAACAGTGGTTAGAGAACCATTGGCAAACTCAGATTACAACATGGTTTGATTTTAAGTGCTAGCTAAAACCCCAAAAGTAATGACTAAAGCTAAGGCTTACAATTTTAAAAAGACAAACTATGAAGGAATGAAACAGAGACTAACAGAAGTTGATTGGAGTAAAATAGTGAAAACATCCACAGGAAAAGGATGGCTATTTTAAAAAAAAATGTAGTACTAGAGGAGTAAAACAATTAAAAGACAAATCAAAATGTAAAACAAAATGGCTAAAATGGTTTCATAGATCAATTAAAAAATATATATTCAGTTAAAAAAGGTACTTTACAGAGTTAAAAGGGACCAAGAACAAAGTACACAGAAAGAGTAATTGGAACTGCAAACACAAGTCAAAAAGGAAGTTAGAAAGGCCAAGAGAGAAAAAGAAATGAGCATTGCCAAGGGGGCTAAAACTAATTCCAAAAATATTTTCCAATATTATAACAGCAAAAGAACACTCAAGGTTGAAGTAAAATGTCTAAGAGATACAAATGGCAAAATCATAGATGAAGAGAAAAAAATAGCAAATATATAAAAAGAAGACTATGGGGCGATCAGATTCAAGCATTCAAAATCATAAAAGGTATTGACAGTGCCAACCCAGGGCCCTTTTTTGACCTGAAAAAAGAAGCAAGGACCAAGGGTCACAAATGGTGATTAGATGAAGAGGCATTCAAAACAGAACATAGGAGGCACTTTTTACACAGAGAATTGTGGGAGTCTGGAACCAACTCCCCAGTAATGTTGTTGAAGCTGACACCCTGGGATCCTTCAAGAAGCTGCTTGATGAGATTTTGGGATCAATAAGCTACTAACAGCCAAATGAGCAAGATGGTCCTAATGGCCTTCTCTCATTTGTAAACTTTCTTATGTTTGGATGTTCTTATATAAAGCACATTGTTATATTACACCACCCACTCGCTATATCTCGGGTGTCAGGATCAAATATAAATCCTCTATATATCGAGGGCCGAGATATAGCGAGAGACCCATAGAAAAACAAATAGGCTAATAACTAACTAATGTACAATCACTCCCTCATTTTATCAGGGGTGTCAGGATCCAATATAAATCCTCTACACAACCTGTTTTTTCTCATTTTTCTTATAAAAATCATCACACCGTTTTAATTCATATTGCTTCTCGTCAAATCAAGTCTCCAATTAATTTCATGAATCTTCCTCTCTTTTTTCAAATGCCCAAACCACTGCATTGAAAGAATCCATTCACAACATAGGAGGCTTGTTGCTAGGGAGCCGCTGTCAATTCCCAGTGACTTTTGCTAGTGCATTGCTTAAAAAAACTGCTTCAGCAAGTAGATATTTAATTTGCTTTGTGTTATTGTGCAATACGTGTGTATACGATAACAGTACAATATCAATGCTTTGTTTTTAATTGTTCGGTATATTTTAGTTTGTGATGTGCAGTACAAAATAAAATTAACAGTAATTCTAAGTGAAATTATAGTGCAGCTAAGGCATGCACAGTTATGGGGACTGTGATATATCCAAATCCGCAGTATAGCGAGGAGAGAATTAACAAGGGGTGGGTGTACTTGTTTTTTTATTTGAACATATTTGGTAAGTGGTTGGTAGTCATACAAGTGCATAAACAACAAATATAAATTTAGAGAATTAAAAAGATTGTGACTGAAATGACGATATATTGTATGCCAATATAATTTGACAATTTTTTTTTTTCCATAAGGGTAGAGGAGAAAATAGCCACTATCTTCTGCAGAGAACAAATGGAGGCACTGCTGTGGCTGATAGACACAGACAGAGACCCCAAGGAATCAGTGCAAAGTAGTACGTGTACATAAACGTGTGCGCACACTTGAATTAAGTAAGGGCTGTTCATATAACAGAAAATAATAAAACCTCTAGTAATATATTCATTTGTTCCATTAATTAAATCTGTCATCAATATGTATAATACTAAATATAAGCTATATTCCTCATTGTCAATGACTAATGTACAATATAGTTATACAACTAATATATTACTGTATATACAGTATGTATGCTATATATCTTTATCTATATAAAATATAACTGCACGGCTTGTGACACTTTTAATTGCTTATAAATAATTGTGGGGATTGTTGGTGCAAATAAATAAGCCTCTTGTAACAAACATTCTAAAAAACAAAAATTAAGGCAATTTTATTCCCTTTGCAACGTGTGTGCGTGCAGGGGTTGAATGGTGCTGTGTACTTGCAGGGGTTGCATGGTGGTGTGTGCTTGAAGGGGTTGCATGGTGGTGTGTGCTTGAAGGGGTTGCATGGTGGTGTGTGCATGCAGGGGTTGCATGGTGGTGTGATTGTGCAGGGGTTGCATGGTGGTGTATGTGTGCAGGGGTTGCACGGTGGGTGTGTGCATGCAGGGCTTACATGGTGGTGGTGTGTGCGTGCAGGGGCTGCGTGTTGTGTGTGGATGTTTGTGCAGGGGAATTGGAGTGCAGGTTTGGCATGAATGATGGGGGCGGGGAAAGCAAGGGCATATAAGGGGGTGCAGGGAAAAGACGGGGAAGGGCATGGTAAAAGAAAAACTACTAAAATCATTTCTTTTCATTTTTAACCCCCAGTAACCTTTCCCCTCACTTCATGATTTTATTTTGTGATTATTGATTTACTGTAAAAATAAATTACTTGAGCCGTCAGCTATTCATGGTTGCACTCTCATTTCTGTGCCAAAAAGAACCTGAAACGCTACAATATATTGATGGACATTACATAAGAAAATGAAATGCACTTTTTTTTGGAGTACCATGTTCCTTCTCAAAAATGTGTTTTAATATTAGCCTTAAATAGGAAAATGACTGCTTTAATGAATTTTCATGTATCTATTTCAGTTCAATGTAGTTTCTTCACTGTAATAAAGAAATATGTTAACTTTGATTCATGTACTAAGGGTTACTCTTAAATTAATTCTTATGGTAAACTGAGCATGCATGACTTAAAAACTCGGCTGTTAGCTGAGCAGAATTTGTGGCTGAATTCGGAAAAGCAAAGTGGCCTAGAATTTGGGACGTTATCTAAACACCAATTGGCGAAGACTTTGGGACATTATCTGAAAATCAGAGCGGCCCAGAATTTGGGATGTAATCTGAAAACCAAAGAAGCCCAGAATTTGGGACATTATAAAAGCAAAGCAGCCCAGAACCCTGAGAATGAGCAGTCTATGTGCAAAACTGTAATAGTGGGCAGGATATATATATTGAAAGGTTCTGGAAAGCAGATCTCTCTCGCTCTCTCGCTCTCTCACTCTCTCTCCCTCTCCAATCACAATGCTCTGTCATTTACTCCTGTTTTTTGAAACGAGAACGTTATTCCACATTAATGTTACAACATGAGAAACAAGCAACTGGAGAGACATGTACAATAGATCTGCCCCTAGTGGCTGAAGAGTTAATACTACTGATATGAGTATAAGACCCAACCCTGAAGTTTGTGGTTCACATCCAACCCTTGCCTCTCCATTCAGTTCAAAGGGCTGAAATGCCAAGCTATTACAGCCTGAATTAAACTACTAGTTAGGTTCTAGTTTTGTAAAATGAACAGGTTAGCAGGTTTTTTCAAAAGATAGGTGAAAAATTGCTTTGGAGGGGAACAGTCTTCACAATCCAGTGGTGATGGGGTACGGGGAGGCACAATTACTGATTGCAATATTCACATTTACTCTACATGTGGCTATTTGGAGAGGAAATCACAAGCATTCTTGAGGACAGATTTGTAGAGAAGCTGATTTTAAAGGGAAGATTGGACAATGTTGCCATGGACATTGTAATAGGGATCATGTTATATTTCAAAGTAAGCACAAGCAGGAACTCCAGGATGGATATGTTTTGCACTAGAGAGTGATGAAGAGTAGGTGGGGCGGGTAGAGTTTCACTGACATGCACAGAAACAGTAATTCCCTTATGTAACTTACAAGCTTTTTTTTTAGAGATCTTCAAACCGTAAACCCTGCAGAACTGAAACAGATTCAAACCAGTGTTTCTCCCCTCTCCTGCCAGCACTCCTGTGCTGTGGAGCTCCCTCCCCCACCTGCTCTATCAGTCCCAGCATTCCTGTCTGAAGTGAAACGAGGTTCAGCTGCTCACTGGGTCTCTGTGTTTGTGTCTGGAAGAGCTCAAATTGTTTCTGTTAGTGAAGGACCTCCTATTATTTGTTGATGGAAGGGTTTACGTTCCAACAATTTAAAGGTCAAAAAACAGACCATGTATGTCTGTAACATGCTGTCCTCATCCCCTATAATGGATATAATTCAAGATGTAAGAACCAATCCTGTAAAATATGATATTTCACCTCTCCTCAGCTTAACAAGCCGCTTACTGACTAGCTTTTTCTTAGGACTTGCCTTGGCACTCAAGCATAAGGGAAAGGCACTTCTCTTAGCACTATAGTATTCTATAGTAAAGGAGAAGGCTCAGTCAGATTATATTAACCTTTGCTATTTCAATTTTTTTTGTCTATTTTAGTGTCCTCTCTTTCTCAGTTTGTGTAAACATATGTACTTTTCAACTGCTTTTGGTTGGCACTCCTTTGAATTTTCTGCAATTTTTTCAGGTTGAAATTCATGACCTTTCTGGTCCTAAAGTGGACTCCTCACTTGTTGATGTCTGTCACTGTTCATTCTGAACTTATTTGATTACTGTGAGCGTGTTTCAGTGTCTTGTAGTATTGGTGGATATTGCATTTGCCTGCTGCCTGCCTGATTTTTGTAGCTATTGTAGGAGCCTCTTGGTCAGGTTGCCATTGTAAATGAGAATCAGTTCTCAATTGACTTGCTAAATAAATGATTGATTAATAGATTGACTTGTGCAATGCAAAAGTTACATTTCAGCTACAGTAAATTGAACTTTTTTGTGATTCAAATCTTGCTTTGCTGTCTTACTCTAAATATTTTTTTAAGTTCATTACATCCTTTCAAATCTGGAACTAACAAACACTTTGCTTAATTATGTAAACAACATAAACTTTACTGAGCAAAACAGAATCAGATTTAATTTGAAATGCAAGAAGTACACTAATGAAAACCATAAAAGTGTCCATTACATACAGTCCTCATAAAACTATGTGGTTTTAGGTGGGGCCGTATTATTTGTAACACAGGAAGCAAGAAAGGAAACTAACTTCTGCACTTCCATCAATGTAATAGTGTTGTGGGACACACCAGATACACCAGAGTTAAAGTGAAAATAAAGACATGTTTTTCTAATGTGGTGTACATGGTCAGCATTCTGCAGCAACCGTTCTCTTTGAAGGATCGCAATCGACACTAACAAGTTGGGGGTTCTAGTTCTTGCAGTAAAAACATCTGGAAAGAAGAGTTTCTACCTTGACAATTTGATAACCAGTTGTCCAGATAAATGCAGGGATGTGTGAAGTGTGACATAAGTACGTACAAATGCCTCCACTATATATCCCCTTTGCAGGAGATTTCATCCCCAGATCTTAGATCACTGTTGAAAACCCCAGCAATGACCTGCACTGGTCTATCCTGGTCAGAGCTGGCAGTTTAACTATGTTTTGGCTACTCTAACTAGGTATCACAAAGCTCCTTGAAGTGGTTTGACTCATTTCTGTGTTGGCCATTAAAGACACTTACCAACAACACAAGAAACCATTAGATGACTATCAATTCAAAGCCTTTTTCTTTGCCTACATGACTTGCTCTAACTAGTACCATTCACACCTCTGCAAGGGTAATATAAAACCACTCAGCGTGCACACATTCCACTTAATGGGATCATTTAGAGGTCCTCCACACTTTATCAATCAGAGGTGGAGACTCTAACATACAGCAATCATTTCAGCACTGAAGGCATTGACAAAGACTTAGTCAAAGTGTTTGTCATTGAATTTGAATGTCATTGAATTTCTTTTGGTATTTCTATATTGTTCTGTTTGTATGCAAATAAAGAACCATACCTTAAGAATGAGGACTGAAAGGTCAGGTAAGTTGGCCTCTGCCTGTTTGTGGTTAAAGACAGAGATGCAGATGTCCCTCTGAGGTAGCCCTGGGAGTCAGGATGCAGTTACTGTGTGATTAGAACTCTAAACAGAGGCTGGGATCACAATAGACCTGAACTAGTGTATACAGACTCCACACTGCTCTGCTTTTCAGAAGTGTTCCTATAAAGAGAAACAGGAGGGCTGGGTAGTGTCTCTGTCAGCCATTGAAACCCTAAACCCTAGTTACTGTTTCTGAAATCCTTTTTATGCGAGGCAGTGATGATCCATTACATTAGATATCACAAATGAGGTTGAACACACTTGACCCTTTTAGCCCTGCTGTGATGGCCAGCTGCAGATACAGTAAGGTAATATGAACCAGCTTCAGAGAGGACACTACACATGCCAGGATCACCTGATACCTCTAAGAGAGAACATCTAGGAGAAGAGGGAGGGTTACTGCAGAAGCTGCATGCAGTTCACACCTGACTAATCATAACACAGGGTCTGTTTAAAAAGTCTCCATAAGAAGTGGTGGTGTGAGAGTTCTATTGGCAGTCACAGCAATAGTGATTGTTGCTACCCAGTTATAAACAAATCTTTTTTTCCCATTAAAAACACACATTGAAAATTCTGCAATTCACAGAATATTATGCATACCCTTTTAGAAGCATTGCAGCGTGCTATACACAGTGGGTGCAGTATAGTGTATGAGGCACATAATGTGCTAGAGCAGTTTACATGTGTATCTAGGGTTACCATATGACTCCACGCTCAATGGGACAGAGCCAGGTTTTTAACTCACACCTCAGTGCATTCTGGTAGGTGTAATCCTGCTTCTCTTAAAGATAAGAAACAAGTGAAAGGTATGTGAGACAGGTAAAACATACCAGCATGCATTGCTATGTGAGATGAAAAGCCTGAACTGGAGTATAAACATGGAGTAGCCATAGCCAACATGAATACCAACCCTGCAGCTGCCAGCAAAAGCTATTGTTAGTGTTAGTACTGTACAAACTGATTGTTCGCTCATACGGATTGAGCTCTCCACAGAAATCAATTGCTGACAAACAAGTGGGGGGAGTTGGTGTTGATTGAATAGTAATCCACACAAACCCAAACAGCTTTTTCTTCACTTTCTAACAAGAGTGCAGCATGATTGATACACCCCTCAGCATGATTTTCAAAGGACTGTTAAACAAAATGGCTCAGTCATGCACACAATGCACTGGGTGAGAGATGTATTCCTCAAATTGAACTAAAATGAAAATAATTTGCAACAGACTTACTGTACTGTAGTGGGAAGTGCATTTAATGGTAAGCTGGAAAGGGTCTCATACAAAATATAGAGGCAATGCTTTTTGCATTCTGAACACTGGAGACATGTCGGCACCACTCTGAAACTCCCCTTCCCTGCACTCCACTCTCCACTCCCAGGCAGAGCTCCACCACACCAATATACCTACAGTATAGACTGTACCGGGGTGACATGTCCACCTCGCATGTTAGGATCACACTCGGCGCTCTTTCTTTTGTTTTTCAGGTGCAAGCATTTATTTTCTATTAAGTAATATTAAGCACTGATTCACATACTGGTCAGTCCTCTCAATTCATCTCCCCCCTTATAAACAGGCAGCCTTTTAAAGAGCTAGCCACACCCACATTGTAATAGCTGTAACTAAACAAAAATTAGTACCATTTTTATAACAAAAACATATATCTTTAAATAGTTACATATATAAAATATCACATATAAAACTTTATTTAAGTCATTTGTTTCAGTCTGGATCTCAAACTTATGCAGTATGGCTGCTTTGATTAAATCATAATTCTGTGTATCTGCAATATCCATAGCTACATAGACTGCTCGTGCCTTGCCAGTCAGAAGAGGAACTAAATGGAAAGCCCACTCAACTTTAGGCCAGCTGCATATTAAAGCAATTCTCTCAAAAGTAGTGAGAACATGTTCAATGTCATCTTTAAATAGAAGCATGTTGGGTCCCTTCTAATTGCTTTTCAACACTCTTGCCTGTGATACTGGTACTTGAATTGGAGCAGACAAAGATACTTGCGTTGTAGCATACATGTCGACTGAAGTTTGATCTTGCTCTTGCCATTCCTTCACACTATGTGTTACTTCCTCCTGTAACAACGTAAATTGATGTTGAAGCCCACGCCATCTGGGCCATTGTGCCTCACTCTCCAAGCTTTCTTCACGGAACTTTGAAGGTGCATAAAGTTTTGCAGCATCTCCTCGAGCTCTGCCGTGCTGTCTCCAGAAGTTGAAGTAGTTACCTCTCATGATGCTTCTGCTCCCGGTTCCTGCCTAAGTTCATTCTCCTGATCCTCTCTTTCACCACGGTTAAGCTTTGCAAAAAAAAATATATATATTCTGCACAGTAGAGTTAATGAAAACCATATGCTGTGCTCTTCGTGCAGCTGACACATCTGCTGATCATTAACTTATACAAAGGTAAGAACACTTCATTATGTCTACTTTTACTGTGATGATGGTCGTGTGGTGTTGAGTTGGGGGGGGGGGGATACATCTATTTAATGAAGAGTGTTTTTTGTGTATGACCTTTCCCTTGTGTATGATTGCAATTACTTTCTCATCTGGCTAGATTTTTTGTAACAGACTCTGGGATTAGCTTGTCTTGATTCTCTCTCCCTCTCTAGCTCTCTCTTGTTCTTCCTCTCACTCCCCCTCCCTCTCTTGTTCTCATTCTCTCCCCCTCCTTTTCATGCTTGCTCTCTCTCCCTCTTTTTCTGTGATCTTCCTCTCCAGACAATGGGCATAGTCCAGGCCAGCTTTGGCCTCAAAACCTTGGCATGGATGCGAAATAAATAAATGGCAGGATTACACAGATTTTCCATAGTAAAACATTAGATTTTCTTGTTACTGAGCCAATTGGGTGAAATCAGAGTCTCTAGTTGGATCGTTGGGCTTTTCTTGGAAGCACATTGTGTGAGCAATTAAAGGGTTAACTGGGCCATGCATGTGCACTGTACAGTATGTTACTTTGTATTGATACTGTCACTGCTGCATAAGGTCATGATAGTTCTTCATTAACTAGAAAACACTGGACAAAAGTTTTTCTAGATACATGCAAACCAATTTTTCGGATCAAGCTCTCATCAGGTGAGGTACATTGGTGTTGGCTGGGCTAATTTACCAATCCAAGTGAAACCTCTTTAGAGGCAGAGATTGGTGTGGATTGCTGTTCTTCAAATAATCTAAGAAAAGCAGCAATCAACACAAATCCAAGCAGCTGTTTCCTCACGTTTCAGTTTGAATGGTAAATTAGCCCAATCAACAACAATGACCCTCACCTGATTGTCAGCACCTGCTTTCCTCTTCATAAGCAAGCCTCCAGCAGGGTTATGCATCACAGCCCTCATATGAGGTTAGAAAATGCATTTTAAAGCCATGATTAGCACTCCTTAAAGGACTAGAGGTCTAGTGCTGATAAGAGGTAAGATTGTATAACTAAAAAGCCACTCCAATTAGAAACTAAAATGTTTGTTATCCATTTTTAGTTTGAACAGCACTTTAGAGCTCTTTAAGCACACTAGGAGTCTTGTACACTAAATGCTACAGTGCATCAATGTAATTAGTTTGGTATGGTATAAAAATCTGTGGAAGACTTTTGCAACTCTCTTATTATTGAAAGAGTACCTCATTTTGATTGTGTTTAATTTTAAAGCAGAGACAAGCAAAGGAGAAGTGAAAAGGGTAACATGAGGAATGCATTACCACATTGATTCATAAATATACGTACTGCACGTTTTGAAAGGCTTTGGTAACTATGATGAATTGAACTCAGTTGATTTTTAAATGCTGCTGCTTAGTAGAAATTCTGTCCTCCCAAACAGCTCAAAGATTCCATGAGGTTCTTTTGGAAAGGAGAGGTATTTTTCTTGGCGGAGTTGGTCTTTGCTGTGATACAGCTCCCTAGCAACGTTGAGGCAGGGAAGTACAGCCAAGCAAGTAGGAGGGCAAGAACACTTCAAGAGGAACGCTTACTACACTGGAAAGTATGAGTGTGGGTGTACTGAATGGTATAATGCAGTGTCTGAGTGTACTGTATACTACAGGAGCTTCATTCAAAGGAATAAGAGACACCCTTACTGTACCTTTGTCTGTCATACCTTGAAGTGCTTTGAGATAAAGGATGCTGCAGGTTATAGACAAATAATTTTAAACCCCTGCCACATGTAGCCCTATTAAATATAAATAGGCTGTACCACATGGAACACATTCATTTGTTAAATCTTCTATTAATACAGTGATTCAAGAGTAAAGTGAAAAACTTGAATATCAGGGCAAACAAAACTCAGACGCCCATTGCTGATTGGCTGTGAAGGTAGCCTAAGCATCCATACATCCCGGAGTGCTAGGTCCTCACTGTACAGGTCAACAGAGTCTCAGTTGCGTCTCATGCATTTTTCTAAAGATCTCCCCTCAAACAAAACCTGAAATTTCTTTAACAGGAAAACATCCACCAATTGTAAGATATGTAAATACTGTAACATTTTACACCTACTTCATATTTCTTGAGCGCTGTCTAATAAACAAACACTGTCTATTTACCCCGAGATTGTAATACATACTACGACTTAAAGAAGGTCCTCAGTAATCCTTGGATAAGCGATCCTGTTGATAAGACTGGCTTCTCTAAATTGCCTAACAGGAAAATGAATAGAGATAAGAAAATGTGTATGACAGTCTTGGTTAGCACTCCTTTACAAGCAGTCCAGTAATCATGTTTCTAGTGCTGATAAAAGCTTTTATTTCTTTATTTTTTATTAAACTTAGTGTAATACAAACAATTTCAAGCTGGCTTCTCTTACACGGCAGCAGTCTGTGTCAAGGTTACACACAGTGACCTTATCAGCTTTACATTTAGATGATTAAACCCTTCCAACCTCTTTGTGGCAGCAGATGGATTTCCTCCAGGGCACAGACCCAACCTCAAGCTCTTTCTAACACAGTTTTTCCTGCTCTGAGGTCGTTTGAACCATGTTTCAGTTTTTCCAGGTCTTTGTAATAGAATTCTCATGTCTTCATTCATTGCTAATTTAAGATATTCCAGTTATGACAGAGCATGCATACTTGATACCCACAACTCAAGTGAGGAAATTTAGAATTTATTTCAATTTTTCTGGTACCCCACAATGTTCTCACTCACTAAAAATCAAATAATTGTGAGCTAGATCTTTTCCAGCCCTGGTATTTATTCCAACCAGCTCTTAAAGAGTTGATTGATGTGGTTAAGACTTGATTGGAAAGAGCCAGGGACTGGAATAGATCTTGACAGGACCACTGCATTAAAGGAGGTCTTAGAATAATTTCATTTTGAGTGTACCAATCAGGAGTGCTTACCAAGGCTTTGAAATCAAATTTCTTTACTCTTATTAGGATTTGCTACATTGTTATGGCAACATATAAATAATACCTATGTTAGTGCCCCAACACCCCTTAGTTGCTAAATTCAATGCACTGAAGACCATTCACACTTTAGCTTATCATTGTACAAAATATGCAAAGTTTCCAGCAGCTCTAGTTAATCTGCACATTAGCGAGATAATTCCAGAAATTATTTGAAAATATATGTAGTTTAGCCGGGATGCGTGTTTAAAAAAGAACAGAAAAAAAAACTACATGAGACACATATGTACTACAATTATAAATATTTATAAAACATATATAAAGAATTTAGGGGACACCCCGCTCAACAATGCATTTAAAACAGAATCGACATTTTGAAAATCTTGGTTTTATATGGTTTTATTTCAAAACTCATATGATACACTTAGACACAGTTATTCAGATATACAAGCAAATTCCTTGCGTGTATATCTGAATATTTATTTGCAGTAACATGTCCTGCTGTGCTTCCCTCAGGAAGTCCTGGTGAATGGAGTCCTGCTTCTCCACTGACTGACTCTTTGATGGGTCTGAAGTTCTTTGTGGTTGATATTGGGATTGGGGGGATCATGGGAGATACATGGCAGATTCTGTCTGGCAAATCAAATCTGCAGACAGGATGGCGCTCACTAGCACCCTTTTGAAGTCTGTCATTCCTCCTGCTCCTCCATCTTGGCATATCACAAGATATCATGCAACAGATTCATCCTGTTTCTGAAGCTTCATCAGGGGAGTAATCAGATTGCCAGAGTTTCACCCACAGGGCCCCATCTGAAGGGTGCTAGTTGTTCATCACCATGACAACTACACCTTTGACGTCTTTCTGTTTGTTTCAGGGGTTTCAGAAATCATGTCCATATACGATCAGAACCACATCAGTATTATAAATGTAAAAGCATAATAATAATAATAATAATAATAATAAATGCACCTCCTCATCCAATCGGGGGTACTGGAACTAGGGGTGCTGGGGGTGCAGCAGCACCCCCTGGCTTTGCATGGCTTCCATCATATACCTAGGTTACAGTTTTGTTGAATGGCTTTCAGCACCCCGACTTTAATTTTCGGGGAAGCGATTCCTAAAGGACGAAGGAGCACATGCTTGCAGCTTCAGGACCACAGCATCTTTTAAAAAAAAAAAAAAAAAACTCCAGCACTGGATTTTATCTTTGGGTGTGAGACTCTGCCCATTATCACAGATCATATATGATTCCCAAGGAAGATAATTAATTCCTAATTTATTTCAGTCTTACTAATATCCCAGAAATGTTATCGCAGATCTCTAAATCTCAAGTTTAATCCAACCTAAATGAGCTGACTCAACCGGCAAAGGCTTGACTGGAAAGACTGTGGGACTGGATTGGATCTTGACAGGATCATTGCATTAAAGAAGGGCTTTGGTAGAATAATTTCATTTTAATCTTCCTAATCAGGAGTGTTAGTCAAGGCATTTCTTTACTCTTATTGTAGAGTAAGTGCTACAGTCCTCCATCTGGTGACAGTACCTAAGAGACAAAACTTGTAGTCCAGTGTACAGTAGTCCAGTGTTCAGTTCAGTGCAGTAGCAGCTCCTGAAGCACAAGGTCTTGAGTTTATGTTCATCTAGGCCTCTCCTCTAAAATCAGCAGAGCGCTGTTGCCAGGGGTATCAAATATTTGTTGGGAAGTCTGTTTAAAGTTATATAAACTGTAAAAACCTGACCTACAGTACAGTAAGAACAGTCACTCTGCAGGAATGCTACAGGAAGACTGTATTACTCTCCTCAGGGTTGTCATTACAAATGGGTTGCTGTACAGTATATTTAGGGCTTCTGATTTTCCTAGTGCAGTTGGGCAATGTCCCTCCTTCCTAACTTATATCTCACATTGATTCATTCTGAATACTTTAAACCCACCCAACTACTGAGTGGCAGCAAATTCCAACATTTCTATTGGAGGATTGTACGCATTTGTGAGATTTAAAATGATTTAACCATTTAATACTGAGCATTGTTCTTGCTCATGAGAGTTAGAGCTATATTACAGTTCGACAAAAGAATTGCACATTGTGGCAAAATGTAAAAAAAATGCCTGCACACAAAAACCCCAGAAGAATAAACATGTGACCATAAGGATTTTGTTCTGGAAGACAACAAAGAAAATAAGTTACAAGTACTGTCAAGTTACTATATTATGACAGAAGAAATGGCCAAGAATTTTGGAAAGCAACTGAAAACAATAATTTCATACAGTATAGAATTACCCTATAGAATTAACTAATTTTGCTTCATAAAGTCAAATGAAACCTCCTGAATAATGCTACATTAACATATTGAATTACATAGTGCTTTGTAGTTTTCCATATACTTAAAAATGTGACTGTGGCAGGCTGGCGAGTGGATAGAGGCCCAGAGACAGACTGCAGTTCAAAAAAATAACTATTTCATTATAAACACAAAAATGAAAGGGCACAAGGGCCAAAACAAAGCAATTTAAACACAAAAAGACAAAAAAACAAAACTTACAAAAATAACAATTTCCAGTCTGGGCAATGCCTTCACTGGATTCAAACTTTCCAAACAACCAAAAACCCCCAACTTGCTTTCTCAGCTCCCTCCTCTTCAATGGGAAGCAGAGGCCTCCTTTTATGTCAAGTGGCTGGGTGCTGATTGATCGTTAATTAAACTAATCATCTAATCAACCCCAGCCACCTGAACACAATGAACCCAGGCAGGTAGGGGAATTTAACCCCATCCCTGCCAATTTCTAAAGAGCAGAGCTGTGCTCTGCCACAGTGACATTTTTAATTAAATACTGTACTTACTGTACTTATGGCTTCCAGTAGACTTTTACGATAAAATTTTGTAGTTTCTTTGATCACATGATGTTAAATAAAAGATCTAAATTATGTTCATATATTTATTTCCTTTGATTATGTCTCAATCCTAAAATTCTAGGTAATGCAAAACTTTTGACCATAGCTGTAGGCGCTTATATTAGGGTGACCAGGTTTTCAAAGCTCCAAGCCGTGACACTTTATTAAATAATTGATAAGACTAATTTAATTGCTACTTGTATATTGAGTTTATTATTATTATTATTATTATTATTATTATTATTATTATTATTATTATTAATAATAATAATAATAATAATAATAATAATAATAATAATACATTACATTCTTAAAAATACACTTACGTTTTGACATTTTGCTTTCTCTCTTTCTTTTTTTACTCACTGCTTCAGGTTCTATTTATTGTGTTGTTGATGTGCTTCCAGCCTCTCATTGCTCTGCCTTGTGTCTGGGCTAAATCCCACCAGAACTGAACAGCTACGAAAGTACTGTATTACACATAAGTATATCGTATATAAACTAAATGAAAACGCAAGGCAACTGAGGAATAAGCACGTACGACTGTGTTAATCCCTTTATAAAAATAATGTTCTTGATTACCTAGCACCTTGCTTTTTGTTTTCACTGCAGGTGCCAGAAACTAAAAGAGGTTGTTTACATTATTTTGACAAAAGGTATTTAGAGTGTGTCGCACTACAGGAAGTGGCTGAAAACCTGGACTTTTTAAAGATGTTGAGCAAAATGTTGGAAAACCAGGACGTCTACTCACCCTAGCTTATATGTTTGTCCTACCCTTGGATATTAACTACTTCTACAAACCATACTTTGTTCCAAACAATATTTCACCAGTATGTAAATAAAAACAGCGATCTCTTTATATTTAGGGAGAAATCCCAGGACTGCAGCACTACTGACCCCCACAACTTAGCCTCCTATTATTTCACAATCAGTTTCCCAGTTCTCCTATAGAAGGTAGTATTATATGTTCTCTTGATGAACAGTATGAATACAAAGTTGTATTTTATTTTAACGGATGGTCTGTAATAAATCCCAATTACATACAGATGAGTTGATGTGTGTTGGAAGAACTTCAATGAGAGGATCAAAGCAGCCAGGCTGTGTGTCTGCAGGGATGAGTATCATGTCTCGTGTATTTAATCAATCTAGATAAGAGACGGTCTGGACTGGAGACCTGGAATGATTGAGAGAGAGAGAGAGAGAGAGAGAGAGAGAGAGAGAGAGAGAGAGAGAGAGAGAGAGAGAGAGAGAGAGAACAAAACCCTTAAAACTTTAAAAGCCAAACTACATTTTCTTTAAATATAAACATTAACATTTCCTTCATCACTCAGTGAGCAAATTGCCTCTCTGACACACCACTTTAAAAATGATTTAAAATAAGTTAAATCCACCTTAGTCTGCTCACCACCATCACTTTGAACAGCCTTTAAACAGAGCGTTTAAAAGGGACCACAAATGCAAGTAAAAAAAGGAAGTTAGAAAGGCCAAGTGAGAAATAGAAATGAACATTGCTAAGGGGGCTAAAACCAATTCCAAAATGTTTTTCCAATATTACAACAGCAAAAGAACATTCAAAGAGGAGATTAAATGTCTAAGAGATACAAATGGCAAAATCATAGACGAAGAAAAAAAATAGCAAATATATTAAATGATTACTTTTCAAAAGTGTTTACAACGGAGGATATGGACAACATGCCCCACATGTTGACCTGTTCCTATCCAGCTTTAAATAACTTTAGCATAACTGAGGCAGAAGTGTTAAAGGGACTAGGAGCTCTTAAACAAATCCCCTGGGCCAGATGAGATCCTACCAATAGTACTCAAAGAAATGAAAGAAGTTATTTACAAACTGCTAACCAAGATTATGCAACAGTCTCTTAACACAGGGGTTGTACCGACAGACTGGAAATTGCAAACGTAATACCGATCCACAGAAAGGGAAACAAAACCGAACCAGGTAACTACAGACCAATAAGCCTGACTTCTATTATATGCACACTTATGGAAACTATCCAAAATGGAAAATTACTTATATGGTAACTGTGGCAGAGCACAGCTCTGCTCTTTAGAAATTGGCAGGGATGGGGTTAAATTCCCCTACCTGCCTGGATTCATTGTGTTCAGGTGGCAGGGGTTGATTAGATGATTAGTTTAATTAACGATCAATCAACGCCCAGCCACCTGACATAAAAGGAGGCCTCTGCTTCCCATTAAGGAGGAAGGAGTTGAAGAAGCAGGTTGGTGGTTTGTTGTGGTATTTTTGAAAGTTTTTGAATCCAGTAAAGGCATTGCCCAGCCTGGAAACCTTTATTTTTGTGAATTTTGTATTTGTTTTATTTTTGTTTTAAAGATTTTTTGTTTTGCGCTTGTACACCTGTATTTTTGTTTATCTATAATAAAAATTTAACTGCAGACTGTTTCTGGGCCTCTATCCACTCTCCAGCCTGCCACAGTAACAGTATCCTGGGAAACAGTCAACATGGTTTTAGGAAATGGAGATCATGTCTAACTAATCTGCTTTATAAAGGATAATTCAAAGCAGATGCCATGGTTTATTTAGATTTCCAGAAAGCTAGTGACAAAGTCCCGCATAAAAGATTAATTCTTAAACTGACGCAGTAGGGATTCAAGGAAACACATGTACAAGGATTAGGGCGTGGTCAACATGTAGAAAACAGAAAATACTGATTAGAGGAGAAACCTCAAAATGGAGTGAGGTAACCAGTGGAGTACCACATGGATCAATATTAGGTCCTCTGCTATTCCCAATCTACATTAATGATTTCGATTCTGGTATAGTAAGCAAACTTGTTAAATTTGCAGACAACACAAAAATAGGAGGAGTGGCAAACACTGTTGCAGCAGCAAAGATCATTCAAAATGATCTAGACAAGATTCAGAACTGGGCAGACACATGGCAAATGACATTTAATAAAGAAAAGTATAAGGTACTGCACGCAGGAAATAAAAATGTGCATTATACATATCATATGGGAGATACTAAAATTGAAGAAGGAATCTATGAAAAAGACCTAGGAATTTTTGTTGACTGAGAAATGTCTTCATCTAGACAATGTGGGGAAGCTATAAAAAAGGCTAACAAGATGCTCAGATATATTGTGAAAAGTATTGAATTTAAGTCAAGGGAATTAATGTTAAAACTGTACAATGTATTAGTAAGACCTCATCTTGAATATTGTGTTCAGTTCTGGTCACCTCGCTATAAAAAGGATATTGCTGCTCTAGAAGGAGTACAAAGAAAAGCGACCAGAATTATTCTGGGTTTAAAAGGCATGTCATATGCAGACAGGATAAAATAATTGAATTCAAAAAAAGAAAAGAATCTATTCAGTCTTGAACAAAGAAGACTGTGCAGCGACCTGGTTCAAGCATTCAGAATTCTAAAAGGTAATGACAGTGTTGACCCAAGGGACTTTTTCGACCTGAAAAAAGAAACAAGGACCAGGGGTCACAAATGAAGTTTAGACAAAGGGGCATTCAAAACAGAAAATAGGAAGCACTTTTTTACACAGAGAATTGTAAGGATCTGGAACACTCTGGGATCCTTCAAGAAGCTGCTTGATGAGATTTTGGGATCAGTAAGCTACTAACAACCAAACGAGCAAGATAGGCCAAATGGCCTCCCCTCGTTTGTAAACTTTCTTATGTTCTTATGTTCTTCTTAGTTTGAAAAGATTTTTAGGTCAGAGCATAAAAGTGACACTGGTCTCCAATTTTTGATTAAACACAAATCCCCTTTGGCAACAAACTAATTACAGCCCTCCGACAGCTAAGCAGAAACTCCCTGTCCTGCAGGCTTTTTTGTAACACAAGAAACAGGTCACACCCCAGATCTTTCCAAAAGTGTTGATTGAACTCCACTGGCAATCCATCTATCCCAGGTGCTTTTCCTTTTTGCCAGCTTCTTAACAGCATAATTTAACTCCTGGAAACATGGTTTTATATGCAAACTCTGCTGCTCCTTCTCTTACCTCCTCCTGGCCAGTCAACTCCTTTCCACACGGCAGCCGGATACAGTGCAGCCGCTTACTGTTGGCTCTTTTCTTCTCCAATCCAGAAAAGAAACTAGTAGTGGCATCCATGCCTCTTAACTCAATAGACCTGGATCAAACTTGCTCCCCCTGCACTTTCTCCTCCAGCAGGCTGCTCAAGGATTCTTTCTGCTCTCCCAGGCTCTCTTGTGCTGCTGTGCTCGGCTCAGTTTCTAACTGGAGGATGTCTTTCTCTAGCTCGCTCCTAACTGTATTCAATGACTTGTTTGATATTTCTGTTCTTTCCATTTTTTTCAAAAATTATGAAATTGTTTTGTGAATTGAACATTTTGTAATAATTTAACATTTAAATGCCATTATGATGCACCATGTAGTTCCCTATTTTCAACTACTGTGATTAATAAACAATGATGATCAGATAAACTATTTGGTATTATAGTTATAGTTAAAGTTTCGCTAAGAAAAATAATTAATCCTTTATTCATAAGTGATGCAGCTCTTATCTTATTTTCTCCAACCACCACACTCACCGCAATCCTGCACTGAAACGGTACTGTCAGGATCACATCGACAGCCGTGCCGGTGAGTCAAACCTGCCACTCCCCCTGACTGGGACCCCATTACCGGGGCTAAGTCAGTCCTCCGACACCAAAACAATTTTTTCAAAAATACTCAGAAAAAAATACAAAACTTTTTCCTTGTATTTCTCCAGCTTCCACAAACTCCTCACAACAAGCCCCTCCCACAATCCCACAAAGAGACAGAGAGAATCAAGACAAGCTAATCCCAGACTCTGTTGATAATAATCTAGCCAGATGAGAAAGAAAATAATGCAATAGAAAAGGAGATGAGAAATATACAAGATATAAAAGCATATAAAAAAAGACAAAAATAAACAAATATATTACTTTTTTGAATTTAAAAAAAAAAATCAATACTATATATATATATTAGGGGTGTGGACCGGACCAGGTTCTGTGAGTGGTCCGATCCAAATCTATGGAAGTCCGGTACAGGTCCAGTACACCAGTATGTGGCCGATCCATTGCACAAACACTAGGCCAGCAAACTTTTTTTCTCTCGGTTTGGAACTAGTGCAATGAAGGAAACACTGCACACTGGAATAAAACACTGCATACTCCTAAGGCTTAAAGCATTAACTTTTTTAAAAGCTCTACAGTAAAAACAAAACAAACAAAAAAACACAATACATACAATAACAATAACAAGGCTTTAATGAGAAGTTATGACAGTATACAACACAACAAACAACATGTGGATTTTATATATTGTCATGTAATAAACCAGAGCCTGTGAACATGTCATATGATCCCTTAAATTCTCTTTCCCATGCTACATGGGACAGTGTTTACCCACAAGCAATTATCTTTTGAAATGATACAATATTTTAATAAGTTATTCTCTATCAGGAAAAGGAACAGGATAGATAACATTCAAAGTTATTGTCAGTTGTCTAATTTGGTATTCCCTGTGTTTCTCAATGTAAATACACCCAACATCAATCAAACCCTTTGTGTGTGATAATGGGGCACTGGTAGACACACTGTGCAAATTTGACATTTCTAGGAGCCCTACTGCCTGAAATACACAGGGGTACCAAATAATACAGCCATAGACTAAGATATTGTCAGCGGTCTTATTTGGTCTCCCCTGTGTTTCTTACTGTAAATACCAATCTTGTGTGTGTACTGTATATAAAATAAATACCTAAAATAAACAAATATCTGTAAACAATAATGTTATATGTAATACATTATGCATTTTTTATATAATTTACAAAAGTCGTGTTTATTCCAGAAATAGCAACACAAACCACAGAGCAACAACATTCTTGAAAACTTTGGTGATCATTTACTTTCAAGTTTCAATTTTGAAATCCAAATATATATATATATATATATATATATATATATATATATATATATATATATATATATATATATATATATATAATAGCTACTTTGAAACCGGCACAATCGTTTATAAACAGGTACTTGCATAATTAATATGTTAAGCATTAATTAAAGATTGTTTTAACTGCGCATGTAAAAGACGTTTTTAATGAAAACCAACTATATCTTATTATACACATCACAAAGAAATCATGCCGTCCTGTCGAAAAAGTTCGTAAATGATTGCAAAATGCAGCCAACAACTGCACTCATAAAGTTACAGAATGGCATCAATCGGATACAATAATCAAAGGGTTAAATCAAACAATGAATTACAGTAGTACCCCAGTCTATGGTAATGTCATGTGATCCTGGTTATACTCATCAAACCAGTTCCTTAGGAGTTGGTTGAGGATTAGGTCCTTTAACAGGGGAGCAAGGAACAGTGATGAGGTTATCTGTGAACCTCTGTATCTTTGCTTTTCCAACAGCAGGACTCTGTGAGATTGTTATTGTATCCAAAGTCACAGGCTAGCAGCTTGAACATAAAGCCACAGTTGCGCCAAGATGTGGCAGAGGTGATGAAACTCAACAGGCAGAGAAAGTTTTGTCGGCTCCAGTCCAGTTTCACTGGTCCACATGTCTTTGTAGATCAAACGTCTTCTTGAAAACAATGTCCTGAACTCCTTTCTGGGGTTAAAGGAGTGGTAATCAAATAATTAATTAAAGCTTGACGTCAGCGGTCTCCACTTTGTTAATGGAGGGTCTTTACTTCTATACTCAGGGGGTGGGGTCTCAAAGATAACTTTGGGGCCATATAAGCAAATGCTCTACCACCTGTGCTTGTTTTTAAAATGTTTGGAAAGGGGAGTATCCTGGGATCAAAGAGGTTGCACTGGAACATAGGACCAGTAAGTCACTCAGGTAGGATGGAGCCAAGCCTTGTAAGTCTTTATATGCAAGGGGTAGACCTTTAAAATCAATCCAGTATTGAATTAGGAGCCAGTGGAGGGCTGCCAAAACCAGCTCATGCGAGTCTAATATCTTTAGATGCATTACATTTGATTCATCCTTACCAATACCACTTTACAGATGTACCCAGAAAAATTGTAGCACTATAAAGCAGGACTAAGGAATCCTTTAAGTTCATAGATGCTCTTATACAATCACGTAATGCATTCCTCCCTGATTTAAAATTTTACCAAGAGATAAATGCTAGTCAGTAATTGTCTTAAGTTTGTTAGAAATACTGAAGATTTTCAATATTCATTTTTGTCAAACTCAAATGCCACATCGTAGCTTGTTCTAACAAAATGTAAATTACTTCAGATGAATATTAGGACATTATTCTGAACCTTAGCAAACAAAGTTTATTTAACATTTCAAAAACCTTTGTTCTTTAGTCTAATAAACTTTTTATGGAAAGAGGGTTGTCACAAATAAGGTACATTATCCCATCTCATCATCTTTATCCAAAAACTTAAGTCCAGAAACCAGAACTACTCATGCAAAACATGGTCTTCCGAAAGGGGGGCGAAGTAGGATAAGCAATCATTGCTTCTTCTTTCATACATTTGCTTTCACCACAGAACTGTTTGAATCCTGTTCTACAAACTCGTCTTTTTAGACATGGGGGCTCCAGTTTTCAACAGCACCTTTTAAGATAACCAATCAGCAAGAAGTAATTTGCCCTCAGACCTTAAATTTAGATTTGTTTATAAACCTTTGTGATACGATATTCTAGAAAATTACTCAAACTCATAAAAAAATGTATGAGTTACAGAAACATTACCAACTTATTTCTAACCAAGTTACTTTTTGAGGTGCAAAAATCAGTTATTTGGGACCAATATATCTTATACAGAGGTACTGCAAGAACAGAAGTATATGCTGAACAGTAACTGATTGGAAATTCTAGTTTCCATCCATCTAAATTGTAATAATTTGTGTATACCTATATTGGTATATACAATTGACCCTCCAACAACACCGATCATGCTAGAGCTGATTGAGGTAGACAGGACCTGCAGCACTAATACATACAATTATAATTATTGAAATTCCATAGTTTTACCATGGTAGTGTCACACTACTTACTTAGGACACTCAGGATCCCCAAAATATATAGTCTCCGACTACGCCACATGGTGGTAAGCGCCAGGACTAACTAAAAATAAATTTACCACTATAGTTAACAAAATTAATAACCCACAATAAAAACACAAGTTCATTAGTGATAGTTGGGATATGGACCAGTAGCAACACCACAGAGAGACAGACAAGGCTTAGCTCAGTTAAAACAATATTTATTAAATATTTAAAAAAATGTTGCATAAAAAGTTTAATTAAACAAGAAAAAGCAAACACCCACTGGATGGCTAGGGTGTGAAAGTATCAACACAATAGGCACCCACTAATTAGCTAGGGTGTAAAGTATAAACAAAAAAAAAAAAAAAAAAAAAAAGGAAAAAAGATTCCCCCGCAATGTTGCCAGCACCAACAACCTCTTCAAGGGGAGGGAAGGAAGGGTGGAGGAGAAGCACACGATGGTCAATAGCAGCAACCCAATCACAAAGCAAGTAAGGCAGGGATTCTAAATAAATATAAAAACAAAAAGAAAAACAGCAGCAAAACCTCAAAACATAAGAACCTTGCCTTCTTCACGGTAACTAATATACAATAATTAAAATAAAATACTGGGTTATTCGCTCTAGAATAACCTGTAACACACCTACAGAAACACTAGAGAACTCTAACCACAATCCAGCAGCAACAATAAAGTAAAACAGCAGCTATATCACTACAGCACAGTATTTCCATTTCTCTTTCCTCCCCACCAGTCATTGTTTCACAAGTTTCAAGCCGGCTCCTATAATGTCACAATGCGTTTATAGCACAGCCTACTAACAAAACAAGCAAAACTCCTTGCCACTATACCTGAAACCAATTGAAGAGCAAGAGCAATAGTGGTTGAAAGTGAAACCAACCCCAGTAAACACCGTCAGCTTCGCAACAAAATATCTCCGATCGAGGTAAAACGTCCAACCCCGCATTTACCAAACATCCCTGCTTCAGCTATCCCAAGCAAAACTGAGCTGCGCTCTTGATCTCCGGATACTCTTACCTTTTATAGTACGTGGTCCTTCCTTTTTCTGCTTCCAACCCAATAAACCACCACTTAAACAAAGAGCTTAATTACCCTACGCTAAACTACAATACATTTATATTATTAGTCGCAGGTTAACAAAGTCACTGCACCTTCAGCATCACAGCTACAACAGCGATGTGAAAAAAAATAAAACAAACAAATATTAAGTTCTCAATAACAAGACAATTCATCGTGAAAACGTAAATCAAATAAATAAAATAAATCCTACAATGTGATTGTGTACACTACAACTAAAAAATATAAAAGTGAACAAAAAGGATTCTATAAACAACTTGAACATTTACTTTACGATCCAGTAGCCGACTCAGCTTTGATTCGCAGCAGGTAAAGAAGGTAAAACACAGGTATGTCTTTCTTTTGTTACCAAATTACGGTATAGTAGTGGGGTTAGTAGACAAATATAAACTACAAAGACAGAGTCGAAACATTCTTTTCTTTAACTAATATATGGCAGCTGACAGGGGTACTTATTCCTCTGTGTTCCTGCCTCGTGCAACACTAGCCTTCTTTTCTTAAATATCCAAGGGGGTTTATATTATGTGAAAAAGTAACTGAACCCCTGGTTTTATCAGCATTATTAAGGGGATCATTAGAATCAGGTGTTTAAATAATTAGGTAGATCTTCAGGGGTGAGTTTGAGAGGCCTCAACCTATAGAAAGATCAGAAACTTTATGAGTTTTACATGTCATGCCACGATCAAAATAAATCTGAGGTCCTCAGAAAAACAATTATTGTTGCTCATCAGTCTAGAAAGGGTTACAAAACCATTTCTAAGGAGTTGGAGCTCCACCAATCCATTGTCAGACAAATAATCTACAAATGGAGAAAGTTCAAGACCACAGTCACTCTACCCAGGAGCGGTCGCCCTACAAAAATCTCTCCAAGAACAAACCTGAAAATCATCAAGGAAGTCACAAAGAACTTCAGAGTAACATTAAAGGATCTGCATCCTAAACATACAAGCAGATCTACAAAAGAATGGCTGCAGAAGAAGAAATTCCGCCTTTTAGAATGGCCCAGTCAAAGTCCAGACCTAAACCTCATCGAAATGTTGTGGCAGGACCTGAAGCAAGCTGTCCATGCAAGGAAGCCCTCCAATGTCATAGAGTTAAAGCAGTTCTGTAAGGAGGAATGGGCTAAAATTCCTCAAAACCGATGTGAGGGACTGATCAACAGTTACAGGAAATGCTTAGTTGAAGTCATTGCTGCTCAAGGGGGTGCCGCCAGTTATTGAATCTAAAGGTTCACACTTTTTCACACATGAATATTAAATGTTGAATCATTTGTGGATAAATAAATGCTGAAAAAGTATCATGTTTTTGTCATTTGTTTAATCAGGTTATCTTGGTTATCTTTATCTATTAGGACTTAGATTAAGATCTAATAACATTTTAAGTTTGAAATATGTGAAAATCCTAATGGGTTCACAAATGTTTTCTTGGCACTGTACATACATGCATACATACACATGTACAAGTAGACTGTGAACTGGCCGCAAGACTGAAAAAACTCCTTGAAGGGTAATGATAACTTTTTTTCCTTTGATGTAAAAAGTGCACAAGCAATCAACCCACTCTAAGTTTTTACAGTCTTCTATCTAGGATTGTGTCTAAATTACAACATGTGCCAGAGTCCTGTTCCAAGGAAATGTACTACGGTAATTATGGTCATTTTTATTCCTGGAAATTTCTTGTTCTGGTAATTCCTATTCCAAAGAAGCTGCTTGTATTGATTATCCATATTTCATAGAAGCTGGGAAGGTTAACATGACACCCCAAGGATGTGCACAGCACAATGGCATAAAACATCAGCAACTGATCAAATAGGAGCAGAATATCCACACAGAAAGGAAATGTGCATTAAAAAAATATATATTTTAACAAAAAAAGAAGATTAAATTACACAACATAAATAAAAAAGTACATGGATATTTTGTGAAATGGTCCAACCAGCCACCTTGTAAAACTCTATTTGTTGTTTTCAATCAGTTGTGCACCAGATGTTTTGTTAAGTTTCCTGCACTTCTCAAAATACTAAAAACTGGCACAAAACAGGCATTCCTGAAGCCTTATCGGCTGGCATGTCCTGTACCAGATTCTCTTTGGAGAGAAGTATACTGTACCAGAGAAATGCACTGCCATTTTAGTTTAGAATGCATCACACATTTTAACAAAGCAGAAGAGAAATGCATTTTCTTACAGTAATTGTAATAATAATATTTTTTTTTTGTTCTACTGAATACATTTTGATGGATGGCTTACAGTATGTTAGTTTAGAGTTGTTGGGTATAATGAGGGTTTATTAGAACACTGTATAGTTACTTAACTGTATGCTTGCTGTATAGCAATATGGCCACTTTATTTCCAGTGCACTGCAATGTGATTTAATATGACAGTCATTGCAAAATGTTGCACAGAAGGGAGAACGACAAAGAAAAACAAACAAAACTAAAATCTCATGAGACTAGTGCATGTTAAATAAGAACTTAAAAATCCTCAGCCTCTTTTAGACTGCTGAGGGGCAGATTCTGGGAGGAAGTTCCACAATCTTGAGCGGAATGACAGAAGGCTCCTCTAACACACACTGATGTGAGGAACAGTAGAAAGATCCATTCTCAACTTTACTGAATTTCACTTTATGTGAAAGGGAAGTGTTGTGGTGTAGCCTTTAATGGCTGAAAAATAACAGACAGAGGCAAAATAAGTTAATAATAAGGTTAAGCACTCTTGTGCATGTTTATTTTAAATGGTGTCTCTTTAAATATTTCACAACTATATACACTAAAATACAGACAGAGGAAGTGTATAAACAAGTGGTATACTTGTTAACAGGCACAGCTGCGGATGCTGGGTTGGCAGGTAATCATCACTGGGTGTTCTGGAGGTAGTTACCTGCTTTCAGTTTGGGAAGATATAAAGGGGAATTGTAGTCCTTCTTTTTAGTTTTGCTGCTGTGCTCTGCTACCTGTGCTCTGCTGCTTTTACTAGTGGAGAGACTGCTTCTTTATACACCAATGGCTAGGCTTAATTGACTTTTAATTAGTCAATGAAGTCCCAACCACAGTCTGAAATATACTGCAGTATTAACCCTATCCGTGCCAAACTGGAAGAGCAATAATACATACAGGGCATGTGCCTTATGACAGGCAATTTGCCTCAATGTAGTTCTTGTTAACAAGTGCTGCCAAGTTTTGAACTAACTGCAATGGTGAGAAAATGGTTCAGGATTTTACAGAGTATTCGCCAGTGCAAACTGGTAAGCCACATCTCCACAATCCACAACACTTGTTGAACAATCTTGCAACGACTCTGCAGTGCGATCAAATTTATAATAAGTGTATTATCAAGCTTCATTTACATACTGTATATGCTACTCACAATAATGCCTGCCACTCCCTGAATGAGTGGCATTGCAGATGTGCTCTCTCTGAGTACTCACTGGGACTGATCCTTGATAAAAGTTAATTTGTACGGTTACCAGAGAGTCTTTTCTCCTCACAACCTCCTTTAGTCACTAATAACTCATTACTAAGCTTATTTTAAGTGATTGCAAGCTGTTAAGTGTATCTGACTACCCATACATTGCATTACGTTTATACATGCTGCATCATATTGCTTTTATGGTTAACTCCTCAAGACCAAAGTTAACCATTGCCTGACCTTGCTTGTTAGGCAGCACCACAGCCAAACCATGTTCAGGTCAACCACTTTGTCAGAACATGGGGCTACAGAACATGGCTGCATATCACAAGTAGTCATTACCATGACGAGTCAGGAGATAATCATAGTTAACAGTTCTAGGTGATTCAAAATGTAGATCTGCAAGGTAACTCCTAAGTCAGACATCCTAGGCAATATCATATATTCACGGTTCAATCTTGTGACCACCCCCTGTTGACTGTCTGCATCACACATCATAAAGACCTGAATTTGTTTACTTAATAGGGAAGGTCAATCACTTCTTACTCAATTTACTGTTAAATTATCAATACAGTAAGGAGGCATTTTTACAGAGAGGTACAGTATACTTCATTCTAGAACTTTGAAGGGGAAGGGGTTGTACAGTTTTTGAGCAGCTTTTCTTTATTCTGTTTTGTAAAGAAGTCTTATTTTTTAGTGGGGTTGGGAAAGAGACACAATACTCATAAGAACATAAGAACATAAGAAAGTTTACAAACGAGAGGAGGCCATTCGGCCCATCTTGCTCGTTTGGTTGTTAGTAGCTTATTGATCCCAAAATCTCATCAAGCAGCATCTTGAAGGATCCCAGGGTGTCAGCTTCAACAACATTACTGGGGAGTTGATTCCAGACCCTCACAATTCTCTGTGTAAAAAAGTGCCTCCTATTTTCTGTTCTGAATGCCCCTTTGTCTAAACTCCATTTGTGACCCCTGGTCCTTGTTGCTTTTTTCAGGCTGAAAAAGTCCCTTGGGTCGACACTGTCAATATTTTTTGGAATTTTGAATGCTTGAATTAGGTCGCCACGTAGTCTTCTTTGTTCAAGACTGAACAGATTCAATTCTTTTAGCCTGTCTGCATATGACATGCCTTTTAAGCCTGGAATGATTCTGGTCGCTCTTCTTTGCACTCTTTCTAGAGCAGCAATATCTTTTTTATAGCGAGGTGACCAGAACTGCACACAATATTCAAGATGAGGTCTTACTAGTTCATTGTACAGTTTTAACATTACTTCCCTTGATTTAAATTCAATACTTTTCACAATGTATCCGAGCATCTTGTTAGCCTTTTTTATAGCTTCCCCACATTGTCTAGATGAAGACATTTCTGAGTCAACAAAAACTCCTAGGTCTTTTTCATAGATTCCTTCTCCAATTTCAGTATCTCCCATATGATATTTATAATGTACATTTTTATTTCCTGCGTGCAGTACCACACTTTTCTCTATTAAATGTCATTTGCCATGTGTCTGCCCAGTTCTGAATCTTGTCTAGATCATTTTGAATGACCTTTGCTGCTGCAACAGTGTTTGCCACTCCTCCTACTTTTGTGTCGTCTGCAAATTTAACAAGTTTGCTTACTATACCAGAATCTAAATCATTAATGTAGATTGGGAATAGCAGATGACCTAATATTGATCCCTGTGGTACACCGCTGGTTACCACACTCCATTCTGAGGTTTTTCCTCTAATCAGTACTTTCTGTTTTCTACATGTTAACCACTCCCTAATCCATGTACATGTGTTTCCTTGAATCCCAGCTGCATTCAGTTTGAGAATGAATCTTTTGTGCGGGACTTTGTCAAAAACTTTCTGGAAATCTAAATAAACCATGTCATATGCTTTGCAATTATCCATTATCGATGTTGCATCCTCAAAAAAATCAAGCAAGTTAGTTAGACACGATCTCCCTTAGTTAGACACAATCTCCCTTTCCTAAAATCATGTTGACTGTCTCTTACCATAAAAGTAATTTTCCATTTTGGATCTTATTATAGTTTCCATAAGTTTGCATATAATAGAAGTCAGGCTTACTGGTCTGTAGTTACCTGGTTAACTCCTTGTTATAAGATCTAACCCTGTTAGACAGTAGCTTTGTGTTTGTGGGAAGGAGGCTGAATGGTTTATAAATGGTATTCCTGAATGGTTTATAAATGATATTCCTGAATGGTTTATAATGGTATTCCTGTGTGTCTGCCAGCCTCTGCATTCTTCCAGGCCTATCGTGCAGTGTGTTGAAGGCTTGCATTGATACCACTATGTAACACAATTTTTGTTCCTGGGTAGTAAGTGTTATTTCCTAATTGCTTATGCCTCAAAAGTATAGAAAATGGCTATTATTCCCTACAAACTTTGCTAAAAATTTGTTACACGGTGTATTCACTGATAATGTACAATGTATGGGATTTCCCATTTCGATTGGCTGCCCTCCCTTGCCTAATGGAAACTGGAGGAGGAAATCTTTGTATAGCTTAATGTACTATCCACTCTATTAATTCAGACTGTATGCCCATGTTTCGTCCTGCCATGGTTCTGAACAGGGGTGATTATGCCTTGACCTCATCTATAAATACCGGAGGAAGAAACATCATTGCTTGGGGTGCTCTAATAAACCCAGAGGGCCTTTGATTTTTCCTTAGCTTTTTATTTTCCGAATTTCCTAAACAGATGAACAAACAATTGCCAGAGCTATAGCTGCATCCAATATGTTGCCATAATAAGTGTTTATGTAAACAGGGGGGGAGTGGGGGGGGGGGGGGGGTATTTCCAGCAGGATCTGTTCTTTAGACTGTGGATCTGAATACCACAAAAGGGGCTCTGCCACTTTGTAAACCAGCAGTCGCTGAATGATGAAGTCCATGCACTTATGTAATGGGAGTTCTGTTATTGTGTGGGTGTCCGTTGAAAGACAAGAGAGACAGTGGGTTGCAGTTTAAACGCAGCACAGGCGTCCAGGTGTTATTTAAATCACAGGTATTGGAGCCAGTTCCAGTGGTTGGCTGCCACCACTAGAGTACTAGGAATAGTAACCCTAATGCGGAAGAACATACACACAGGTGTATATAATAGTACAAAAATACAAAACAAAACACAGTGGGAAAAGAGCTACAAAACAAATGCTGACCTAACACAGGCTGAGCGCTGCTCCCACTAAAAGGAGGTGGGGTAAAATCCCCTAAATTAATCCCTACCCAATTATCCCAATTAAACACATGGTGATAATCTTGGTTGATCCATTCGGTTCACACTCCGTGCCTATCCACACAGGCATGAATTTTCGCACTGGTACACAAGAACAGGAACAAACAAAAACAGAACAAACCAAAAACAATTATCTGGCTTTCTAGCCCCTTAAAAGGCAGTTGACCAGTGTTTATTTATCATCAATTAGTTAATTAACACCTGGCCATCTGCTGCACATTAGGATTCAAATAGGCAGGGAGGTATGTATAGATCAAACAAATTGTACTTATAATCAAGAAAAACTGTATTTTACAGGGGCAGGCCTCAGCCCTGCCACAACTTAACATAAGAATTCTACACAACTGCATATTTATGAAAATGTAAGCATGACATACCGACAGACAGCTGCACAGCAGCTGTTCTCTAGATCAAGGTTTCCTAGTCCTGGTCCTGGTCCTGGGTGACCTCTGTGTCAGGATTTGAACCAGGGACCTGGTTACAAGCCCTTTTCTAAAACCACTGGTCCACACAGCTTCCTTAGAAGTTGAAGCAAATGGACCTTACATGTAATTGAAAGCTGATTATGTGTAAAAAGTTAAAGCAGCAGCCCTTGCAGAGTAAACAAGAATAAAGAACAGCAAACAGGAAGGAACAATTTCCTCTATAAAAAAATAAAACGTCTGGAATGCAGTGATGTATTCGAGTGAAGCCTAGTACATGCACTTTTCATTAACATTCTGTGTAACCCACTATTATTATCGGAAACAAAAACACATTAGAAATGTGGAAAAAAGCCAAGTTATCAAAAGTGTCCAGCCATTTAAAGTGGAGATATCAAAAACAAAAGCCAAGTTTCAAGAAACCATTGGGGCAGCCTTGCCCAGCACAAAGCAAATACACAACTGTAAAAGCAGTAGGGGTCAAGGTTGCCCCAATTGTTTATAACTTGGCTTGTGTTTTTGATGCAAGTGCGGTCTGCTTTTATTGTGCCTGAAAAACACAAGACAAGTTAGATATCAGATATCACTTCTTTTTTCACACATTTCTGGAATAGCAAAATTGTTCAACCTATATTTAGGCAATGTATTGCTGTTTGGATAGGATAAATGTAAATGATAGTCTGTTGAAAGGGTTACGATATGAATCTGTGTAGTTGGATTGAAAGTATGACCAGTTAGGGTTCAAATCCTGCCTTATATACTTGACCACTGAATCTGATGTCTCTGAGAAAACAGGTTAGTGGTGGAAATCTCAGCTGAGAAAATAAGACATTGTCCAACATCTGCATCTTCCATAGCTTTCTTTGCCGCCCGCTTTCTTTGCCGCCCACTTTCTTCCAGTTTTCAACAAAGGTGCTGCCTCCCTCACACATTTGTCATTTAACTATGTAAATGTAATTTCTAGTCGAACCTTGGAGCACTTAATCACTTCCTGACATATGAACTGATTAACGCTTCCAGCTTCTCTGCTGTTGTCAAGGAAACCTGATACATAATGAGTGGCCACAGAAGTCTTGGCAGTAGACCAAACTGAAAGTTTGCCTAGTAAAGCGCTGCTGTCTATGCTCTTCAACCCTTGCACTGCTTGTTGTCTCACTTCTCCTATATGAACTGTGTCCTTTAGGTCCCCTTCATACCATCTCCTAAGACGAAACGACATAGCAGCTACAGATTGTAAAGACAGCTGCACTCATTTACCAAGGGGTCATGCAAGACAGGATAAAAGGGGACGGAGAATCACAATCTACTCCTTCGCTTGGTTTTTGTATAGAGAACTAGAAGGATCATGAGAGACCCAGTGAAAACTGAAAATAAATATTTGTGAGTGTTTTGTTTGTTTCTCGCTGTTAGTAATTGTCTTTGTTTGTGAACCACAAGGTGGCTAACACATATCCAGAGCTGTTGCATTGGGCCACCACAAAGCTACCACCCAACACAAGCACAGCTGCACGCATCCGGACTGGTGACCTTGTCCAGTATTATTGTGGGGCAGATAACGTGTATTTATTATTTGGGCTGTAACCCATTGTTATTGTTACCTCTGTGCATCACACATTGGTGTGTATTGCTGGAGTTTATTGTTTGGTTGCCAGACCGGGATGTAAAAATAAAAATACACCTTTTCCAAATGGATTACAGTTTTCTGTCTGTGATTATTCCTGCACTGCATCACCTCTGCACCTGTTGTCACTCAGCAGCCGCTTTGCCACAAGACCCCCCCTGCTCTGTGCCATGCTCTTGGTACAATCTGTTTTTCCCATACTACTTTCATCAGTTTCCACAGTGTTTGTAGAATACCAGGGGCACTCTTGTACACTCTGTATGGAACTCCATTAGGCCCTGGAGATGATGACACCTTTGCCTTTTTCACAGCTTTTCCTTGAGATATCTCTCCTGCTCAGACTTAGTTTAGTGTGCCATTTTTCTCCCAGGTGAATAACTTCTTTGCAAATTTGAATGGGTCTTTATAAAAGTTATTTCTCGCACGCTCCTTCTTTTTTAGCATTTCCATAGGTTTATCTTTTATGATCCCTGGTAATAGATTGAGTGCCGCCTTCTGACTTTGTTCTGCTCTCCTCCATTGCTTCTTTAGCTGCCTTTCTCTCACTAAGCACTAATCTCCTGCCGCCATCTAGACTTTACAAAATAGTTCGTACTTTCTCTGTTCTTTTTTCAACTCCAAACCTCTCGCTTCCATATGCGTAAATGGTATTCCCAAATTTATTCAGCTTGTTTTTAACTGTTCCATCTAACCTTTCCAATGCAAAACAGAGATCTGTGTTTACTGTGTCTCACGTTGTTTTCTCAGAAGCTCTTGGTCATTTAACTCCAGGCTTGTGTCCATTGAGGTTTTTTTCTCCCTCAAGCATTTCTTTCTCCCTTGATGAATCTTCAAACCCCTAAATGTTGTCACTTTGCTCCAACAACAGACACAAACCTGGAGCTCCATGTCTTTGCTAATGAAAATGTCATTCATATCAATTAGATTTTTTCACATAAAAATGTATTTGTTACATATAAATAAAATACATTAAAAACAATTATAGTTTGCTATATAAACCCTATGTGAATATTGAACCAAAGACATGCTTTCAATGCAGTCCCCAGGCTCTTGTGCCCCCTTATATAACCTCTCGTCGTTTCCCGCCATAGTCCAGCTCATCAACCAGTCACATCCATGCTCTGCAGCCCCTGATAACAGCAATACACATTCTCCCCACTCATTCACTCACTCCCCCTTTCCATGCTAAGTAATGGCATGACCCATTCCCCTTACAATCCATGTAACGTAAGCCAGACGAGACAAACTGAACAGACAACAAGTTGGTTGTTGAAAGGTTATTTTAACAAGGTTGTTAAAATATATTTTAAAATTTGAAAGTAAAAATATATGAAAGCATGGTGATCTTTATTTAAAAAAATCTTCACTAATATACAATTGAACAAGAACTGATGAGAATTTATTTTTGTTTCATACAGTATTAAATGGCAGTATTTATATCTGAGAGTGAAAAATAAATATCAAGATAGATAGATAAAGAAAGAAATGTATATGTATTGATGTATGCATTAATTTATTATTTATTATATGTATTTATTAATATTTATTAATATTTATTAATGTATTTATTTTTATTTATTTATTTATTTATTTATTTTTTCTTTTTTACCAAATATATAGGCTATCCTTCAGCACAGCTAAATCTCAGAAATTAACATTACTTTTTGTCCAGTGGGGACCACAAATAACATTACTCTCGTCAACCAGTATCGAGAGGAACTGTAATTCCTTGCGCCAATAGGGATCACAATGTGCATTACACTGACAAGAAACCAACATTTTTCAGAGATCAAGACCAGAATATCAGAATGATGAGGTGACTGGAAAAAGAAAATAAATAAATAAATAAATCTCTAAAATGTAAAAAAATAAGTCCCGAGAATTTTCAGCTGGCTGACTTTATCTTTCAAAGTACTGCTTGCTTTCTCAACTAACTGTGTAGCACTGATGACAGTAACACAACACCCTTGCAAATTGAAGGTTATAGTTTCAAATTCCATGCATGTCAGATTATTTTTTTGTATATTTATATTATATAAAGAACTTTTTTCTTTTAGCAAGTTATCAGAAAGCGTGAGAACTGCCAGACTCTCTATACAACAAGGATAGTTTACGTGTTTCAGGGTATTGGCGCAGAAGAAGTAAATCAGCCAAAAGCACCATTTCACTTTTAATTTGTAGATCCCAACACTCTTAGGTGAAATGTAGAAAAAAAAGTCAATACCTGTCATACAGTAAGAGAAATAAGTCGCCAAAGTAAGGTAAAAATATATCCTTCTCTCCCTCCCCACCCCCCCAGGTATTTTTTGCAGACCCCAGACATATTTCCATGTTGACAAAACAAGTTAATTGTCATGAAACTTGGATGTCCCGTAATATACATATGCATGGATAAAAGTGCCTGGGGTCTGCACAAATCTGCAAATCTGAAATAAATAATGGTAGACATCTATTTATTTTTTCCTCATCCACAAAAGTTTCCAGAAACTTTTTTTGCTCATCCACAAAAGCAAAACTTTTGCTACAAAAAACTTTTTCCTATAATTATTTGTTTTCAATACATTTCTAGAAATGATTCATTTTTATTGGGGTATGTAAACTTTTGACTACAACTGTGTATTCAGATAAAGCTGACAATTGTTAATAGCTGGCAATTGCCAATATCCTTAAAGCTGCGCATTCTACTTTATTATCAGCATTGCCAAAAGTTCTCCACACTGCTGGTAAGTTTATACTGTTTCATTTTCAGCCTTCGCCAGTATTGTCGACAGTTCTCTAAACTTCTGGTAGAAATTGCAACCGATAGCATTCTGTTTAAAGACCCGTATTTTTTTTTGTTAACAGTAACTGGTTATTGCTAATGATCCCCAATGCTGCCTTTAAAGATACAATACTCCTGGATACAATACTCCTCTCTGTGAAAACTTTATAAATGTAGAGGTTATATCTGCCTAATTATATTAACTGAAACACGTTGCTTTACAACTAACTCGAGTCTGGATGTACAATACTTACTCATAACTCATCGCAGTAAGCTACATTTGTCTAACTGCATGAATTGAAATATGATAGATATAATAAAGGAAATTGCATTCATCCTGAGGACGCATGCAATGCAACACTAACATTCAGTTTAATGGAGAAATCTTAAAACAAAATAGAAAAATAAGTTTATTAACTTTCACCAGTGTGTGTTGGTTATTGTCAACAATGAAAAACACAGTCATTGTTCAGCTTTCACCAAATGGAGGATGCAGAATGTGTTCTTACTTGCCAGAGCCCTAGACCCTGCCCACCCCACCTTTTATTTTCAAAGGATCCCATCCAGAAGGTATCAATGTATTATCTTTTCTCAAGAGAGTAGAAGAAAAGGCAGACTAGAGGCCAAACTCAGCCAACACAGGAGATATTAAAGGCACTGACAAGCCCGGTGGAGTTATACCGTATTTCCTAGTTATGAGAGTTGACTGAATCCTAATCAAAAGTTCTTTTGAACACAAAGCTGGGTATAAATGGGGGACTGGGTATCGCGGGGGGAGGGCTGGGAGTCACGGACAGTGGGTTAATGTACCGTTGCTCTAGAGACATTAATAGATATTAGAAGACTGGTTAGGTGTATGATATAGAAGTCACTCTTTCTTTAAGTTAACTTTTTGCCCCATCGAGTTTTCCTGTCTGTTCTTGCATTATACTCTTATTACCAAACAGATTATCCAGTACTTCATACATTTCCACTGTGTTGTGCTATAATAAGGAATGCTTTGTTTAAGTTAAAAAGTGACTTATTTAAATTAAATGAACCAGACTTTCTGAAATTACACCAGATTCATACGTTCCTCTTAATGTTGAATCATAATAATTTTTATATTACACGCCCCTGAAACCAGGGAGTATAACTCAATGAAAGAGTACTTTCAACATGACTTAATAAGTGGAAAATCCAGCTTTTATGAGCTCTAGATTATTGAAAAAGCACACTATAAAAGTCTTGCATGGAAATACAGAAGTTAGTCATCAGAAAGTCTCTAGTATTCAGCATAGGTCAACAAAATCCTAACATTAAAGCACACCCAAAACTTTAAATTAGCCCTAACTTTTAAGTCAGTATCGGTTTGCAGGACCATTCTCTACATTGCAGTCACTATTCAAAGTGTGCATGTTCCTGAATCATTTAGTGTCAGAATAATGGAGAGCCTGGCAGTACTCCCTCTCATTGTGAAACATGGACAAACAGAATGCACTTTGAACCTCAATAACTACACACACACCAGAGCTTTAGTGAAACGACTTTTATTTGATTGGTTTGTGGACTTTAATCTTTAAAAAATGAGAAAGGAGATGCAAATGGCAATGGTTACAAGGCAGATGGAATGCATATTTTTAATTTTTTTTTTTAAAAAACTCTATTAATTATTTAAAGCTAATACAATAAGTAAACACAAGTCAATTTACTAATTTACTAATAGCACCAATGATGTATTTACACTTGATATGTCCGACAATCTTCAAGGGTATTCATTTTTTTCTGTGTAACTGAACCTGTAGTTAAACAGTAACATGCAAGGTAAGTGTCTTCACACAAGACAAATTACAGAAACATACAGGCAACGCTTCAGAAAGGATGGACTGTTGTTAGTTTGTTTGACAATAATCCAGAACCGTTTCATGCAGCAAATTTATATTTAATGAATAAAAAAAACAGACTAAAATACACTGTATTGTAAATCATGTATTGTTAAAAAGACATAGCACTTAAGAAAGGGTCTTCCTACACTGAAACTTCAACCAGTGATTTGTTATCTTACTGGTCGATTTGATCAACCTATACCTAGGGGATAGGCTAAAGCACTAGAGCATTTTACACCACTGGATTGCATCAATCACCTATCCATGGTTACCCAGGATTACCCCTAAAATGCAGTAGGTTGTTGATATAATCCAGGACGATTTCTCTAGTGATGTAAGATTCTCTAGTGCCCTACAGGTGGATTAAGTTTGATATTTAATAAACTGTTTTAGGATGTAGTTTTCTTTTATCTAGATTGAAGGATTTTCAGTCTGACATTGAAAAGGCGCATTTGTCCACCAGTGTCGTTTATCTAATTTCACTTTGAAAATTCACTCTATTCCAAGTTTTTTTCTTCTTGTTTTTATATTTGCATTTAAAAGACTGTGAACCTCAACAAGGGGGATTACAAGTGGAACTGGACTTTGACTTGTTTTTAACAAAACATTTTATTCAAAACATCAGACCATAAAAAACAAAAAACAAAAAACCAGCAGAAAAAGAAAAAACATTGTAACGCAATGGCCAGTTTGTCTCTGGAGCATTACAGATCTAAAGGGTTGGTAGACAAAAGATGTATCTCTATACAGTGTACTAAGCTATGTGAATACATGTTTTTTTTGAATATGCAAAAGTGTACATGTCTCTATGTCCTGGGCAGGCAGGAAGTGTGTGTGTATTGGAGCTAGGAATACAGAGTTCATATACTGAGGCCTGAATTGTATCAAAATCACAGTGCCTCCCCTGCTATGGTAATGCTGTGCATCACTGCTGCACAGAACATGTGACGGCACAACATTTTAATGGAATCCAGAGTCTGGTCTTGGTTCTTGTCCCTTGCCAAAAGTAGCTAGAAGCTGAAAACACATTAGAGGAGGCACCCACTTTCACCAGCACTGATGGCGAGTTTATCTGAAAGGGTTTACTAACACAGGTACTTTCAGTTTCTGAAAGGATGCATTAAGTCCCTAGATGGCAAGCCTGCAGTAATATGAACATTATTTAGCGAAAAAAATAAAATAAAAAAAACCTACGGATTCTAGTTACTCCATCTAAACTGAACATGGGTTAAAAATGCATATCTGTTAAAAATCCTGTAGCCTCTCTACCTACCTCCCCCCGTCCCATCTCAGCTGATCAAAGAGATTTTTCTGGATACTGTTTGATAGAAGACCCCTCTCAACAGAGAGTGGTAGTCGGACACTCTAAACAGGTGGCGCGCCCCGTAGGCCACATTGTAGACGCCCTTCCTATCTGAGACCAAAAGACGCAGGTTGGCCTCGTTCACCTGGCTGCCCACGGCTAGCACGTAGATCTCGATGCCTGCCGCCCTAGCCTCTGCCACGCTCTTCTGGATCACCTCATCGGAGATGCCCTGCGAGCGCCCGTCAGAGAAGATCAGGACCTTCTTATTGGTGTTGGCCCTAGCACCCCGGTACTGCGAGATCACGTAGTCCAGCGCTGCTGTCACATCCGTGGCATCGTTGAGGAACTGGATCTGTTCAATCCCAGAGGCCAGCTCTGTGTAGTTCTGGGAGAAGGGCACCTCCACACTCTGCTGCTGGCTGCCACTGTACTGCACCACCGACACACGCACCGTCGCCTGGGAGGGCTTCTTTGCCATGAGGAAGCGCTCGGCCAGCCGCTTCACAAACTGCTTCTTGGTTTCGAAGTTGTGGTGTCCGACGCTGGTAGAGCTGTCCATCAGGATGGTGATGTCAGCTGAAGACGTGAAGGAGACTGCAGAGGAGAGGAAGTCAAGAATGCAGCCACTCAACTCCATTCAACATGTGGAGGCGAACACACAAATACAGCACCAACGTCATACCATGCCATGCAAATCAATTCAAATCTCGAAAGCAAAACATTTTAGGCTTTAATAATATCAAAGTCTAAAATATATATATATATATATATATATATATATATATATATATATATATATATATATAAAAATATGTTGCTGTACTTACTTGGACACGTGTAGTCTGGACACTTCTTTTCTGTAAAAAAAACAAAAAAAAAACAAACACTAAATTATTAATTGTTAATAAAATATATCTTTAACTTTTGTATACAGGGTCCTGGGTTCAGTTTTAATGATCATCATGTTGCATCTGTAGCAGATTTATGTCTATTTATATAATTACACGGCCTGCACTCTGTGTTATATTAATCCACATCTCTGTGTGTTACATTACTCCACCTCTCTGTGTGTTACATTACTCCACCTCTCTGTGTGTTACATTACTCCACCTCTCTGTGTGTTACATTACTCCACCTCTCTGTGTTTTACATTACTCCACCTCTCTGTGTTTTACATTACTCCACCTCTCTGTGTGTTACATTACTCCACCTCTCTGTGTTTTACATTACTCCACCTCTCTGTGTGTTACATTAATCCACCAGTTTGTGTGTCCCACAAGCAAGAGCCTGCTCTGTGGATACCTTGGCAGAGGTGTGCTGTTAAGTTCTGCAGGAAGGAGTCCTCCAGCAGCTCTGCGTAGTTGTCCCTACGTAGGATGATCCCACTCGAGCAAACGATCTCTCCAAGCTGCTCCGTGTTGGGTTGCTTCTTGAAAATGTCCCCAACACCAACGGCAACCACCTGTAAACAACAAGATCTACTAGGACAGGGACAGACAAGCAGGCCTCCAGAGGGGAAAGACATGTGAGGCTAGTGAATTACCCACAATCTGTCTGTCTGTCTGTCTGTCTGTCTGTCTGTCTGTCTGTCTGTCTGTCTGTCTGTCCTACCAACACCCTTAGATTGGAACCCAGGCCTCCAGAGGTGAAAGGCAGGAATGAGAGACTAGTGAATGAGCCAACTCTGTCTGCACCACATTGCACTGTACCTGGGTGTTGACCGCACACAACTCATTCAAAGGGGTGGGGTCCCGCAATGTGTCTGAGCGTCCGTCTGTCAGAACCAGGGCGAATCGATTCTCCAGCCTGAACCGATCCAGAAGATTGGTCCTGGAGAAGCCAAGTGCTGACCCAGTGAAGGTTCCCCCAGCAATCCACTTCAGATTCTTCACAGCCCTGAGACAGAAGACAAAGCTCTGAGAAACTCAAGCAGATAAACCTCTTGATAAAGCTAACTCCAGGATATTGTTTTATTAAGACTGGGAATAAATTGCAATTACAGCACTGCTGTCATTCTAGCAAATAACAGTGGCATCAGAAACTGAACTAGCAATATGCATGATGCTTGTGACCTGAAAATGTAGCTTTCTGCTGAATGAATGGAATAAAATAATTCAACATTTAAGAGAAAAGTGTTTTCTGTAGTTTAGACAAACCAGGGGATAAAAAAAATACCAGTATTTTAGAAAATGCAGAATAACTTTTTTTTTCTGTTATGGATGGACACTAACAGCACTGGAATGTCTGCAGCAATTCTAACAGTGTAAGACAGAAAAGGTGGTAATTGTTGTTCAGAGTGGTGCACAAGGACACTACTGAATACATGAGCCAAATACTTCAGCTGAGCCCTTGAGTTTTAAAAACTCTGCTGCTTGTCTTTCTAATTCAGTATCTTACATCATTGTAGCACAGAGCCTTCCCTAAAGATTTTCACCATAAATTTGCCTGCCAATGTTGTAGTTTTCCAATGCCTTTGCCATGCTTTTCCCATGATTTCCGTTGATTGCACTGTGCTTCACTATACTTTGCTGTGCTTTTGCTAGGGGAACATTTTATAAGGGTTTGTGAGGTCCTTAACTCTTTCAACACTGCAAACTTGCCAGGCAGAGGTCCGGGAAAGACCAACACTCCTAGCTAGAGAATACTACTGCAGTGTAGGACAGGGAGACTCAATTGAAAACAGAAGATTTGGGTAAGATCACATACTGTGTGTGTGTGTGTGTGTGTGTGTGTGTGTGTGTGTGTGTGTGTGTGTGTGTGTGTGTGTGTGTATATATATATATATATATATATATATATATATATATATATATATATATGCTTATTAAACTGACGTACTCTTTCAAATCTTGGATGGACTTGATGTCTGCGCTACCCATGGCAACAAGTTCCTCTGTCTGCTTGTGGCTGTACTGAACCACTCCGACACGGGACTCATTTTCATCAAACTGGAAAAGAAAACAGTGCGGTTAAACTAAACCCTACTCAGCTGTGACCCAGAGGCCTGGTATACAGTACAGGGCTCCACCTGCAACCCCCCTCCGCCAAGTACTGTGACAGTGAATCTGGACACATGATGGCTCTGTGTAGGATGTGTAATGAAATATATGACCACCAAGGGGTGAAATCCCTACACCTATTTTATTCCCTCACTAATTTATCATTTTTCTGTTACACACACAGATCTGTGTTTTCTGTTTACCCTACTGGAAAATGAAGACAGATGTCTTTCTGTATATAGCAATGACATTGATTCCACCCCCCACAGTGTGGATTCCCAGGACTGGAGTGTGTCTTGGCTCACTCCTGCACAAACCTGTTTGTACCCTCAGGCAATGTCCTTACCTTGACTCGCTCGTCTCTGCTTAGTCGGTCAATCACTTTGATTATGAAGTCTTTGGACAGCTGAAAGTTCTGCATGCCGATACTCTCTGAACTGTCCAGTACAAACATGAGGTCCAGGGGACCACACTTACATTCTGAGAAAAAGCAAGATCGTTCCTTCTTTCAGTTCACTTCAGTTTGAAGAACACCCAGGTGAATAAGCATAAGTCTACATGGATAGAGCAGCAATACATATCTGTGCCTCCTCTTTCCGCTGGCAATATTACCTTGTTTTATAAAAGTGAAAGTTGATGGAACTAAATCACTTCCTATGCTACAGCTTTGTATAAAAAGCAAATAACTGAATTATCTTCTGACAAGGACCAAGTAAGCAGGTTATCAGAGAGTTTAAACTGCTTTCAGAAAGTGGGGCTTCAATTGTTATTTCATCAGAACACTTCTGAAAATTTACTTCTGTATTGAAAAATATATCACAGAAAAAACAAGCAGTGAAATAAGACTGTACTCACCACAGCATGCTGTTGTTGAAATGGAAATAAAGAAAAGTAGCAATGTTATTAACAAAGACTTGATTGTCTGATTCAAGCTGTAGACACATAGGCAGGGCTTCTGTTTATCTGTGTTTATTCATTACATTTTTTGCTGCTTATTTTCAGCTATTTTTTAGTTTTATGTAAATGTTTTCTTTTTTTGGGGGGGGGGGGGGGGGGGCTTCCGCTTGTTGTATACTGTATGAAATTATTGTATTCTGTATTTAAATATGTGTTTATTTACTTGTATGCCTTTGAAAGATGAGGGACAGTGACCAGGAAGCGATGGTTTTCTGGTTTTGTGATGGGGATTACACATCTGTCTGGAGGCAAAGCACCCACATGCGAACCCTTATTCTGCTATTACTGCTGGTAAACATTAAAGTGCTGATTTCCCAGGTACATAGCAAGTCTAAATGCATCCTAATTACCAAATAAAAATATCAACCCCCCACCATTAAAGCATTTCAAGAGACAAACAATATCAATATAAAATCATATACTTACAACACATCCGCATGATTATATCCAAGATTTCACACTCCTAGACAAAAGAGGCATTCAGTTGAGTTAAACAAATAGGTGATTTCTATTTCTATCTTGTGTATTACGCTGAGAACAGCATAAAAACAGGACTCCTTACTAACAAAACTATGAGTATTATTCAATTGCACAGGTTATGGGTTAGAGTCAAGCATTTGAGCTGTTTGAACATATTTATCTTGTTAACACGCAGGACAGGTGATTTAATGCAGAACGACTGCATTAACTGCATTTGTACCCCATTGTAGCTCATGGAACCCCACTCAGAACCTTGCTTGCTCATTAATATTCCATGGTACCACTCCCTTCAAATACATGCAAGAGTATTAACGAGCAAGCAGTCTTGGAACCGCAGTAGTCCCACAATATTATAGACTGATGACTGCTAAAAATGGGTTTTAGAAACATACCCTGACTGCCCAAGCTGGTCTATAATTTACTCCTGTTATTTGAAAGGAGAAAACAGGAACCAAACACCACTCAAGTTGTTTCTTTCTCATTTTATAACATTACAGGGGATTGTATTCTTCCTTCAGAGAAATAGGAGTTTTATTACAGACTGGACCAAATGCTTTGCCAAATCTGCCGCTGAATGTCACACCAGTCTTGACAGTTATCATTGCTGAAAACAATAAACCCTGACCCTGGCCCTAAACCTAGCCCTTAAATCCTTTACACTAAAACCAAAGAACAGTTTAGAAATAATCGAAATAATATACTTACATCAGCGCCTGGCGGTCCTGGAGGTCCAACTGGTCCCTGTAATCAGAAGATCCCAATAAAGTAGCATGACCCAGTATCAAACCAGTTAAACCACGGCGATAAAATTACACTGGCTGTTATTATAATAAATATCACGGCCAACTACACACAAGTGTAATGCTGAGTTAAACTGGGGTCAAGTTGCAAAAGTCCTTCTGATATTATTTGTTCATAGGGAACAAATAATATCAGAAGGAAACACACTGAGTTCAGTGCAGTACATGCTCACAGTGATGCACTCATTCAGCAGTGTTGATTTTGTTGAGTTTAATAGCTCCAAAATAATTTAACTCCTTTCTTGTTTCCGATTCTTCTATCGAGTTCGGGTTTAGGATTTCACATGAACAGATCGGCTGCAGTGACTCAGACAGAGATTCTAATAGGCAATGCAATTCATTTGAAATAGACAATGCTATTCACTTGAAATAGGCAATGCTATTCATTTGAAATAGGCAATGCTATTCATTTGAAATAGGCAATGCTATTCATTTGAAATAGGCAATGCTATTCATTTGAACTCTAAGGCATTTTGGATTGTTTAAGCACTGTGTTGGTCAACCGGGGAGTAAAATCATGCATATACACTCAGACAGTATACAGTATACTGTATTAGAGCATACATCACAGTGCATACTGTATTAGGGCATACAGCACACAGCATACCGTATTAACTATCATATGTCACAAACAAATACTGTTTCTATGAAATATGTTTTGCATCATTGTATACACGTTATGACAATACATTTAACAGCACGTCATGAATAGTGCAGATAGCTTTACAGTATTGTGTTGTTTTTGCAAGGTGTTATGAATTCTACAGTTTCTAATTCAAGAAGAATAGGGTTGTTCAAGCTGTTTTGTACCCGTTTGGACAGTTTGTACTGTTTGGACAGTTTATTCATATCCCGTTATTTTTTTTTTTAAGAAAAAAAACAGACTCCCAGGTTTTCCAAACACAAAATTTGTCCCTATTCAAGCATGTGTAAATGCTGATTTACACCAACAAATTCCCTGACTTCAATTTAAGAACAGTTTTAGAGTAACAAGTGGTTGTCTTTTTAACATACTGAACCCTGATACAGGTTAACTTCACCAGCTTTACATGGCTTACATTCACAAAATAGAAGCTGGTGAGCTGTTTTTCCCACCATCCACAAGCATCAGCCCTCTGATATTTACCTGGAAAACTAGGAAATTACTTATTATCACAGGACACCTGTGTTATATCGTACGTGAGTGTTTTGTTTGTTTTCACTTCTTATTTAGCAGACGGCTAAGCACATCTAGAGCTGTCACCAGAGTCCAGCACAAACCATGACATCACCTCGCTTGTTATCACAAATAATTGTATTTTGCACCACCTCCACTACAACACTCACCCAGGACTGGTGACCGTGTTTGTGTAGTGTGCATGTACTACTGACTGTGTTTATTATTTGGGACTGCAACATATTTATTTATTCCAGTGCATTACACATTGTTGTGTATTGCCTGTAATTATTGTTTGGTCACCAGACCAGGATTATAATTAAAAACCAGTTCTGAGTGAATTACAATAGTCTGTCTCCTGATTAAACACTGCATCACTCCTCACCTGTACACTGCAAGCCACTTTGCCACAGAAGCCTATCGCTCAAGTGTTTACATGGCGAATTCCAACTGTTTGTTTTGATGTTATTTTGCGTGGCTTACCTTTCTATTTCGAGTGGACCACCATGTTTGTGTCCCAAATGCAAGGACATATTTACAAATGTTGTGTGAACTGTGGCACATGGTAAAACAAATAGAAAGTTCTTATGTTTTCTTTTCCTTATCAGTAAGGTGTCAGACTGAAGTCAAGACTTTAAATGCTCAGTTCTCAACACCCCCTAAAAAATCGACAATATTGGCATTTAGTCAATTTAGCATAAACCTACCATTTGTTAGCATAACTTCCTGGGAAACAGTCAGAGAATCAAGCCTATAATGCTGTAGTTCCACATAGGAGCGTGCTCTCTTGGTTTATCCTGTCATCAGAACCCCTTAATGGAATGTATAACCTAATTACGTACTGTTGAGTCTCTACTTTTTTTTTAATATGTTCATAAGCTATTGACTCTGAACCCCAATACTTACGCCAGGTCCTTCCCTCCCTCTGTGTCCCTTGGCACCCTTTGGTCCAGGAGGCCCAGAAACATCATTCTGAAAAGACAACAGGAAGGAGGTCAGCTGACAGTACGTGACATCATACTTCAAGAGTTCTAACCATTTTCAGCCATGCCTTGAGCAAAACACACCCACTGCTGAACTGTTATGAATGAAGAACAACACAGAATTCCCTTTCTCTTCTCAAAAGGTTAGCAAGCACTCCTCCCACAAATAAGTTTACAGAGAGCAAAGGCATATCTGGAAGACATCACTAATAATTTTTACATCCAATCTGAAAACACGCCTAGAGTTCTTCAGTAGAATTACAAAACTTCAAGGCTACTTACTGCTCAAGCAATTAGACATGACATTGCTTAATCCAAAATTGAAAGTTCACCCACACAAACACAATCTCAGCACAAAATATGTATTCAGGGTTTGGAACATGCACTGTAGATGAATGATTATGAAACAGTGGCTAGGGATTGTGCTCTTGAGCTGTGCCACCTCTTAATATCTTGAATGCTCACCTCTTCAAAATCACCCCCATTCTACCTGTAAGTATTTTCAGAGATTATTTCCAGTTTTGCTAATACTGTTGGTACACTGAGGTCACAAACATTGTACTTCTCTTTCATGGGTGTCTGAAAACAATTTTGCTGCAACCCCTGAAAAGCTTTTCAAAGCTTTCCGCAACGCAATATTAACAAAATAACACAAATATTTTCCACTTAAACTCTTCTTTTCTTTTTCTATCTCTTCTGTTTACATTCTAATAAAATGTTTTTGTCTTTCCTTGCCTAGGTGACCTGCTGCAACCAGCGCCATTCACACCTCTGCCAGGTTATTGGACAGTATAATACAAAATCAGCACAAGCTCTTTCTTGTCTCCATTTGGAGAACCTTCACACTTTTATCACTGGGGGATGTAGACTCCACCCCCAAACATTCAAAACTCATTTAAATTTGGAACACATTGAAAAAGAATTTTGAGTTGAAACATTAGTCATTGACTTTTTTTTTAATGTATTTCTTTTTAAACTGAAATGTGTTAAGTGTAACATCTGTACTGTGAATAATGTTTTGCAATAAGCCTGGTACATGCACCGCTAGCTTCAACTCCTAGCTACTGAACTCCTTAGTGACCAGACTGGGATAGCTGTACAACGATATAAACTGGTGAAAGACTTTTCAAGGCATTTGAAGCAAGTTTCATATTAATATTACTATATATGACTACGTTATGGATAACAACCAATTCATCTGGTAAATCTGTCTCAGAATTGCACAGGATGCTATAAGCTACATCAAGTTGGCCAACATTTACACCAAGCTACCTTTGTAAGAAGATAAACTATTAGAACTGCATTCACCAAGGGCCATCCCTAATGAGGACCACGTGAATAATAAACCATGAACCATGTTTCCCACTTGCCCCATTAGTCTCCTTGTCCTGTCTTTCTCTGCAAGTGTGGCTGAATTGCCTTAGGTTCTGGTAAAATAACACAAACCACATGTCTTCCTGAGCCTGAGAAAGACAGTGTACAGGGAAGAAGTAGGACAGTGGCAACTAACCTTGCCCTGATCACAGCATATGGATCCATTTACTGTCCCCACAGCCTGGTGTGCTTCAAGGGCTCTGTCTGCCACTAACTGTGTCACAGATAATTGGAACCTCATTACAAACTGTGTATGTCATTAACTGTATTACAGCTAATTGGAACCTCATTACAAACTGTGTCTGTCATTAACTGTGTCACAGATAACTGGAACCTCATTACAAACTGTGTATGTCATTAACTGTATTACAGATAATTGGAACCTCATTACAAACTGTGTCTGTCATTAACTGTATCACAGATAATTGCCACCCTTTTGTGGGGGGGGGGGGGGGGGGGTTGTTAGGGGGAACTAAGTACTGATTTCAAGTACAACCATGAGAATGAATATGAAACAAAAAACACCCAATATTATACATCATTAAGCCACGCTCAGCCAATCAAAACAGTACAGATTCCTGTCCCCCTTCTTTGCCATAAGTGTCATCTTGTGCACAGTACACAATGGACTAAAATTTAAAAACATGGATAACAGCATTGACTTTTTTAAAGAAATATTTTAAGATGTAAGAGTGTCCTTTCATTTAAACTTCAGGTGACAGAGCTTTGCCGTTCTCTGGTCCACAGAATGACCCAGACTCAGCTATACATGTTAACTAACAATACATTTCCACAAGTTTCTTTACAATACTCTGGTAAATAGCCTTTTCCAATGTTTTCACATTAATAGTGTTTTTGATATGTCTGCTGGCAGGCATGCTATTAATTTGATTACTCCTCTCGAATAGCTGTTCCTCTTCCCAGAGTAATAAACAGTGACAGACAGCACTGGGCTACAGTGTCATGCCCAATAGAAAGTGACCTTGTGAGCCAAGCTTCACATAGTGCTGTGGGGAGCTTGAATCTCCTGCATACCACACTACCTTTATCTTGTTCTGGCCAGCTCCTCTGTGTGTGTGTGTGTGTATATATATATATATATATATATATATATATATATATATATATATATATATATATATATATATATATATATATATATAAGTTAACTATTAATCTCTGCATTTCTGTTCTCAAAGCAAAACTATGTACAAACCTCCTTGAGATAATTTTAGTCTTTATAAAGTTGACAAAAGAAAAAAAAAAGTTTGTCATTTATTTTCTTTGAAAGAACTCAATCTCCCAGTAGTTGGACGCATTGGTGCACATTTGAGTAGCAATCACTGCTTTTCCCATGGCTGATATGTTTTCAATGGCAGCATAATTCCTTTATGCAACTTCACAAAGTTGACTGGAAGTACAGCAGCATATCTACATGTCTTGTATAGACATATTCTGGAACTTCATCTGACAATGACAATTTGAGTTGCAAGGAGTGTCCGTTAAATATTATTCAAGGGAAAGACCTTGTGACAGCATGGAAAGAAAGCTGACAGGAGGAAAGAGACCCCACTGGGGCTGGCAAGAGTTAGCTACCCTGGTCGGCAGTATCCAGCTCTTTGTTTTCAAAGGTAAACAGGATGCTGGAGACATCCGCCCAAGGCTTCTAAGAAATTAAACAGCAAAATACCCCTAGAGTCTGCGAGAGTGGGGGTGGAAGATGACTCAACGTTGGATAACATGGTTAACGATTTAGGAACAGAAACGGATATGAGAATGGAGAGTACTTCACAAAAGACTTTTTCAAGATCTGCAATTAGCAAAGACATGGAACTCCAGGTTTGCGTCTGCGGCTAGAGCAAGGTGACAATGGTCAGGGGTTTGAAGATTCATCAAGGGAGATTGAAATGCTTGAGGGAGAAGGGACAATGGCCTCGCATTGATCAGTACTTCTTACGAAGTCAGTCAAGTCAGTCGAACGAAATCCAGACAGGAAGCAAACCACAGTTCGCAGGATATCAGCACCCCTGTCGTAGACGTGAGGAGGACTTACGTGGATACAGCTAGTGATGAGCCTAATGATCCCTGCGAATCCGGTCAGACGAACCAGCGTAAGAGAGAAAAGAACCGCAACGGGCACAAGCCTGGAGTTAAATGGCCAAGAGCTTGTGAGAAAACTGCATGGGACACAGTAAACATGGATCTCTGTTTTACTTTGGAAAGGTTAAATGAAACAGTTGAAAAGAAGCTGGATAAATTTGGGGACATCATCTACGCATATGGAAGCGAGAGGTTTGGAATTGAAAACAGGAAGGAAAAAGTACAAACTATTCCTGGAAAGTCTAGATGGCAGCAGGAGATTGAATGCTTAGTTAGAGAAAGGAAGCAGATGAGGAAGTAATGGAGAAAAGCAGAACAAAGTCAGAAGGAGGGACTGCATCTGTTTCAAACGGTCTTAAAAGATAAGATGTAACATTGCGCAAAGCTGAGCCTTACGGAAACGCTACAAAAAGAAAGAGTGTGTGAACTTTTATAAAGATCCATTCAAATTTGTAAAGAAGATATTCACCAGTGAGAAAAATGGAACACTAAAATCATCTAAGTTTGAGCTGGAAAGACATTTGGAGGAAACACATAGAGATTCAAAAAGGCAGGAGCCTATGTCAATTCCTTCAGACATCCCACCTATCAATCCACCCGAATACCAACTGGAGGACTGTGCACCTCAGTGGAAAGAAGTACAGCAAGTTCCATACAGTGTACAAGAGTGCTTCTGGAGTTCAACAAATCCTGTAGAAATTGATGAAAGTGGCACAGGAAAAACAGGTTGTACCAAGAGCATGGCGCCGAGCAGGTGGAGTCTTTATACCAAAAGAAAAGGATTCTATAAGCATCGATCAGTTTCGTCCTATTTCCCTATTAAACGTAGAAGGCAAGATTTTCTTCATCATTAGATTGTCCACCTGTCTATTAAAGAACTGCTTCATTGATACTTACGCGTTCAAAAAGCAGGCATTCCGGGTTTCCCAGGATGCTTAGAACACATAGCGTAACAAATTCAATCAGCTAAAAGTAGAGGAAGGAGTTCCATGTGACATTCCTGGATTTGGCTAATGTATTTGGTTCAGTGCCACTTCTTTGGGCAGCATTTGATTTTTCCAGTGTACTGAGGACAATAACAAATTTAGTGAAAGCCTACTTTGGAGATTTGCAATTTAGTTTTTCAACTTCAGAATTCAGCACTACTTGGCAATGCCTAGAAGTTGGAATAATGGCAGGATGTACCATTTCTTCTCTGGCTTTTACCATGCAAATGGAAATAATTATAAGGACATCAAAATGGGTGGTGGGAGGAGAGTGCTTGGCTTCTGGAATACAACTACCACCAATTTGAGCATACATGGATGACATGACAACGATGACTACAACAGTAGCCTGCACTAATCGGTTATTGGGCAAATTAACCAATAATATTGAATGGGCACGAATGCAATTCAAGCCCACTAAATCAAGGAGCATCTCTATAATTAAAGGTAAAGTAGTAGATAAAAGGTTCTACATTAATGGTGAGGCAATACTAATAGTGTCCGAGAAGCCAGTGAAAAGTCTAGGGAGATGGTACGACGGGGATCTAAAGGACACAGTTCGTGTGGGAGAAGTTAGACAACAAGCAGCGGAAGAGTTTAAGAGCATAGACAGCAGCGCCCTACCAGGCAAACTGAAACTCTGGTGCTTTCAGTTTGGTCTACCACCAAGACTGCTGTGGCCAATGACTGTGTACGAAGGTTCCTTGACAACAGTTGAGAAGCTGGAAGCTTTAATCAGTTCATACGTCAGGATATGGTTGGGAGTTCCACGCTGCCTCAGCAGAGCGGGACTTTATGGTAAAGGAATACTGCAGCTACCAATCTCTGCTCTAACCGAGGAGTTTAAGTGCACCAAAGTCCGACTGGAAATAACATTAGTAGATTCACATGACAAATGCGTATGGGAGGCAGCACCTGTGTTGAAAAATGGAAGAAAGTGGGTGGTCAAGAAAGCCATGGAAGATGCTAAGGCTGCCCTTCAAATCGGAGATATTATGGGGCAAGTTCAGCATGGAAAAGGAGGTTTTGGTCTCAATTCAGCTCCTCCTACATGGCACAAGGCAACCCCAGCTCAGTGGAGGAAGCTGGTAGTCAATGAGGTGCAAAAGCAGGAGGAAAGGATCAGGTGTGTAAAAGCCATTTCCCAGGACAAGCAAGGAGAATGGATGAGATGGGAGTGTGTGGAACAATGCAAGATCGGCTGTCAAGACCTATGGACAATGGAACAGAGCAGGATCAGTTTCCTCATTAGATCAGCATATGATGTTCTCCCATCACCACAAAACCTAAACCTCTGGGTGGGTGAGCATCCCTCGTGTCCTTTGAGTTCATTACCTGCAACATTAAGGCACATTTTGACAGGACGTAAGGTGGGTCTTAGCCAAGGATGGTTTACTTGGTGCCATGACCAGGTGCTGCGATGTTTGGCCTTAGCATTGGAAGATGAGATTAACCTGACCAATAAATTGCAACCAATTCCATCAAAGCATTACACACAAAAGACAATATTCCCCCAACCAGGAGAGCAACAACCAAGAAAAGGTGTTAAAACTAAGCCTCGCCCAGGACAACTGGAAGCAGCTAGAGACTGGAAAATGCTGGCAGTTTGTCAATGGCTTAATTTTCCACCTGAGATTGCCACCACTAACCTTCGACCAGACACTGTCATCTGGTAGAGTTAACAGTGCCATGGGAAGATTCTGTAGATGAGGGGTATGAGAGGAAGAAGCTTTGGTATGCTCAACTAGCTTCTGAAGCGGAAGAGCGAGGATGGAGAGTCGGAGTTTACCCAGTGGAGGTGGGTTGTCGAGGATTTGTGGTACACTCTCAGAGACGTCGGGTTCAGTGGCCAAGAGTTGCATTGCACAGTGAAGAACTTATCTGAAGCAGCAGAAAGGAGCAGCAACTGGCTGTGGTTGAGACGAAAAGATTCTGGATCGGGATTTCAAGCCCAATAGAAAGAAAGCAACGCTGATGTATGGGTAAGTAAGCTGGGCTGAGCTGAGTTGGGGGTGGAGGGGGGTGATGCTGGGACGCCAGAATCACTGTTGAGCCCTCTTGAGGTGTCGTGGGACAGTCAATGAAACACTCAGGATGGAAGGTGCCCACTTGCAGACCCCAGAGACTTTCCCTACTTAGATCAATCTAGACGGTTGTCATGATGCGCTGGGCAGACCGCACTGGGTTGATCCCCGGAGCCAGCATCGCAGCCGTTGTGTGTGCTGATGCGCTGGGGAGGCAAAATGAGCTGATCCCTGGAGCCAGCATTACACTACAGCAATCAACACCAGATAGAAGGATATCTATATCATCAGATGAAAAACAACGCAAATAGATGGAGATACAGATGGATCACATTAGTTTACTGCAAAGCTACGTCTTAGTTGGTGCTTATCTTGGTGAGAGCCAAGTTCAAATCAGCATGAAGTTCAACATCTACTCTCATGTAATGGAAATCATTAATAGAAAAGTCTGAGACCAGTGAAATTATAGAAATAAACATTACAGTTGGCAAGATTTACAGGAATTACTTTTAAGAACTACAGTTCCCATGTATTTAAAAAAAAAATTGAATCTTAATTTGCTAAACTTTTTTGGGTTCAAGTGGTTTGTCTTGGTTTGGGGTAGCCCTCATTCTCAGGTACATCTACACTGTCTTGAGTGTGAGGCTGAGATGGAACCGTTTTACACAGGTATATTCTGGGGACAAGACTTGTGGCTTCCATGTTTCCTGTCAAAATTATAACATCTTTGTAGTTTTTTTTTTTTTGCTTTATATCATGCCAGTGTTTAATTGAAAACACATTTTGTAAAAGACTAGGAGGAATTCATCTTTGGAAAAGGCTTTGAAAAACAGTGTGAAAAAAACATTTCAGTTGGCAACAATCTTTAACCCAATGTTTCTTATGCTCCTGTAGTTTTTGAACACCAACCCTTTTAAAAAGTTTACTATGCTAAAATCGCACTGCAGTTTTCTGTGTTTTTTCCATGCATACTCAGCATCCACTCGCACTGTTGTTTCTGATGTTGCCACACATCTCAGATTTACAGAGCTTTCACTACATTTAGCTGTGTAGTTACAAAATACAACAGGAAACTTAATCAAATAAATGGGCGTCTTGTCTTTGGTTGCTTATAAACAGGATACACAAGTTTCCACACGTATTCTAAACAAATACACTTTATTTACTGAAGTCCTTCAATACAAAAAAAAAATACATGGAATTAAATTAAAAGAAAGAATGAAAGATAAAAAAGAAAGAAAGAAAACGAGAGAAAGAAAGAAAGAAAGAAAGAAAGAAAGAAAGAAAGAAAGAAAGAAAGACTAAGCTAAGCTGAACTCAAGCCAATGGATAAATCAGAAGCAGATTGGGATCTTGTTTTGTTGCTTGCTTTGGAAATTGGCTGAAAGTTCTCTTTTCCGTTAACTAATTATCAAGGAAATACCGTTTCTACAGCCAGCACAAGGGTCTCATACAGTCAATATTCCACACTGAACGAGATTAGACTACCACATACTATTCTTGGACTGTGTGCCTGGGCAAAATAACTGTTGTAGAGAATAAAACTCAACATGTGCAGGTACATTTACATCTTCCATGCTGTTTAATGCGTGCATTAAATGTACAATATATAGCAACTGTTTACTTAAGTGTTATTCTGTGCTGTTTAATGCCTGTATTAAAAGCTACAAGGAAGAGGTAATGATAACACGCAGCCCTGACTGCTGATCAATGGTGTAGTCAAGCTGGAAAGCTCATAATAAGCAAGCTAAGTCACACGACTCACATCTCCCGCACAACTGTTTGATTCAGTCAGTAGTCCTCTTGATATAATGCAAACAGTACTTCTGTTACAAACTATTTCTTTAAGAAGGCTAACAATTCTCAAGAAGACGACAGCAACAGTGCCTAAAATACAACTGTGGAGCCAAATACAAACAAAGCCACCAACACGTAAACAAAGTAAAGCATTCTGACAAGATGGAGAAAGACACTTTTTGGAAATACTTGTAGAAATTAGATACCAGCATTACCTATTATATGTGTTACTAGAAGTTCAGTATACAATTTAAATGTGAGTTCATCTTATAATAATTCTTCTTTAAGAAAATCAATATTTTAGTGGCTGAAACTTTCATATTTAGGACTATATCACTGTTGCTGATTTGGTGATAGACTATATGTTTACTGCAGGATTCAGAAGAATTCAAACAGGTAAACGTGTTAACTCTGTCAGCAGCCTGTGAGGTCAGCCCTGGGTTACAGTCAGCATTACTTAGTCTGAATCTTAAACTATCCTCTCTTTCTCTCTCAGACACTGGAACAACACAAAGAGCTCACTGAGAGCCTGCATCACACTTTGTGATACCCCCTGTAGTTTAAACAGGAGAGTGCTGAGGGTCTGGAATAGGTGCAGACCCAACTTGACAATGTTTTGAGCTCAATCAGCTTCTAGGAATCAGAAGAGCTTAGATGAACCGACTAGCTTCCTCTCGTTCATTAATTTTCTTAGGAATACCTGACCATTCCTTATAAAGAACCACCCCGGATTACTTCAGGGAGTTACTACGGAGTGGTGAAACACCCAAAACAATGCAGTCTTAAGGAAAATAAGGAAGAAAGCACCTGCCAAGACAGGTCCAAATTGGGTGGGTAGCTACCATAATGGCTCCATGATGGGCAGCACAATTAAAAAAAGACACAACAACACTAAACAACCTGGGCTATTGTAAAGGTCACAGATAGGGAAAGAACACAGTTTGGAACCATACACCATTTCTCTGCCTCTTGCTCATGAAACTTCTCACCCGAAAGGGACATGAGATGGGAGGTTAATGGGTTTACATGTCAGGTCAGGAATAACAAAACAAAGTGCAATGGGTGATATGGAGTCTAAGCTAGCAGTGACACACCATGTTGAGCAGCTAGCAGCTAGTTTAAGATTCAGTGGCACACCGTGTTGACCAGCTGGCAGCTAATTTAAGATTCAGTGATACACCATATTGAACAGCTAGCAGCTAGTTTAAGATTCAGTGAAACACCATGTTGACCAGCTAGCAGCTAGTTTAAGATTCAGTGACACACCATGTTGACCAGCTAGCAGCTAGTTTAAGATTCAGTGACACACTATGTTGAACAGCTAGCAGCTAGTTTAAGATTCAGTGAAACACCATGTTGACCAGCTAGCAGCTAGTTTAAGATTCAGTGACACACTATGTTGAACAGCTAGCAGCTAGTTTAAGATTCAGTGAAACACCATGTTGACCAGCTAGCAGCTAGTTTAAGATTCAGTGACACACCATGTTGACATCTTTTGTGCAAAAAAAAAAAAAAAAACCCACAAGACAGTGGTCTTCATCCTTTCTCTCCGAAATAAGCTACTGCAGTCAGGATTTACAATATCATCATGAGAGCACAATGCTGTGTACAGTACAGCATTTCTGTTTACACAGCTGGCAATGTGCGCATAGGAAACTATAAATACTGTTACAGTCTCCACACACTGGACGCGACACGATTTGTCCTGTGATAAAATGAACTTTCGCTGCGCCACTACCTTTCACACCAGAGGCAACATGCGCACGTGACGTGATAGACGACTCTCCTCTGATTGTATCATCAGCTGGACGACAGTCCTGTTTTACAGTTAATACAAAATGTAAAATACATAATAGCTTTTCAGAATACTTATTTCAGTAAAGGTAAATGAATCATACACACCAGCTAAATCCAGTTCACTAGAAATGGACTCCCAGATGTTCTCCCTCATTGCCGTGTCTTTATCATTTTTGTGTCCTTTACTGTACAGCTCTGAGTATGTTGATACTGCAAGAATGCTCTTTTCTTCTGTTTAGTGAAAGCTGCCGCGTGATAAAAAAAATAGACACAAATCCTATTTTTTTCACATCGCTTCAGTGTCGCCCATCATATACCAGGCATTGTGAACGGCTTGAATACAAAAACTACATTTTTTTATTAATTTTTTGTTGTGCTGTGGTGTGTCGTATGACACATTGGCTTGTCGCAATCACATCCCGTGTGCAAAGGCCTTAAGACTGTAGAAACTAAATCATGTGAACTATAGATTGTAACAGCATAAAAAAGGACTTTAGAATTACATTTCAGAGGCATCTGTTTAGATAAACCTAGGTGCTCTACACAGGAAATACAGCGCGCTGACTGGCTAGCGATGACGGCAGGAGGTACAGCACATATCCTACACAGTTCTCTGCCCTTTTAATACATATCTGTTATTACTATGGGGGACTGGCATCCTTTTTATGTTTGTTTTGTTAAGGGTTGATGCAGATTCGATTTGTTCAGATTCTGAAGTCTTTAAAGCTAGTAAGAGAAGAACAGCTGGAGAGCTAGACAGAGCACATAGTAACTGTTCCTGTATAGACTTGGTGGACAGCCAGATACATTTCTCAACTAGCAACCATTTCAAAATATAAATTCTTTTGACAGAATTATTTTCCAATAGGAATGTCCAATTTTGCTGCACTTTTCTCTGTATTTTGATAGTCCTGTAATTTCTGGGATATAACACACTTTTTACACATTTTTTATTTTAGGATATTCTATATAGTATAGTATAGGTAATACAGACTAATTATTTATTGATTAGTCCCACCTGTGGGCTTTGATTGATCAATCTTGTATACTTGAGTGTGGTATCAAAAAACGATGTACGAAAAATAAATATTGAAAAAATGGTGCAGGGTACTTCTAAAGACCACAGGGCAACTGGAAGGTATACCCAATATTTCACAATATCTCAGAATGATAGAAAAAAGACTGCAACTTGCAACATTTGCTCATCTGGGCTTTCCTTTCACAGCAGTAGTACACTGTTGTATCCTCTTAGTCGCAGGTTGATTTTTCTTTTTATTACTTGTCTTTCCAATTTTCTTTCAGTACAATTTCATAGCAAACAGGTGTGATTAATCGATCATAGATTGGATTATTAATCGATCAATACAAAATGCCAAAATTAAAATCCCTACAAAGAATACCGTGGTACACCAATATTATCCCTTTGTGGTTTCATTTATTTCTTCCTCATAAGGTAATCTGATTCTGTAAAATTCTAACACTCATCCAGTCAAAGATAACAAACAAAACTGTGTGTGGCTCACGTCAGCACCGGGGTCCCCAGGCTCCCCATCATCTCCCTTTGGTCCTGGGTATCCTTTGGTGCCCTGCAGGAACACAACACACATGCAGAGTCACACACCTGAACACCTTTCTCTGACTCCATTTCTTTATTAGGAAAGCGATAGGTTGCTACAGTTCTGGACATTAGCACGGCCGTGTTACTATAGCAACCATCTTCTCTGTTATACTAGTTCATGCAATGCTAATGACAATGGTTATCTTGCTTGAATATCAATATAGTAATTCAAGCATAATGACTTACATTAGTGCCTGGATCGCCTCTTGCACCTGGGTAACCCTGAAAAGAAAGAAGGATTTACTAGCCGTATTTCCTGTTTGCTATTGTGACAAGAAAAAGGAAGTAACTTTAAATTGAAAATAGAAAATGTAATAAACTTTACTTGGAAGCCGGGGAATCCTTCAGTTCCGTTTCCTGGAGCCCCATCTTCCCCCTGGCAAGATAAAGAACCAGATTTTCATTGTGCTTTTACTGAAGATGCCTCTGCTGCAGCCTGTTGTATTGCATCTACTGTATTGTATTGGGTTGCAGAGCAGCTGTCACGCAATTTCAGACATTTCCTCCCAGTCCTGGTAGGTAACGTCATTCTCAAATGGCTCTAAAATCCGGGGACTTTACAGTGTTGTGACAAAGTAGACACACAAATAGAAGTCCTCTCACACAAGAAATGCAACACTCAGATTGGTTAATGATGACAAGATATTTATAATGTTTTTATAAAATGCCCTGTCAACACTGTACTGTATCTCCACCTAGGTAGGCCCATTCCCTCTGCTTGGAGGCTCCAGTTAAGATTCATCCGCTGCTCCAGCCCAAACCCAAAGCCATGATCATTCCAATGGAAGAATAACTGAAGGAAGCCAACACTCACCCTCTCACCCATCAGACCAGGATCTCCAGGCATCCCTTTCATTCCTTTTGGTCCTTTAACCCCCTAAAATAAAGCAGACCCTCACAAAGGGGGGGTAATGTATCAATAAAGCAGGGTAGGAGGCAACACCATGAAGCAGGACAGCAGGACATCAACTGCTGCCTATTTTAAGTTTCTTATTATCAAAGTAAAAGGCTCCCAAGTCTATAACGCAATACTATGGTAATTGTCCAGGAGCAAGCTGGTACTTTGGGAGAGGCTCCCTGAGTCTACAATGCAATGCTATGCTGAATGTATTAGCTGGTACATTGGGGGATGCTTTAGTGCGAAGCCACTGTATTGATCATCATGACAATTAAATAAGTCTGCTCACTGCTTTCACTTCTCTCCACACTGTTGCACATTGTAGTTATGAGGTATGCACTCTAGTGTTGGTGTATGCACTGTAGTGTAGATGTATGCATTGTATTGTAGATGTATGTACAGGTAGACACAGGGCACAATGACAATATGATGCACTGTGATGAACCCCACCTCGGGTCCAGGAGGTCCTTCATCTCCCTTGTACCCTTTTGATCCTGGAGGTCCAGCTTCACCCTAAAGAAGAAGAAAAAAACATTAAAAAAAGAGAAATAAAAAATATATGAGGAACATGAGAAACATATAGGAGCCTATTCTCAAAGGTTACTTTTAATGTCTGTTTTGATTATATAAATCATGTCTGCTACTCATGAAACTGCTAATTTCATTGCGAGCAGTCAACTCATTTATGGTTCATGTACAATATAGAGGCATGCTATAGACTGCCAAATTCAGACACCGAACAAAATAATCTGTTATAAAATGACATTAGAACTACATGTTGCAAAGAAGGAACCATAATAATGGGGGATTTCAACTTCACCATATAAAATGGGAAAACCCGGTGGGGAGTACGACAGACAAAATTGAAATGGTGAAAACGACAAATGACTGCTTCCTAACGCAATTTGTCAAGGCACTGACTAGAAGGAAAACATGCCTTGATTTAGTCTTTTCAAATAATGACCACAGAATAAGTAAAACAGAGGTCATAGAACCATTGGCAAACTCAGATCATAACATGGTCTCATTTGAAGTGCTTTTTAAAACCACAAAAGTAATGACTAAAGATAATGTTTACAATTTAAAAAAAGGCCAACTATGATGGAATGAAATGGAGACTAACAGAAGTAGACTGGAGTAAAATAGAGAACACATCCACAGAAAAAGCATGGCTATCTTTAAAAAATGTAGTACTAGAGATGCAAAACAATTACATCCCAAAAGTAGACAAATGAAAATCTACAACAAAATGTCCAAATTGTTTATTAGATCAATTAAAAAAAAATCCAGAGAAAAAAGGCACTTTACAGAACTTTTAATAGGGACCAAGACCAAAGTACACAGAAAGAGTACTTGGAACTGCAAATGCAAGTCAAAAAGGAAGTTAGAAAGACCAAGGAAGAGATTGAAATTAACATTGCCAAGGGAGCAAAAAGTTTTTCCAACAACAGCGAAATAACATTCAAGGAGAAAGTAATTTGTCGCAGAGATACAAATGGCAAAATCATAGATGAAGAGAAAAAAATAGCAAATATATTAAATGAATACTTTTAACAAGTTTATACAAAGGAGGATATGGACGATATGCCCCACATGCCGACCTGTTGCTAGCCAGTTTTAAATAACTTTAGCATAACAGAGGCAGAAGTGTTAGAAGGATGAGGAGCTATCAAAATAAACTATAAAATCCCCTGGGCTGGATGAGATCCTCCCAATAGTGCTCAAAGACATGAAAGAAGTTTTTTACAAACTGCTAACCAAGATAATACAAATCTCTTGAAACAGTGATTGTACCGACAGACTGGAGAATTGCAAAAGTAATATCAATTTACAAAAAGGGAGACAAAACTGAACCAGGTAACTACAGACCAATAAGTCTGACTTCTATCATATGTAAACGTATGAAAACTATAATAAGAACCAAAATGGAAAATTACCTACAGTGCCTATAGAAAGTTTACAACCCATTTCAAAGTTTACTCCTTTTGTTGCCTTATAGTCTGGAATTAAAATGCATTACATTCTTTTTTTTTCATTTATCTACACCTCCTACCCCAAAAATTATAGAAATTTGTAGAAAAATAATTAAAAATAAAAAATGAAATAGCTTGGCTGGATAAGTGTCCACCCCTCTTGTAATAGCAATCCAAATTTAGCTCAGGTGTAACAAATCGCCTTCAACATCAAGTTAAGTGATTAACATGATTTCAGGATAAATTTAGAAGTTCCTGTAGGTTTCCCTCTGCTGGGTAGTGCATTTCAAAGCAAAGACTCGACCATGAGCACTAAGGCGCTTTCAAAAGAACTCCGGGACAAAGCTGTTGAAAGGCACAGATCAGGAGATGGGTATGAAAAAATATCAAAAGCATTGAATATCCCTTGGAGCACAGTTAAGATGATTATTAAATTCAAAAAGGCAGGAGCCTGTGTCAATTCCTTCAGATATTCCACCTATTTATCCACTCGAATACCAAATGGAGGAATATGCACCTAAGTGGAAAGAAGTAGAGCATGTGGTGAAAAAAGTAAGGGCATCATCATCTCCAGGGCCTAATGGAGGTTCATACAAATTCATACTTCTGGAGTTCTATGAATCCTGTGGAAATTGATGAAAGTGGCATGGGAAAAACAGGTTGTACCAAGAGCATGGCACTGAGCAAGTGGATTCTTTATACCAAAAGAAAAGGATTCTACATGCATCAGTCAGGTTCGTCCTATTTCCATATTAAACGTAGAAGGCAAGATTTTCCTCAGCATTATTGCTCAGAGACTGTCAACCTACCTATTAAAGAACTGTTTCACTGACACTTCAGTACAAAAAGCAGGCATTCCAGGTTTCCCAGGATACTTAGAACACATCACCGTAATCTGGCAACAAATTCAATCAGCAAAAAAGGAGAGGAAGAAGCTCCATGTGACAATCCTGGATTTGGTTAATGCATATGGTTCAGTGCCACATGAACTTCTTTGGGCAGCATTTGATTTTTTTAGCGTACCGATGACAATAACAAATTTAGTGAAAGCCTACTTTGGAGATTTGCAATTTAGTTTTTCAACTTCAGAATTCAGCACTACTTGGCAATGCATAGAAGTTGGAATAATGGCAGGATGTACCATTTCTCCACTGGCTTTTACCATGGCAACGTAAGTAATTGTAAGGGCATCAAAATGGGTGGTGGGAGGAGAGCGCTTGGCATCTGGAATGTGACTACCACCAATTCGAGCATACATGGATGACATGACAACGATGACTACAACAGTAGCCTGCACTAATCAGTTATTGGGCAAATTAACCAATAACATTGAATTGGCACAAATGTAATTCAAGCCCACTAAATCAAGGAGCATCTCTATAATTAAAGGTAAAGTAGTAGATAAAAGGTTCTACATTAATGGTGAGGCAATACCAACAGTGTCCGAGAAGCCAGTGAAAAGTCTAGGGAGATGGTACGACTGGGATCTAAAGGACACAGTTCTTGTGGGAGATGTTAGACAAGAAGCAGTGGAAGGGTTTAAGAGCATAGACAGCAGCACTTTAAAAGGCAAACGGAAACTCTGGTGCTTTCAGTTTGGTCTACCACCAAGACTGCTGTGGTCATTGACTGTGTATGAGGTTTCCTTGACAACAGTGGAGAAGCTGAAAGCTTTAATCAGTTCATACATCAGGAAATGGTCAGGAGTTCCACACTGCCTCAGCAGAGTGGGACTTTATAGTAAAGGAATACTGCAGCTACCAATCTCTGCTCTAGTTTAAGTTTAAGTGCACCAAGGTCCTTAGTAGATTCACGTGACAAATGCGTATGGGAGGCAGCACCTGTGTTGAAAAATGGAAGAAAGTGGGTGGTAAAGAAAGCCATGGAAGATGCTAAGGCTGCCCTTCAAATCGGAGCTATTATGGAGCAAGTTCAGCATGGAAAAGGAGGTTTTGGTCTCAATTCAGCTCCTCCTACATGGCACAAGGCATCCCTGGCTCAACGGAGGAAGCTGGTAGTCAATGAGGTGCAAAAGCAGGAGGAAAGGATCAGGTGTGTTAAGGCCATTTCCCAGGACAATCAGGGAGAATGGATGAGATGGGAGAGTGTGGAAAAACGCAAGATCGGCTGGCAAGACCTATTGACAATGGAACAGTTAGCAGGATCAGTTTCCTCATTAGATCAGCATATGGTTCTCCCATCACCACAGAACCTAAACCTCTGGGTGGGTGAGGATCCCTCATGTCCTTTGAGTTCATTACCTGCAACACTAAGGCACATTTTGACAAGATGTAAGGTGGGTCTTAGCCAAGGATGGTTTACTTGGTGCCATGACCAGGTGCTGCAATTTTTGGCCTTAGCATTGGAAAACAAGCGTAACCTGACCAGTAAGCTGCAACCAGTTCCATCAAAGCATTACACACAAAAGACAATATTCCTCTGTCCAGGAGAGCAACCACCAAGAAAAGGTGTTAAAATCAAGCCTCTCTCAGGACAACTGGAAGAAGCTGGCAGATGTTGGTCAATGGCTTATTTTTCCACCACTTTTGCCACCACTAACCTTCAACCAGATATTGTCTTTTGGTCTGGATCAGCATGCCTTGTTCAACTGGTAGAGTTAACAGTGCCATGGGAAGATGCTGTGGATGAGGCGTATGAGAGGAAGAAACTTTGGTATGCTCAACTAGCTGCTGAAGCGGAAGAACGAGTATGGAGAGTCGGAGTTTACCCAGTGGAGGTGGGTTGTCGAGGATTTGTGGCACACTCTACAACCCGGTTTCTTAGAGACGTTGGGTTCAGTGGCTGAGAGTTGTGTCGCATAGTGAAGAACTTATCTGAAGCAGCAGAAAGGAGCAGAAGCTGGCTGTGGTTGAGATGGAAAGATTCTGGATGGGGATCTCAAGCACAACAGAAAGAAAGCAATGCTGATGTACAGGTAAGTAAGCTGGGTTGAGCTGAGTGGGGGATGGAGGGGGGTGATGCTGGGATGCCAGAATCACTGTTGAGCCCTCTTGAGGATGGAAGGTGCCCACTTGCAGACCCCAGAGATGTACCCTACTTAGCTCAATCCAGATGGTTGTCATGCTGATGCGCTGGGGAGACCGCAATGGGTTGATCCCCGTAGCCAGCATCGCAGCCGTTGTGTGTGCTGATGCGCTGGGGAGGCAAAATGAGCTGATCCCTGGAGCCAGCATTATACTTCAGCAATCAACACCATACAGAAGGATATCTACATCATCAGATGGAAAACAACGCAAATGGATGGAGGTGCAGATGGATCACATTAGTTTACTGCAAAGCTACGTCTTAGTTGGTGCTTATCTTGGCGAGAGCCGAGTTCAAATCAGCATAAAGTCTGATCTCATGTAATGAAAATAATTTCAGATAAGTTCTTCACTGTGCAACGCAACTCTTGGCCACTGAACCAGATGTCTCTGAGAAACCGGTTTGTAGAGTGTGCCACAAATCCTCGACAACCCACCTCCACGGTAAACTCGGACTCTCCATCCTCGCTCTTCCGTACAAAAACCCTGCGTGATGAACCGAAGATTTCAAATTTTGATTCATCGGTCCATAAGACCTTCTTCCAGTCTTTAGTAGTCCACTGGCTGTGCTTAATGGCCCAGACAAGCCTCTTTTTCTTATTTTGCCATCTTAGCAATGGCTTTCTTACTGCCACTCGACCTGTCAAACCTGCAGCTCGAAGTCTTCTCTTCACAGTTGAAACTGAGACTTGCTTACTTCGACCAGTGTTAAGCTGTGCTTGAAGCTGTTGTCCTGTAAGCCGCCTATCATGCAAGCTGTTGACTCTCAGAAACTTGTCTTCTGATTCTGTTGTGGCTTTGGGTCTGCCAGACCTCTTCCTGTCAGAGTTTCCGCCAGTTTCCAAGTGCCTTTTGATGGTGTAAGAAACTGTACTCACTGACACCTTGGCTTTCTTTGCAATTTCTCTAAAGGAAAGACCTACACTTTTAACGGTTATAATGGTCTGTCTGTCTTCCTCTGTTAATTGCCTTTTTCTCGCCATTATGATAGCAATATACTACTTCCTGCAGTACAATACTGTCCAAATAATGCTTAAGAGGGTGCAGTAACAGTCTGTTCCAACACTGCTTTTATACAAACAGAGGGTTTGTAAGTAGTCAACAAAAGTTGGGACACCTGTAGGAATTGTTAGCATCGACTTTCAAGGCTTAATTTACTTCCATTGCTGCAGAACAGCTGTAAGTTGTTAACCCATTACTTGTTCCCTGAAAAAGGTATTTTTGTATAACTCTGAAATGTACATTATTTTTCAGTTTTTGGTAACCTAAACTTTTTTTTTAACCTCTGGCAGTTTACCGCTTACCTTTGTACCATTTCAGGTTATTCACTGGACTTGAACTGCTTAAATTTCAATAAAAACTGGAAAAATGGGGGTGTTCTAAAACTTTTGACTGGTAGTGTGTGTGTGTGTGTGTGTGTGTGTGTGTGGTATATATATATATATATATATATATATATATATATATATATATATATATATATATATATATATATATGTGCTTCAGTTGTTCAGATGTTTATGTAACATACTCAATAAAAAAAAAAAAAATATTACATCTGACTGTTTCTCCTTTCGTTTTACTATTTACAGTGTTTTGAATAAAGCCATCAGAAAGATTGTGGCGGGGCTTCTAGGTATGAGTATCTCTCCGGATCTTCTAGTGTTAAAGGAGTGCTGTAGTTCTGTCTCTCCTACTCTTATTAGCACAATCAACATTATCACTGACCCTCCTTTTTAAATGAAGGGCTTTTGGTTGGTTGTTTTGTTTTTGAATACACAAATAAAGAAGGACCAGTGAATGGTGCTAGGTGTCAATAAAATGTAAGTTAATACATTTTAAAAACTGCTACAGATAGGAAAGAGATATAGGAAATAATAGGAAAGCGATTGGATTGGTTAACCACGTTTTAATATAGGGTCACTGTTAATGTTGCTTGTGTTAATAAGATGTAAGAGAATGGATTTTAAAACCTTGATTAACACTCAGTCATAGAAGTAGCAGTGGTAATGGTGCAAGGATTATATAAGAGTCTTCCACGAACAGCTGTGACCTCTGCTTGATTTGTCCCTGGTGTTCTGAATCACATAAACAGGAAACTGCTTTTGAGTCAAGTTTTCCTTATAAGGGAAAAATAAGGAACGCCAAAATATTCTCTTTCTGTGGATAAAGAAACAACTGTTCCTACTGTAGTTTCTATAAAGAATCGAATGTCCCAGTCCGGCAGACTATTCCATCTGTTGAGCAGTTTCTATGGTTACAGTTTCTGCAGTCATTTAGCCGTGATGTCATCAAGAAATAAATTCCTACCCCAGTCTGAAGTCTCTTAAGATGGCCTTGAACGCAAAACTGTAAGCGGCTGTTAAACCAAGCCGGGCTCCTGCCGTTATTGCCTTAAAGCAACCAGATATCAAAGGCTCAAGACTCATGACTTGTTAAAAAAAGGGTGTTTGGGTCTTTCCATGTTTATTTTATTTTGATTGAACTCATGCACTAATAACAATGAAGGTCTCACACTAACCCCAAAACAAACCCCAATCACCCTCAAGCTGTTTGTTTCTCAGTTTTGTAACAATGTGGAATTTTCTCCTGTCAAGTAAACACTATGTCTCTTAGTAGACGTAGAGGTAAACTTTTTAAGATATAATTATACTGTATATAGTATCCTGTAGATTTTCACAACAGCTTGTTCACTGGAGACTGGACACTGTGTATACTTTGCGCATTACTTTGTGGTATAACCCAGAGACGCTTGTCTTACCGGATCTCCATTCAGTCCGATGGACCCTTCTCGTCCAGGTTCCCCTGGTGGTCCGGGCTCGCCCTAACAAATACAAACATGATCAGTTAGCAATCTGAGGGTTAGGAATCAATGTCAGCAATCACAGGGGTAGGAATGAGCAATGCAATATTGTTTTCCAGTGGAACAGGGGTTGTTATTTTAGGCCCACATGTTACAGAAAGCTTAATGGATTGTATCCAATGATTAATGACCACAATACCTATGCTACGTTACAGCTTTGGCATTTCTTGGTGGGCGAGCATTGACAGACAGGCAAATGCATTAAGTTTGCAGCAATGCCTATAAAACTTTAAAGCAACCTGATGCTCAACTTTTTGTTTCCAGATCTGATTTTATCTCACTAACTGCTTTTAAAACCAAATCAACATCAACAACAAACAAGTCGTCCACACAATGATCAAGACTGCATGGCAGACAGAGAGTCTATAGGTTTACAAACCAGAGGCAGACAAATTAAAATGCTTTGTTACTGCAGTAATTTCTGCACTCTGACAGATACACCCCCAGCACACATCTGTGCATGTGGGCAGACAGCTCAGCTCAGCTCAGCTAGGAATCCAGGTGGGAGAAACGGAAATCCATCGAGATCAAGTTACACAAAGTGATTCTGGGAGAAGAAAGCTTTTAAAACCAGATGCATTCTTAACTTTTTTGCTAGTAAGTATATTTAAAATATTGAAGTATTTCCTTCACCTAGGAAAATATCCTCTATATACATTTACTGTTCAAATGTAGCTCTGTTTTACATATAGACTCTCATCTGGCACTCAATTCCCCTGGTCAAGCATGGCCAGACCCTGCTCCACTCACACACAATGTCACAGTCAGACCATGTGATTCATAAGCAGTCACTGTTACACCAGGAGTGACCAAGAAACAATGCAACCTGTGGTACCACGGTTTACAGAGTTTACAAAGTGCTACTCTTCTTTACTAACTGTGCTATTCTGCCCATCTTCATTACTTTAGTAGCTGTGCTACCCTGTCCTTCTTTACCTCTGTAGTAGCTGTGCTACCCCGTCCTTCTTTACCTCTGCAGTAGCTGTGCTATCCTGTCCTTCTTTACCTCTGTAGTAGCTGTGCTACCCCGTCCTTCTTTACCTCTGTAGTAGCGGTGCTACCCTGTCCTTCTTTACCTCTGTAGTAGCTGTGCTATCCTGTCCTTCTTTACCTCTGCAGTAGCTGTGCTATCCTGTCCTTCTTTACCTCTGTAGTAGCTGTGCTATCCTGTCCTTGTTTACCTCTGCAGTAGCTGTGCTACCCCGTCCTTCTTTACCTCTGTAGTAGCGGTGCTACCCTGTCCTTCTCTACCTCTGCAGTAGCTGTGCTACCCTGTCCTTCTTCATCTCTGTAGTAGCTGTGCTATCCTGACCTTCTTTACCTCTGTAGTAGTGGTGCTACCCTGACCTTCTTTACCTCTGTAGTAGCTGTGCTATCCTGACCTTCTTTACCTCTGTAGTAGTGGTGCTACCCTGACCTTCTTTACCTCTGTAGTAGTGATGCTACCCTGTCCTTCTTCATTTCTGTAGTAGCTGTGCTATCCTGTCCTTCTTTACCTCTGTAGTAAATGTGTTATCCTGTTCTTCTTTACCTCTGTCATAGCTCTGCTACAGTATTCTGTTCTATCCTGCCCTTGGCCCTTGGTTTCATTTTTACTCACCAAGTCTCCTCGAGGCCCTCTTGCTCCTGGTGTTCCCGGTGCTCCTCTTTCTCCTAGACTGCCCTGATCAGTAACAACCATCCCAATTAATATCACAGGCATTTGCGATGCATTGTGTTCTTCTCTGACTCTAGTCTACAGCTATGGCCAAACATTTTGCATCAATTTATAGAATGAACAAATTTAACTTCATAAAAGTCAAATGATGCTTGCTGAATAATGTTACGTTAACATTTTGAATTGCATACCGCTTCGTAATGTTCAATATACTTAAAGAAAAACTGACAAATTTTAAAATGTGACATGAAATACTGTACTACTACTATGGCTTCCAGTACACTTTTGCAATGTAATTTCTTTGGTTACATGTTGTTAAATAAAAGATCTAAATTATGTATATATCTTTTTTTATTATTATTATGTCTCAGTCCTAAAATTCTAGGTGATGCATAACGTTTGTCCATAGCTGTAGAACTGTTTAATCAATAGTAGGCTGTGTTTTCTTCATAAAACCATTCTTTAACTGCCAGACTTTATGAATTGAGCCCTAAAGACCTAGGACATAATTACTACTTAGCTGGTAATCTGGTCTATGTGTTTTTTTTTACAGTAGTAAATGTAATATGCCTGTCATGCTAATAAAGTGTCGAAAATCATAACTGAAAGAGAATAATTGAAAGAGAATTACCTTTTCACCTCTGGGTCCATCTGGGCCTGGCTCACCCTACACAGTGAATAAATCAATCAGTGATATCATAAAAGACACACAGACACAGAAAGATTTTTGAAACAAAAAGTACAAACAGATCACACAGTGTATACATACATCTTGACATTCGAAAGCTTCTGAAATGTACAGTAGAAGTATGATGTCTAACAATCATGAATTGAAATGTTATATTTCAAAAGGACACAATACCCTTCTGTCTCTTGCTTATATATGCTGTATGTGGAAATATCTTCCAAATCAAACTTACCTCATCACCTCTTTCTCCTTTGTCTCCGTTCACTCCTCTCTCCCCCGGCATCCCCTGCAAATCAAAAAGATAGAACAGTTCAGGTCTGCAGCTGACAGTATCCCTGGCCGAGGATAAATGCACTCCTTCCTACCTGTGTCTATTACCTCATAAAACTGCTCTCATGATTCCAAACCAAGTTGCCCCTTTCCAAAAACGGGCCAAAGCATCATGGGTGAAAGTACGTCACAACACTGACCAATCAAGTGACGGGTGTGCGTAAACATTTAATCCACATAAGGAGTAAGCAGGTTTCTCGGTGCTTCAATATTCTCAAATGTTTTTTAACAAAAGCTCAAAAGAACTGTTGAAAGGAAAGCAATAGCGTCCATCCTTTCGGTTTTGTAAATACATCAATATGTCCTTAACCGCAAGGCTTGCTGGGAAAGAATTCCCAACATCCATCGAAAAACCCTCATTGCATGGAATCTGAGTTTTTCACTCAACTGGGGTAGACTATCAATGGGGGTTCAGGAGGAATGTGGGAGAACCAGCGGGTCAGCTCAGAATGGCGGTCAATCCTTGCTCATGAAAACAAGGTATATGAGGGATTCTGCATGAGGCAGAACGATTAGGACATTTTACTTTCTGTAGATTATGCTTTTGGGAAACCTTTTTTTTCATTATCTAAATGTTAGTGGACACTGTTAATACAGATAAACAGGCAATATTCTGACAGCTCATTATTCCAGGAGTTCTTAGCTCCCACATTAGGGGTTAATTTTTCAAAGGTAAGGAATTTCCAATCCGTTTGTGTTTGTGATGATGAAGTCAGAGTGGGGGTGAGGTCTGGTGATCGAGGACTTCTATAACACTGACAATATGGTGTCTAAAACACTTTATGAGACATGAGCTGGGATTCTTACTGACTGTTGTCGTTAGACACGTTTGGAGTTCTCAGGGTTTCCTGGAACAATCGTGTCTAAACTACAGTAACTGCAGGGCTGGACAGCTGGTGCCCAGGCAGCTGATCCAGGCAGTGTACAGCCCCATCCTGGCCTCAATGACTGGATACCAGAGGTGCAGAGACCTCACAGGAGACCAGGCTCCAGACACTGCTGCCCCGGTCACTCCCTGGACAGCTCCCTCTCACAAAAGCAGCTCAAGATGGGATGGCATTTAGCACATTAATTATACAGTCAGACCATGGATCTCACTGAATAAAGATTTCCATGAGTCCCAATGACCCTAGCTTATCCAAACTGATCTACAGATCCTTGTGTTGGACTCTCTTATTTGTGTCCGTCATCTTGACATGCTTGTTGAAAGTCACTATGCAAGTCCACAGTACATGCTTTTGTACTACTGTGTTGATTGTTAACATCCTCTTATCACTTGTGGACTCCTTTCTTCTTTACCTTCCAGGTAGACAGGTAGCCTGTCCAATTGAGTACCTATCTGATACACTTGATGCTGGATTCATAAGCAGCCACACAGACATATGTGCACACTTTCAGAGTAGTGTTGACAAGCTACTTTAATAATACAGTCTTGAAAAGCAGAGCTATATTCCCTACAATACCACCTGGTTGGTGTCTCAAGAATCAGATTTCCAAGTCTCGGAAAGCCTTCTTCTCTTACCTTGACTCCGAGTTTGCCGCTGTTTCCTGGCCTTCCTCTTTCTCCATCACGCCCTTTCTCACCCTAGGTGGAGATGAGAGGAAGAGTGAGTGTGTTGTCTGTATTTCACATCTGGACTCATCTTTCTATCTGCACACTGTGGTCACTGTACTGTACTAAGTGTCAGGAATTAAAAGTTGTAATGACACCTCTGGGTACAACAAAGAGTTGACTACATATGCAGTATATGTAAGTGTTATCGCTTATAAACTTTAAGAGAACAGATCATTGTGGCAGTTCAATAGATATCTTTATGTAGTGGGTGATCTCTGTTTTTTTATGTCATTATAGATATTTCAGGCTACATTGTCAAAACGTTTACTCCTATTCACTGGTAGCACAAACAATATATGTGTTGTCAAACTCAGGAGTTTTCTTAGTGGTTTTAAAAAAGTGCCACTAACAATTGGGACAAAAGACCTGAGAATCTGGTCCTTTGAGGTTAAACTGGGATGTTTTGTAGATGTCATTACAAAACATCTGTACAAAGAAAAAGCAATCCTCCTGCCTAGAAAAATTATCTGATATCAACTTCAGTTATGCTACACATTGATAGGACCCTCTCTGCTGTGCATGGGGCTACAATATCTATCCTGTCCTTCTCTGTATTGTAAACATGTTTTTCATGTGCTCCACACTTCAAGTGCAGACAATGCAATTGAAGGCAATGTAACAAACATACTCTTACCCTGCTTCCTTTGATACCATAGGGCCCAGGGTCTCCCTTGGGTCCTGAAACTCCCGGCAAACCCTGCAGGTCAACAAGAGGAGAATGTTTTTATTTCGAAACAACAGAACCTGACTCACGCAACTCTCCTCATGTTCAGTTATGACAGAAGATGTCTTTTCTAAGTGAAGTAAAATAGAAATGGATATGAAAACACCTCATTGGTTTATGAACTTGATTACAAACAGGTGTCCTAAAAACTGGGGTTGCCATGATGATTGAGTTTAGATAAGTTTGGATAGGAAAGCTGCCTACTCCATTACCAGTGAATTTGTAGTTTAGTCCCGTGTAACTGAGAATATACACAGCATGTACTACATAAGACAAAGAATAAATACATTACTTTCTAAACAGACATTAAAGTCGGGGTGTACGTTCTACTGTACCTGTATACTTCCAAGAAAGTCAGGTACAACACAATGCAACCGATCCTGATGGTCTTTTAATATAATTATCCTGTGAGCGTTTTCCACAGTAAAACTATAAAGCCGAACAGTTCTTAGACGTCCACACAGTGCTAGCCAATGGTTTTCTTGCAGCTTTTTCAAATGCAATGTACCGTTTAAGTTATACGATTGGCTGCTTCATAATACCCAATACCTGTGATAGTTATTGGATACCAGTAAGTAGCAGTTTATAATTAATCAATTGTATATTACCTCGACAGTGACGAACAAGAGGAAGGGGGCATGGGGCTTTATTAAAATAATAGCTTCTTCTTTACATGCAAGTAGAGTCTATCGCAGCGAAGTCAATACACTGACTCACATCAAGTCCTGGGGATCCTTTGCAGCCAGAAAGTCCAGGAAACCCAGGTTCACCCTGTTGACAAATCAACCTATTAGAGCTCAGAATAACAATGTCTTCATCTAATTATTGAAATTACTGAATGTACCGTGCCGCTAAAATTATTCATACAGTTCAATTCATTATTTATAGTTCTATATATTTAATACAATTCGGTTCTACTAGATAAAGGTGAAAAGGGTTAATTCACTAGCTTGCACTATGAGCTTTTTAAAATGTGCCTCTGCTAGTTTGTAGGGAAGCTGGCTCTTTGTGCCGATCTGGTTAAAATATTCGAGAAGGTGGTCCTTGGCAAAGCTCTCTTTCTCTCCTTCCTAGCTCAGCTGTTTCCTCTTTACTTCATACTTCAACGAAGAAAAAATCAAGAAGAAAACAAACCTTTTTACCATCGATTCCATCAATTCCGTGCTGTCCCTTTTCACCCTGTAAAAATGAGAGAGCAGGGGGTTATCCACACTGCTTAATCTGTAAATATAAAGACATGTACAGTAAAAGAAGACATGCTGAATTCAGGCAGACCTAGACGACTACTGAGCTACTGACCTTGTAACCTTTGTTGCCTCTATCCCCCTGGAAGGAAATGCAGACAGTGTGTTCAGTTAATACAATTCCTAAAAACTTAGGCATCACAATTCTAACAACAAGTACCAGTATATGCCCAAAGTTTTAGGTGATAACTAGACTTTTCTGATTTTCTTTGTTGGGTCAAGGTCTAGAGTCTAAAACAGGTTCAATTGAAACAATCCAACTCTGTCCAGCTTTGTAGAAATCCATATTGGGAGATCTGTAAATACTCTGTTGTAGTCTGATTCACATAAGCATTTCTAGTATTTTCATGTGTGTGTTTATTTTCCATGACTAATATTTTTAAATATATGCATTCTAATATGTATAGAAAACCTACCTTTTCACCTCTTGCTCCTTTGTCACCCTGTGATAGAAAATAGAAAAGTTGTTATTGTTAATCTTCATAATCTTCTCACTTCTTCCATCAGTAAAGAGCAGAGCTGTGTTTCTATCTTTCTTTCAACATATCAGACTACTGAACAAATATATCTACCTGTATCTGTTCCTGTGTTTAATAAACAGATGAAATCACCTAGCAAGGAAGTATTTAGGAGCAGAACAACTGGTTGTAAGATCTTTAGTTGTTTAAATCCAGTTTTGTTACATTTATTTTTGAAAATTATTCCATTGGTAAGGTGTAACACATTTTGCAGTGGAGCCAAACATTTAAAAAGCTCCCTGACATTTTAAAAACCCAAATCTCTCCTGCCGTGCTCTCAGTATTTTCCAGCAGGGGTCTGTAGATCAATGCATTGTTTCTAATTTATAATTGTCTCTAAAAGGTACATACCTTCATGCCTTGGTAACCAATAGGTCCAATGTCACCCAGTCTTCCCTGTTAAGACAGAAAGAAAATCATTTTATATATAGACTTATACAGTATGTGTATCAATATATTTAAATGTATAGAAAATATTATATGACATAAGATAAATCAAAGCTTTCAAAGACAATCAGAAGGCCATTAACCAAATCCCATACGCCATCTGTCTGTCCGATAATGCTGTAAATGTAATGCAGCGTTATTAATAATTAAGAATACTGTGCAAGCAAACAGGAACTAACAGTAGAAAATGTGTTGCGCTAAATAGTAGAATTGACGGTATCTCACTGTCAGCATGAATTTGTGTATTTTATTTTCCTCGCCCATGACTTCATGGTATAGCAAGCTGTATGTTGATTGGATTTCTTCTTACATTTGATTTTTAAAGAGGTGCTTATTTTACCACTCTATTTAGCAGATCTCTGCTTTTTAGATTTGGTGGACAGACTTCAAACTGGTAACCTATAAATGGCTTACTGTAATTCTAGATATGTCGCAAATGCAATAGATTAGGAGATTGCATTTGCCCCATAGTACTATGTATTGTTTCATATACATATTATCCGATATATACCCCTCGGTCATGATTTTATATTTGCATTTTTTTTTAACATTTTAAAACAGTTTGTGTGAACTCTATGTGAGTTTGAGAAGTTGCGCTGCCAAAACTTTGAAAAAACATACCTGCATTATAAAATGGATAGGAAGCTTAAAGTGGTACAATTATGCATGCAGTGACTGAAGGGGATATATAAGTTTGTAAATGAGTACTTACAGGGTCTCCTGCTTCTCCCTTCCCCCCGGGAAGGCCCGGTCTTCCTGATTCACCCTGCAAGGAAAAAAGTTCATAGCATCAGTGTATCTGAGTCAGTCACCAAACCACTACCAACATGTTTCTGTGCTGATGAAATCCCTAGTACAGCGGCATTGCAATAGAATATGGCAGTTTATTTTACATTCTTGAGGGAAACTGAATCCGTGCAAACTCCGTTCATGCAATTCTCTTCAGTCGCCACTAAGGCATAACCAGATATTTAGGAAGATGTCATGTTAATATTTGGAGGTTTTGGTACTCACCTCAAATCCTAATGTCCCATCTTCTCCTGCTGGACCTCTTGGTGGCTGAAAATACAATGATATCCAGTGAGTGCTCCACTATCATACATTAAGTTCAATGAACATTTCAATGGTCTTTTCAATGTCTCCAAAAATCAATTGTAAGCCATTGAATGTATTAAGTTTATTTTAGTATTTCTAAATTCAGCACTATTGTTTAACAGTTATGGATAATTGACCAGACTGTGAAAGAGTGTACTGACCATACAGTAACTTCAGGCCTTTAGGACCATCGGAAACCGGAGGGTACTGTGGAAAGAATTCTGGCTTCAAAGCCATCTTGGTTGAGGGCAAACGGCTAGTCTGGCAGATATAGTTAGCTAAATAATTTCAGTTACAGTTACTAGCTCTGCTAATCATTTTAGCTTGTCCTCAACAAGTTGATTAAAGCAGCTTTATAAAACAACCCTAGATTATGCCTGCAGAGAACACAAGGGAAATGCAAGCTGCAGAGGAAATAATAATGTGAGTAAATCAGGGTCTTGAAAGTAGTTACCTGTGGGGGTAAACAGAAGTAAAAGTTTTGTTTATTTGTTCCTAAAACAAATGAGGCGCTATATCATGCAGACCTTTAACAATGAAATATGCTTGGACTCACTGTAAATGAAATAGTGAGTAGCTTCAAATTAGATTTACAGTCCTCTGAAATTGATATGAATTGTGCAGTCATTCTGATTGGTTCTTGTTGCATTTTTAATTTTATATATATTTAATTATTATATATATATATATATATATATATATATATGATGTGGACCTACACCCTGGAGTGGGAGGCTCTATCGCACTGGTAGCGTGTGAAGGGTGTCAGGGGTCCCACCAATATCTTTTTAGAAAAAGAGTCTAGAGGAGAATGGACCTGTCCAGTCAAAGTCGAACAGACGCAAAGGAAAAAAAAAATAAAAATAAAATAACTCATTGAAAAATAGTTTCAAATTAAAAAAAACATAAATTCAAGGAATGACAAAAAAATTACCATACCACTTGCTCTGATTCTTTGACCTAAAATAAAAGGAAAAGCAGAAAGTTAGCATTTGTAATCAGTTTTTAAAAAGTTTCATTTTGTCAGTCTTTCAAACTTGGGTATGTTCCAGTTCTTGCAAAATGAGCTGCCTTCATCAAATAACCCACATGCCAGAACTCATGAATAAGCTGGTCATTGTGTCCTAGAATCTGATACCAAATAAATCAAAGTGTTGTCTAAACTACATAAAAACTGAAAATAGGTAAACAGTTCTTAAAATTGGGGTTTTAATGTTGCTGGTTTCTTTTAATCGAATAAAGCAGGTGAGCAATGGGTTAATCACAGATTTTATGGAATTACATAGTGTTCACGGGAAATGCAAGTCTTACATTAAAAATGCATTCAATGCTTATTACCCTTTTCCCAGGAATAAGGAGATTATATTTTCAAGTTTAGATGCCAAGCTTGTAAACATTAGCTTTGACACAACAGGTGTTGGAGCTCAGAATGGTGTGATCTTGGCGTTTTAAACTGCCAACATTTCCAAATTGTTGCTTTTTATAAAACCACACCTATTAATATGAACAGTTGAGAACATTGAGAACAGCATTTTTGTATGAAGGAAACAAATGCACCTGCAAGAGGTACCCTTCAAACACAAATGAGAATAATGGAAAAGTGAGAAACGAAATTCACGGAATGCTTCAAATCTGTTTGAGATTGCTCTAGAGCGCCAGTTGAACCCCTGCATCCCTGTCGCCAGCTTTATGCATCCAACAAGTTTAGAAAGAACTCAGAAAGAAACAAAAAGTAAGCTGAAAGAGGGCAAGTATAAGAAATTCAAAGAGAAGAGAAAACTCACGATGATGTCGATAATGTTGCGGATGGTGTCAGCTTTCTGTTGCTGGATATTCCCAGTCGCAGTGAAATTCTGTCTGTAGCTGTTGTCAGTTGCAATTACATTCAGCCTGGTTTCCTAGATATATGAAACAATGTTATGAGATGATAGTCCCTATACAGCATCACTCACAGTTCCTTTTCTGTTTGCTGTAGATTTGTCAGACTTCTTTATTTTCACTTGAACACAGGTGCAACCCATTTTTGATAGCACAGCATTATAGTTCACTTTCACAGTTATAGGTTTTCAGATTTAGTTTGTATGAGGGTTCAGGTTGGGTCCTACTTTTACACAGGAAGGAAGTCAACTGAACTACTGGGGCAGGAAATGTGCTTCAGCTAAATGAAAAATAAAAGAGACCCATAAGAAATGACTTGCTTGGTCAACACCATCAAAGGGGGAAATGAATGCATCCAATTGAAATATCAAAATTAAACAACTATATAGGATGCAAGGCTCAGTGGAAAGGTATTAATAAGGGCAGGGGCTGTTACTGAGTCTGACACATCATTTTGAAGAAGGTTTTGATACCTCTGGTGGATTTTCAAATATTACATTGATTCCCTGATAGCTGCAGTACATACCAAGTGACTGGGAGAGATGGCGACAGCGAAGACCTTGATGCCGTGGTGTTTGGCTTCATTGGCAGCATCTTCCAGGCCTCCACAGGGCTCTTTGTAACCCTCCAGAGGGTACCCGTCAGTTACTACGATCATGTACTTGTTCTCCCGGCGATGGGAACCACTGCAACAGGAGGCAGACTGGCATATTACTGCCCTATGCTGTGCTTTACTGTGCAGAGCTGAGTTTTACTGGGCTGTGCTGTGCTTCGCTGTGCCTGGGCTGTGCTGTGCTTCACTGTGCTGACCTGAGCTTTACTGTGCTGTGCTGTGCCTCGCTGAGCTTTACTGGGCTGTGCTGTGCTTCACTGTGCTTCACTGTGCTGTGCTGAGCTGAGCTGAGCTGAGCTGAGCTGATTTGAGCTGAGCTTTACTGGGCTGTGCTGTTCTTCACTGTGCTTCACTGTGCTGAGCTGAGCTTTACTGGGCTGTGCTGTGCCTCACTGTGCTGAGCTGAGCTTTGCTGCGCTGTGCTTTACTGTGCTGCGCTGTGCTTTACTGTGCTGCGCTGTGCTTTACTGTGCTGAGCTGTTCTTTGCTTTACTAAGCTGTGCTGTGCTGTGCTTTACTGATCTGTGCTATGCTGTGCTTTACTGATCTGTGCTGCGCTGTGCTTTACTGGTCTGTACTGTGCTGTATTTACTGAGCTGTGCTGTGCTTTATTAATGTGTTGCTCTGTGCTTTACTCTGTTGAGCTATTCTTTACTGATGTGTGCTGTTCTATTCTTTACTGATATGTGCTTTCCTGTGCTGTGCTGTACTGTACTGTGCTGAGCCATGTTGTTTTATTGAACTGAACCATGTGTGCAGCCACTCTCTCGAAAGCAGATTCAGTTTGCTGGCTTCCTAAAAAAAATCCCTTCCCATGTGCTGTCGAGTATCAAAAGGATAATGCAGTATGTTTATGCAAAGGAGAGTTTCCCACCTGTGGTTACAAACATACCACTCCAACCCTCCCACATGCTGCCAATGGCAATTATGATGCTATTTCTCCAAAGCTCATAGCTTTTATGTTATCACTGTTATAAGTGTTTAAATGTTTAAACAGGGCTATGTAGCTCTGTTTTTGTCAACTGTTTGATTTTGGAATCACTAATTTAATTGATTTAACAGTCAAAACTGGAAAGACATTTTCAATAGTTTTACAATGAGCGATAAAATAATTTCTGCACTCCTTTAAATGATCAGAACCCACTACAGTGTTATAGTTTTGTATTTGCAGAATTCTGAAATATATTTTAAAACACAATCCTGCTTGTTTTGATATTTTATTCACACATCCTATGTCATAAATCAGCTAGAGACTAAAGCCGAAAACATTTCTCAACTTTCACTCTCTTCTCCAGCAAGAGAAGCTTTGTCTTAAGCAGCACAGTGTATGCAGACCCTGCTGCCCTAGCCACGGTAGCTACACTTCAACCTGTGTATTAGAGGCTTCTTTCTGAACCATGGTAGCTACACTTCAACCTGTGTATTAGAGGCTTCTTTCTGAACCATGGTAGTTATTCTTCAACCTGTGTATTAGAGGCTTCTTTCTGAACCATGTTAGTTTTTCTTCAACCTGTGTATTAGAGGCTTCTTTTTGAACCATGTTAGTTATTCTTCAACCTGTGTATTAGAGGCTCCTTTCTGAACCATGGTAGTTATTCTTTAAAGTGGACATTTATCATAATAAAACAAAGCTTACCTTTTGTTTTGTTTAACATTCCTTTTACTTTGATTCATTTATTCAGGCTCCTATATGCAATTTTAGCATGACAATTATTTGAAGCATCTCTCCTCAGACATTGTAAACAAAATATCCTCATCAAGCAAGTCTGCGCAATGTTTGTTACTCTGACATGATGTTTCCCTGACCCCAAGCAGAGCCACGGTGGTCACCTGCAAATTAATCCCTAGTGATCAGGTGAGTGAGTACAAAACTCAGGTACTGTACCATAAAGATTATTGACAGACAGATAGGCATGGAAAGGTCTTCTGCAGCGCCTGTGCTAAAAATAGCCATTATTTAAAAACTAAATCTGTATATTATATTATGTATTTTAATTTTTACTGTTTGACGGTAAAGTCTAGCCAAATCGCTTGAATAAATGTTACATTTAGCAACTTACCAGTGTAATACTATATGATATTATTACTTGTCTGTGTAATATTATATGATATTATTACTTGCCTGTGTAATACTATATGATATTATTACTTGTCTGTGTAATACTATATATTATTACTTGCCTGTGTAATACTATATATTATTACTTGCCAGTGTAATACTATATGATATTATTACTTGCCTGTGTAATACTATATGATATTATTACTTGCCTGTGTAATACTATATGATATTATTACTTGCCTGTGTAATACTATATGATATTATTACTTGCCTGTGTAATACTATATGATATTATTACTTGCCTGTGTAATACTATATGATATTACTACTTGCCTGTGTAATACTATATGATATTATTACTTGCCAGTGTAATACTATATGATATTATTACTTGTCTGTGTAATACTATATGATATTATTACTTGTCTGTGTAATACTATAATATATTATTATTACTTGTGTGTGTAATATTATAATATGATATTGTATGTGTAATACTGTAATATGACAATGGGCCCTATTCATTTTGAAACTAACAAAAGTTGTCCATATTGCTATTCATAAAATGATCTGAGAATACAGGCGACTGTCGCAAAGCACTTTATGAATGGGTATACAGTCATTCAAGAATGAAAATCTGCCTCTTTTTGATGACATCATCAGCATTATTAATGTTCCCTGGTTGCCATCAGCAGCTGTTGCAAAAACAAAAATGGAATCCACCAACAGTACTACTAAAACCCGAGTGTGCAGCTGCCAGTCAGCGCAGTCTGCTAACCCTGATTCCGTACCTGTTTAGTATCATTGTTTAATCATACAGTCATGCAAGTGTACCTAGAAGAATTGATGCTGTTTTGAAGGCAAAGGGTGGTCACACTAAATATTGATTTGATGTAGATTTTTCTTCCGTTCACTCACTTTGCATTTTGTTAATTGATAAATATAACCTATTAACTTGTCTATTTTTGAAAGCATTCTTACTTTACAGCATTTTTTCACACCTTTTACACAGTACTGTATGTGCGTGTGTGTGTATATATATATATATATATATATATATATATATATATATATATATATATATATATATCTTTGTTGTAGATTCTCTCCTTTTCTCAGACTAGAATACACTCACTCTCTGTAACCCTTTTTTCTTTATATACAGCTTTATAGCTTTATATACAGTATATTGTCTGTTTTAATAATACATCATGACTCTGCAACAAAACATTTATGAAATACCATTTCAATGTTAAACTTCTGTTGTACATGTATAAGCCTACAAATTAATGAAGAAAATGGATGAAACCTCCTATCACTAACACACAGCATTCCTTCTGTTGAAACATTTGCTGCAAGATTCAGATTAGAGCTTCATGGAAAGCTCCTTCACATATTTGTAATATTCTGTTTATTCGCATTTTTAAATGTACTTTTCTATATACCAAGCAATGTGTTGCATGTGTTGCAGGCTAGAGACTAAGTACATTACAAAATGACATGATTTTATAATTACTACACAGGTAAGTTGAAAACGTTAACATTTATTCAAGGAGCTCTGCTAGGCCTCACCGTCAAATTAACTACCAGTACATGCACATTCCAAAAATTAAAAAATTAAAATACATTAATATCATATACAGATTTCGCATTTAAATAATGACTATTTTAGACACAGGTGCTGCAGAGGGTCTTTACCTGACTAAACGGATGTTTGGCCTATCTGTCTGTCAATAATCTCTGTGGCACCTGAGTTTTGTACTCACTCACCTGATCACTAGGGATTAATTTGCAGGTGACCACCGTGGCTCTGCTTGGGGTCAGGGAAACATCATGTCAGAGTAACAAACATTGCACAGACATGCTGGATGGGGATATTTTGTTTACAATGTCTGAGGAGAGATACTTCAAATAATTGTCATGCTAAAATTGCATATAGGAGCCTGAATAATGACAATATTAAACAAACCAAAGGTAATCTCTGTTTTGTTAAACTTTCACATCTGTAAATATTCACTTTAACCTGTGTATTAGGCTTCTTGGAGCTTCCTACCCGATCAGCAGTTCCTCTGTGCCCCTCTTGATGGCGCAGTCGGTGTAGGTGCCCTTGCCAATGTACTGCACATCTCTCACTCTCTTGTTCAGGTCTGCTTTCTGGTCCGGCAGTGAGCTCAGCTCTTTGATCATCTTGACTTCATCACTGTAGTGCAAGGCGCCTGCATTCCACTTCAGACTGCGATCGCAGCGGTAATAGCTGCAAAACAAATAGGAAAGACATCAAACCCCAGGTGGACACCGCGCACAGTGTTAGGTATTTAAACCCAGGTAGACACCATGCACAGTGTTAGGTATTTAAACCCAGGTAGACACCATGCACAGTGTTAGGTATTTAAACCCAGGTAGACACCATGCACAGTGTTAGGTATTTAAACCCAGGTAGACACCATGCACAGTGTTAGGTATTTAAACCCAGGTAGACACCATGCACAGTGTTAGGTATATAAACCCAGGTAGACACCATGCACAGTGTTAGGTATATAAACCCAGGTAGACACCATGCACAGTGTCAGGTCTTTAAACCAAGGTAGACACCATGCACAGTGTTAGGTATATAAACCCAGGTAGACACCATACACAGTGTTAGGTATTTAAACCCAGGTGGACACCGCGCACAGTGTTAGGTATATAAACCCAGGTAGACACCATGCACAGTGTTAGGTATTTAAACCAAGGTGGACACCATGCACAGTGTTAGGTATTTAAACCCAGGTGAACTCCATGCAGTGTTAGGTATATAAACCCCAGGTAGCCACCATTCACAACGTTAGATGTCCAGTCAGTAACTAATTAGTTTCCAATAGGTGCTGACTGAATTGAATAATAATAATTAGGGCCAGGGATTAATTTGTAAACATAAAGGTACTTGATCTTATTGTTAAGGAAGAAAGAACATCATTTTTTTTCTAGACCTAATGTACTGACTTTGATTTACAGTAGCTCCCATATATGCCCATATATAGCTGTCATCTGCTTCTTTGTTTCGTGCCTTACTGTTGGTAACTGCATGCCGACCTTTGCCAAGCCATATTTTAACATAAACTTCAGTTCTGAACAATACCAGAGCAGACTAATCTAATGCACAGGAGCGATGACACTGAGCCATACATTTTTGGAGTTTTGCCATTTGGGGTGTAAAAAAATTCAAGAAATGTTCTTACTCAAAGACATTGGAGAGGTTGAGATAGAGATGCACTTCCTGTTACACAGCCCCAAACACTCAAAAATAAGGGAATTCTATTTTCCAAAATGTACAAGTCAGGTAAAAGAGTTTCCACACCTTCCTGACTCAAAGAAACTGCCAACCCTGCTAGGAGAGGGAGAGCTGACAGCAGAGCTAGCAGCTCAATACGTGTTTGCCTGCTACTGCCTGAGGAACAGTATGTAGGCACTCTGCACTAGGAGGGCGGAGTGGGGAAGGGTATATTATTTCAGGAAAGGGGGGTTTCCAGCTTTGTTTGTTATTCTGGATTATTTATGTATTTATTTGATTTTATTTGCCTTGGGGGTATCTGTATGTATTTTGTCTTTGTTGATGTTCGTTGTGTAGGAGCATTGTTAAAACTTAGTTTTAATTTTGTCATGCCAATAAAGCCTTTTTTTAATTGAATTGAAAAACTGAAATTGAACTGAACTGACATTGCATCCTAAAATATATTGGTTCTGTACACAGTTGTCATTCAATTCATGGAACAGGAAAGCGTTTTTTGTATTGTACATGCTATGTACATAGAGTTCTTTTTTGCATCTGCAAACTGTTTAATTCTCGCCTGTCAGACATAAAAGGTAACCTCTGCTTTAGGCTGTTAATAGTTTACAGTTTAAACGCTTAACATTTTTGCTGCACACATACAATCTTATAAATATGTTGCAGTAATGAATGGCTTCTCATGACGGCTTTTCTGACTGACTGGTAACAAACATTCCCCAGTAAGTTCAAGTTTAAATGTTTAAAAAGTAAGGCATTGAAGAGAAACTACCACCCCTCCTAGTAACATCTCTCAGTCTCCTGGGCTGGGTTGCAGAGTATAGAGAGAGCTCAGGACCGGCGATGCTGGAAAGGGAGAGCAGAGAACACTCATGACCGGTGATGCTAGAGAGGGAGAGCAGGGAGCGCTCACGACCAGCGATGCTGGAGAGGGAGAGCAGGGAGTGCTCAGGACCAGCGATGCTGGAGAGGGACAGCAGGGAGTGCTCAAGACCAGCAATGCTGGAGAGGGACAGCAGGGAGTGCTCAGGGCCAGCGATGCTGGAGAGGGACAGCAGGGAGTGCTCAGGACCAGCGATGCTGGAGAGAGAGAGCAGGGAGTGCTCAGGACCAGCGATGCTGGAGAGGGAGAGCAGGGAGTGCTCAGGGCCAGCAATGCTGGAGAGGGAGAGCAGGGAGTGGTCAGGACCAGCGATGCTGGAGAGAGAGAGCAGGGAGTGCTCAGGACTGGCAATGCTGGAGAGGGAGAGCAGAGAGTGCTCAGGACTGGCGATGCTGGAGAGGGAGAGCAAAGAGTATACCAAGTGTAGTACCATACATCATGTTTTAAAATACAAATAGATGTTCAGTATACCTGAACATTTAAGACCTATTTAGTAAATGGAAGTGCATAACAGCTGAGGTTTACTGCAGTATTATGTTCGCTACACTCTATTGTGTGGATGCTGTGTGAAGCTCTGTTGGCAGATGTGCACATTCAACATTGCACACCTCTTGTTTGTTCACAGTAGTATCAGTGTAAAATGACCCAGTCCCTTGCTGACAGCACAGTACACACCTGGCTTTAAGCTGCTCAATGAACGAGACAGTGAAGTCCTTCACCTCGTCCACGTAGGAGCCAAAAGGTTTCACCCGCAGAGCCACACTCTCCGAGGTGTCCAGGACAAAAAACAGATCCACAGGGCAGTCTGGGAAAGACACACCAATTCAACCAGGGTATTCATTAGTACAGACCTTTTATTGGTAAGGTGGAGACATATCAGAGTTATCTTCACTTGTGTATTCTTGTGGCTTGGTAATTATATAAAGTATGAAGTTTCTAGCACCCCTGTTGTCTCAACAGAGCCCCCAGAATCTTTTCTAAATCCAAATACATCTGGTCGATTAACCTGACCCTTTTCAACACTGCCTTAAGTGGGGGTAAGAAACACATCTATAAAAATACCCCACATCAGAAATATCGAAACAAATGTGGTGTTTCTTACATCCACAGGGGGCAGATTGTTCCTCCGGGGATGCTATTATTGCTGCACTATTGTGCTGGGGGTGCTCAGTAGTGGGTGCTGTTAGAGCTTTGTTTGAGCTCTGTTGTGGACATTACAGATCCCAAGTGAATTACTTACATGCAAAACTGAAAAAAGGAAAAGAAAAAAATAGGAAGTATTTTTTGGATATTCATACTAGAAAATTTTGATCACTTTTGCTTTGCACTGGTCATCCCTATATCTTGTGCCCCGCCCTGCCCCGCCCCGCCCCCCCACACACACTCACACTTTAGACTTCTCAGCTATACAATAAAACGTAAGGGAATACAGTCCTGCACGGGTGTTGGCACAGGTCTGTGTTTGAAGGTTGTGTTCTAAATCCACCAATGCAGATCATGCAATTGATAGAGTACTTTTACTCTGGGATGAGGGAACAATACTTTCTAATATACAATTTGAGCTATTTGAAATTAGCAAAGAATAATAAAAACAGGTTTCTTAGACATAACTAATGTGGACCCTATTTCATTAATAAAGCATAAATAAATCTTAACAAAGCTACACACCATCTAGACCAGATACAATATTGATGGAGTGCATTAATCCTGGAGAGTGCCACGTAAATGATATAACAGCAAACCTCTTGCACTGATGTGCTGTTATTATATACTGAATAATAACAATTATAAACACATTGCATGTATATACTGAATAGTAATTATAAAACCATTGTATTTATTTATTTTCTGTGTTTTGATCCACAGCCTATGAATCATGAGCAAATATAAATTTCTTATGCTTCCACGTCCATTTTTCCATAGTTTTATTTTATTGCAATGGCCAATACATTTAGAAATACTGTAGCTGTACTTATACGACAAACTTAAAAGTGTACATTTTAAAGATTTATTTTAGAACCTATTAGGCGGTCCCTTGATAGTTAAAAGTTACGTTCTGTAGATTTGTGTCATAAAGACTGCGATTATTGTTTAAACAAATGTACAAAGACCAAATAACCGATGTCATACACTAATTAATTAACCATTAATGCTTAGGAAATTCCCACTTGAAATCCTACATATATCAGTTAATGACACATTAATGAGTCTGCTTATGCATTAAAAAAAACACGCGGCACCCACAAAGTTAATAAATTATGCAGCAACAACAACAACAACAACAACAACAACAAAAAAACAACAACAATAAAATAATAATAATAATAATAATAATAATAATAATAATAATAATAATAAAACCTCACCTTTATAGTACAGAGCTTTAGTTGGCGTCTGCGATTGCGATCCTGTCCATGTTAAACAGAGTTGTAAAAAAGTTAGAGCAATTGCTTTGAGCTTCATGTTTCCTTAGCGTCGATCATGCAGTATACACGCACCATAAGAATGTTAAGAAAAAACAGAGAAGTGAAAAAAGACCCTGTAATGGTAAAAGTTTGAAGGTTCCAGTTCTCCCTGTATGCTGAGCCGAGAGAGGGAGACACACAGTCTGGAATTGGAAGGGCTGGCTCTGAACTTCTCAGTGAGGGTGGAGGGCGGAGGCTCCGAGACGGTCAGAGCCTGATTCTGTTTAAAATTGCCCTGTGCTTTCTTGAGTACAAACATTTTGATAAGACCCCATTCGAACTGCATGTCCATGTCGTAATATATTACCATACTATTAATGTAACTGTTTTGATAAGTGAAACAAAGTTTGATACTGACAAAAGTGTTCTAGATTTATAAAAGACTGTAACAATTTGATGAGGAGAATTTTGAAGAAAAAAAATCTTTCAAGAAAGCTGAGTTTATAGCTCATCAGTCATAAAAGTTTAAATGCATGATGTTCCTGAAAGTTGTATTTATAATAATAGAATTTGGGTATTGGAATATATACTATTACTGTTGTCATGTAGCGCGTGTGGTTGCATATCACAGGACTACAGTGTATGTTGGTAAAACAACAGCAAACAACGAATGTCTATCTCATTGTATTGTTCTTCATAATCACTGTGAATTATGTTAATTAAAGAGCAAACCAATGAAAACACAAATATTTTACTTGCTAAAATACTGAAAACATACAGAAATATAAAATATGAAATAGTAGTTTTCTTCATAAACAACTGTGAAAAAAGATCATCTGTGTTCTGTATTGAATCCAGCACAGATACTATTTAAGGGTTTGATCAGTTGTCTTAGCCCCTGGTCAGATCACAAAACAGCCTCCGCAGACTGGCAGTGTCCAGGTCAACCAGTGTCATTGCCCTGCACCTTTTATCAGCACTGTTTTAAATATCATTTAAAAATAATTAAATAAAAAAAAACTAATTAACATCAAGTGAATTACTTGGAAGGATTTCCAAACCAATTGCTAAATAAGCCCTGCCATCAGAGGCACAGAAGGACGTCTATAGTTCATAGTTCCTTCATACTCCCCCCGATTAAGAAGTGGTGCTAAAGAAGGTCCTTAGCAATATTACTCACAATTGGACAAGCAGTTCTCTCAATATATAAATACAGCTATGACCACAGATTTTGCATCACCTGATAGAATTAACAAATTTTGCTTCACAAAGTCGAATGAAACCTTCTGAATAATGCTACGTTAACATATTCAATTGCATACCACTTTGTAGTTTTCCATATACATAACGAAAAACTGCCAAAAAAAGTGACATTACAAAATTTAGCACGAAATACTGTATTATTATTATGTCTTCCAGTAGACTTTTGCTTTATCAATTTGTCATTTCTTAGATTACATGATGTTGAATAAAAGATCTAAACTATGTTCTTTCTTTTTTTTTTTTTTTAATTATATCTCAATCCTAACATTCTAGTTGATGCAAAACTTTTGGCCATAGCTGTAAATGCAAAACTGACATATAATGATGTATCTTTACAGAAAGGTAGCTGGACAGATTGTGACACCTGTCTTTAGAGCAGTGGTTCTCTAGATAGCCCCTGGCTGGGTCACCCCCAGCAGCGGCTAACTGGGGTCTGCGTGGGCAATGCCAGGATACACCAAGCCCATACTGTGTGGGGCCCCCTTTGTTCTTTTAGTCTTTCTCTGAGTTAATGATGCTGGCAAATCTTTGTGTTTGCTCTGCACTGTTCTGAATCTGTTTAATATTGACTCCCAAGAGTTTTGAATGTTTGCCTGACAACTTGATACTGTTATTGTTATCACCATCATAACGGCTTTCCATAATTCAGAACAGCCTGGGCACCTAGCTGGTATATAAAACCGCAGCACAGGTCTACAGCAATACCATTCATTTAGGAGGGTGGATAACTTCAACTGACTTTCAGATGTTACAGTCACATGTGCACTGTTGTTCTCGCTCTTGCAGGGAGTGTAATCTCATTCTCTTTTCTGTTTGAAGTATTGAGGTATGAGCTGGTTGTGCAAGGGAGCAAATCGTTTTGAAAATTGGTGCTAAACTGTTTTGAAAGTTTAGCACCAGAGATACTACTGGTACCAAATGATCAAAACCTGCCCTAATCAAGCCACCCTCATGACTTCCCACATGACACAAACCTTCTCTCCTGTGTTTGTGGATGTGAGTGGGTGAGTTATTTACACCCCTCCAGACCCAATAAGAAACTGTCATCATCTATGGTTGCTAAAAAGTTATTTGTGTGTGTGTGTATATATATATATATATATATATATATATATATATATATATATATATATATATATATATATATATATATATATATATATATATATATAAAATTCTATGTACAAAATATTACTAAAAATGTCGTACATTACAAAATTTAGCATGAAATACTGTACTATTATCTCAATGTTCATTGTTCTAATAACAAGTTATATAATATATAATAATATATATAATTTTTTAACATTTCTACTGGTGCCAAATTTGCACCCCTGTTGTATTACAGTAAATGTCAGTTGGTCAATTGCCAGACAGCAGATTTGTGCCAAAACATGCATCTGGATGTATTTTTACATTTGCTCTGGTCCCTTTCCAAAGATTTTGGAATAGAAGACAGGAACAGAAGCTCTTACAAGATAGTCTCCCCTAAACAAACAAGCTTCTGGACACGTCATGGCATGTTGACAAACTGAATTATTTAAAAATATAATATAATTTTAATTAATTCTTATTATTAAATTATTTATTATAATAATAATAATAATAATAATAATAAATAAATAATTACAATTAGGCAACAGAAGCACACTTCCAAAAAGTAGAAAAAATAAAGCACATAAATCAAGACGTTTGAACATGTACAATTTGATAAAACTGTCAGTGTGTGGAAATGTCTGTGAGTACCGTAAAAAAGATTATGTTCATGTTACTCTATGTTAACCTAATATTCCTATATTTGGAAGGCTCAAGATATACAATAGTTCACAACATGTTGTTTATAGGAGGGCAGCAATATTCAAATAAATTGTGATTGGCCTGCACTATAGTCTAATGAATTATGATTGGCTTGCACTATAGTCTAATGAACTGTGATTGGCCTGCACTATATTCTAATGAATTATGATTGGCTTGCACTATATTCTAATGAACTGTGGTTGGCCTGCATTATGTTCTAATGAATTGAGATTGGTCGGCACTATGCACTAATACATTGTCATTCATCTGTTTACAACCACTACACAGTGACTTTATTGCGTATTTCATTTTTCTCTGTTTGTATTTTTATGTTGTGAGGCTTTAATACAGTGGTTCAGTTCTTTACAGCTTGTGTTTTTGTGTTTTAATACTGGTACTATTGTGGCACAGAACTGGAGAGCTCCGAATAGACTGAAGACCAATGACCTAACTCCTTTGACTGGTGTAACAGATCCTGCAACCTCCAACGCTCAGTCCTAAACCAACCCGCATGGGCTCCACTCATAAGTGACACCAAAGCCACCTAATAAGCAATGCAGTCCACAAATATTCAATTCAGAAAGAGTCCAACAGATATGTGTTCAACAAATACCCTCAGAAGAGTGAGTACTGCTCTCACAGGCTTGTAACTAGAACCCAAAATATGGGGTCTAGTGCAGTAACTCTCCTAAAATTAGACAAGTAGTTTCAGAGTGGACAACCTCCCAGGACTCTTACAATACCATGACAAGGTTTAATAACAAATACAATAGAAAGGAGAAGGTCCAGTGCAGGTTTAGGAAAGCAACACCAGTCTCCTCTATAGCACAGACTGTATATGCTACCTAACCGTCACATTGCCATTTACACAACCACAAATACAAAGCACATGCACATGCTTTATACAGCACATTGCCATTGAGATATGCTTACCCAAATCCCCCCAAAAATCAGACAACATGGCAAATGCACTGTTAAAGTGGGGCTGCAAAATGCATACAGAGTGGGAAAGACGACGGTGTTGGGCATTTTTAAAGTCATAGCTTATACAGTCATTTCCATTTTTATAGCAGAGGAAGTTAACTAGTACAAGCCTGTGTGATTCTTACACATTGCTTTTGAAAAGATGCAGTAGTTGTCCTGGCAATCTGAATTTGGGCAACGTGAAAGGAAATGAAAGGAAAGATTGAAAAAAAGGAGGATCAACATTCCCAATAAAACAACTGATGATACCCTTATGTTTTTCCATACATACATCTTTCCCGTGGAAAAAGGGTGTATATTTACCCTTAGGTTTTTCCCAACATACATCTTTCCCACCATATGGGGGGGGGGGTGGGGTGGGGGTGGGGGGGGGGGGGTGGGGAAGGTCTGACACACCTGTAACACCCCTCACCCTTCCAGCACGTGCATGCCAAAAACTGACGTCGTGGTTTGACCGGCTTGGGGCTTTGGCCACTGAGCGTGACCCGGGCTTTGCCAGAAAAAAAACTAAAAAACAAAAAAAAAAGCTTTGAGGTCTCCGAGCTTTCAAAGAGAAAGAGTGCCACAGTGCCATCTAGACTGACTTCGCTGGAATTGTGGTGTGGTAATGGGGATGACTGATTTAACATGTGTGCATTCTTATTCTATTAAATCATATGTTTAACCAACAAATACAAAATGAAGCTTTAGTGAGTCATGTACTGTCTGTAGTGTTACAGATTAAAGAATATCCACTGCCGTGGTCCTCAAATATGGAGACCTTGGGCCATATTTGCAAACCATTTACCAATGTGTAAACTAAACATTGCCAAAATGATGCTTTAAATAAATAAGTAGTATATAAGTAGTCATTTAAGTCATTAATGCACCACCTAGAAGATTTAAATATACAAAGGTTCTCTATACTGTAACTGTTGTGTTACAGGTTTTGTAACTGTGAACCTGATTTGCAACCTTATTCAAAGATACTGTAATTAAAGTTTCTGGTATTAAAGACGAATTTGTGCAGTGCAGCACAGTACACATCTCTAGAACTACACTTGGGTCTCAGCCATGCCAGTGTCATATACAGGTGCAGCTGTGCAGTGCAGGGGAGGCCAGTAAAACTCAATTCAGTCATGCTGCTTTAGGCTGCTTTTATAGGGAAAAGCTTGGTAAGTTCCAGCACTGTTTCTGTAAACACGGCGGGTGTTGCTTAATATTAACATCAGGGGACTAGCACTGGTTGACTGATAACACAGCTGGTTCTAAACAGGCCTCCAGAGTGGAAATGAAAAGATCTAGTCCACTGAGCCGCTCATTTGCACTTATAGAGCAGGTGCGTGTTACTAAGAGAAGAATATTGCACTGGGGAGCATTGTAGTGTCTTTTCAAATTTGACTTAAGGTTTGTTGAGGATTGAGGCTTCCTAGGGCTGCATTATATCAATAAGATAGATAATAGTCTGGAATGAGGAGAGAGAACAGTTAAGAAGGGCCATACTCTAAATCAAAAGGAGCTGGCAGATCTTGAAAGGTCAACATGGATCCTTTGCAAGTCCATTTGCGAAAATAACTTTTGGATAGGCTTGCTGCCTTTTTTCCAATGATCTCATTTTGGCAGTTTTTTTTTTTTTTTTTTTTTTTTTTTATTTATATATATATATATATATATATATATATATATATATATATAATATATATATATATATATTTGTAGACCATATATGGTAATACTCACAGCACAGTCACACTGTAAATCTAGGACATGGCTTGGCTGGGTTTGAGCTGAGTGGAATTATATTCAGCTGCAGAGCTTGCAGGAATGTGTGTTAAAGTGAAAGAATGCCTTCAGATACGCTTGACCTGTGAACTGCGTGTGGAGTTGGGTAGAGAAGGCCTTGCCTTGCCTGTATCAAACAGCGTGAGCTGCAATCCTTCCAGCAGAAGGGTTAATATAGGTATTGTAATTCATTCATATCGCTTCATAAAGGGTTATATATTAAGTAATTATAGACTATTATTATTATTATATTATATTATTAGTATAATAATAATAATAATAATAATGATAATATAGACCATCTCAGTGTACGTTAATAGCAAAACTATTAACAGTGCACGCATATTGAACTAGTTTCCTGTTTTATCTGCCTGTCCTCAGGGTATCAGGTGTTTAGATTCTGCTCCCAACACGCTGTTGTTGCCGTTGGATCCGATGCCCTTGTTTTCTTTCCTGCAAGGGTTCTGAGAAGAAGGTTTTAATGGCCAAAACCAGCCAAAGTCCATTTCTAATAAGCAGGTTTTACGAAGGGCAATAAAAAAGGATGGAAGAACTGTTTTCTGACATCTTTGTGCCACATTCCTTTTAAAGCGATTCTTATCGCACCCTTTATTAGATTCCTCACACACAGCTGTCCAGGAGATCTGGGAGGTAAAGCTTGTGGCACCAGTTTTAAACACTGTAGTAGTCCAGTGTTGGATGATATGTGTGTCTAAGGCTGTCTGTGAGTGTGGTTTAGGTAAACAGTAATAAGTCAAATGTGTCCATTTGATGTATTACTACCAACAGAATAAAACTACCAAGTTTTATTGTGTAAATTCCATCTGTCTCCACAAGGTGGAGATAAAAAGCAGCAGAAGCATATGCAACAATTAATTTCTGTACAACTCCCTTATTAAGTCATGGTCAAACTTTTTTGAAGATGTTTTATGTTTTACTCTGTTTTATGTTTTAACTGTCCAATCAAAAGCATCTCTGTGTTCAGGGACAGTGTACCACTCAAGTATCAAAGTTTTAGTTCAATAAGTGTTGTTATGTTTCGTTGATTTTAGTTAGACAAGAGCAAGACATTTGTTTCACACAAGTCTTTGCCAGCTGATGTTTGTTTGCTTTCCTCTTCCTGTACTTTTAAGTCTTGCACGAAAGCTTAGCCCAAGCTTCCTTCCATAACTCAAAGGCATTTTTTACGGTACCCTTCAAACAATTAGTCGTTCTTTCAATTAGATTTTAACATGTCTTATTTTAAGTTATTTTTATTCAACAAACCAGGAATAAACAATCACAATGATGTTTTGACACTCAAGCATCATCTGTCAATAAAAACATTTTTTTAAAGTGTAACACAAGAGCTGCCATCATTCACAGTCTGAGCTACTTCAATGACCTGGCCAAAGAGAGACAGCAGGGAACCCATCTCATTGTGACTAGGAGAGACAACAGGGTCCCATCTCATTGTGACTAGAACAGACAGCAGGGTTCCCATCTCATTGTGACTAGAACAGACAGCAGGGTTCCCATCTCATTGTGACTAGGAGAGACAACAGGGTTCCTATCTCATTGTGACTAGGAGAGACAGCAGGGTTCCTATCTCATTGTGACTAGGAGAGACAACAGGGTTCCCATCTCATTGTGACTAGGAGAGACAACAGGGTTCCCATCTCATTGTGACTAGGAAAGACAACAGGGTTCCTATCTCATTGTGACTAGGAGAGACAGCAGGGTTCCCATCTCATTGTGACTAGGAGAGACAGCAGGGTTCCCATCTCATTGTGACTAGGAGAGACAGCAGGGTTCCTATCTCATTGTGACTAGGAGAGACAACAGGGTTCCCATCTCATTGTGACTAGGAGAGACAACAGGGTTCCCATCTCATTGTGACTAGGAGAGACAGCAGGGTTCCCATCTCATTGTGACTAGGAGAGACAGCAGGGTTCCCATCTCATTGTGACTAAGAGAGACAGCAGGGAACCCATCTCATTGTGACTAGGAGAGACAGCAGGGTCCCATCTCATTGTGACTAAGAGAGACAGCAGGGTACCCATCTCATTGTGACTAGGAGAGACAGCAGGGTCCCATCTCATTGTGACTAAGAGAGACAGCAGGGTTCCCATCTCATTGTGACTTGGAGAGATAGCAGGATTCTCATCTCATTGACTGTGACTAGGAGAGACAGTGGGGTTCCTACCTCTTTGACTGTGACTAGGAGAGACAAAGAGGTTCCTATCTCATTGTGACTAGGAGAAACAGAGGGGGCCCCTGTCACTGTGACTAGATGAGTGTGAACAGGCTGGCTGTAGGGGTGAAGTCAGGCAAGAAAGAAACACACACAGACAGTACTGGCAGGTGATACTGAGACACTGCGACGCTCAGTACAGTTAATTGAATGAAACAAATAAACGATTTAATCAAAAAAAACAGTACTCGGCACTTGAGGCCAAAATAAATAGACAAACAAAACAGACAGTGGACGAACAGACAAATAAACATGGCGAGTCAAAGTCCACACCCATTCTCTACTCACCGAACACACAACCCCAAGTGAGTAAAATGTGCATCTCTATATATACTGTTGTGCCAGGATTCAATTACTAAATACAACTATATATTCTAAATCGCTCATGCTGCACAGACCCATTTATATCCCATGCACCAATACCTATACACCAACATTAACACACCACACGCAACACAACACAAAAACTACACATGGGCTGGGCACACAGCCACAGAGAGACAGCAGGGTTCCCATCTCATTCTGACTAGGAGACACAGCGGGGTTTCCATCTCATTGACTGACTAGGAGAAATTGCAAGACTCCCATCTCAAGGGTTGTCATCCAGGCTCACCTAAGGGGCAATTTTTAAATCCTGTGACAAACTGTTTTTGTTTCAACATCAAATTAGCGTGGTAAAAATCAATAAAAAATACAAATAAAACCAAAGAACCATTTCACACACTTGTTTCACTAGATCAATTTTCAACCAAATGAATTCTGGTTTTATGTCTGAAAACTGCATAGATGACAACTGTGACTAACTTAAACAAATACTCCACCTCTCCTTCCCAGCCAACGGTTACTGTAAGAGGAGAATATTCCTTTGAATAACTACAAGCCCCTTCTATTCACCATCCTGCTTTGTACTGCTGACATCATCCTTGGCACCTCAAATCTTCTAATTTGTGAGGACCTCAGAGGGATACTGTAACAGTGGGTCCTGTCACAGTGTGGGTATTCGCGGAGATATTATAGAGGCACTGAGGGTTTGCAGTTGAAATGCCGCTCAGGCGTCCAGGTTTTATTTACAAACAGACAGTTGCAGTGGTTGGTGGCTGCCACTAAGGTACTAGCAATGGCATCCCCAGTGTGGGATGACATACACAAACATGTACATAATTACAAAAATACAAAAAACACTGTACAAAAACAAGGCTAGTAAACAAAAGGTGTCCAAGCTCAGACCAAGTGCTACTCCCACTAAAAGGGAGGTACCGCTTCAGGAACCTTGCCTCTACCTAAACTAAATAAACTTGTGAGAGAATTAATCCCTACCCTGGAGTTGCAGGTATCCTGGTCTACACACGGTGATAACCCGTTGCTCACCCTGTTTAAGCATGCAGTCAGGAGGGTTCTCCTCCTTCACCTCCAGGCTTGCAAAAGACAGAACACATAAAACTCAAGAACAAACAAACAAGAACAAAGGCCTTGGCTTTTTAAAGGTTCATTTAAAATTGATTAGTTGAGAAGTGTTAATTGATGAGGAATTCTGCAATTGACACCTGCCAACCTGCTGCACATTTCTTTTCAATTAGGCAGCGAGTTAAAGTTTAATCTTCCTGCCCTGTCATATCTAGCACTCACTATTTAAAAAAAATAAAAACTAAAAAAACGCATTCTTTTATTTTTAAACCACCAAATCATTTCAGAAAGAAGACATCCACTTAGTAGTAAAAATAACAGTTTATTGGTTGCAAAAGATATGCCTGATGGCACTTGAACAATTGACAAACAGTTATGCACAACATTAACATGATAACCGACAGATTCATAATACATTCATATTACAATCTGGCCCATGGCCTTATCCATTGGAGCTTGATAGCCGCCCCTATGCTGACCGAGCTGAAATGAATGCAATACAGTGATTAAGAATGGCTTGGCCAGCGGGCATGACAAGTGGCTCTTGGGGCCACCTTCCCCATAGACAAGGCATGCTGCAGGGTGGAGGCAGGGAGGAGGAGGCCCATACAAAGAAACCACAGGGTTTGTGGGCAGAGAGACTGGTCAAACATATGGATGAGTGGAGTCTCCTTTCGGAAAGACAACAAGTTTCCATATTTATAATATAAACCACCATCAAATATATATTATTTACAGGGGCAGGCCTCAGCCCTGACACAGATACCCTGCACTGTGACTGCAAGCAGAGCAGTCTGGCTACACACAAAGAAACAAGCGAAGAATCACGCAAAGCAAAGTGCTGATAAGAAAATACAGTTCAAAGAAATAGTTTCGAAGAAGCTGAATCTGCCGTTGTTGCTCACTTATTTTTGGGTTTAGACATCACTACAAGATACCAGCACAGGTAATTAACATTGTTTGTATTAAGGTGCTGCTAGGAAATTTTATAGTTGCCAGAAGATTGTTGAAATAATACGTTTCTGCTAGAGGTGTTCGTTCTTGCTTACAACTACTCCATTTGCACATTAACTGGAAGTCCCTAAAATATCTTTTTAATTACGGTTTTCAAAATATTCATTGGTAGACTTTTTTATTTTATTTAATAGTCTAATTCTTGGCAGTTGTCTATTAGAGACATATGTATTATGATTTGTGATTTCTAGCTTCTTATTGTACAGTGCTTTGAGATACTTTTTGTGTGAAAGGCGCTATATAAATAAAATTCCATTTATTTCATTTCATTTTCTGCAGCTCTTTGGAGCCTAATCATACAACCTGTCTATCCAAGTACTGTCTCCATGTTGCCAAATAGTTTCCAGCCCAGGAAAAGAGCTTTCAATAGGGTACCTATCAGTGCTTAATGTCTGCTTTCCATAAGCACTAATTAGAAAATACTATGTGAATACAGCCCATCTGATTAGTAACTAACCAAAGGAAAAAAAGTATACTAAGTGGAGTAAAACATTTAAGAAATACCACACCCCAGTACCATAAACCAGCACAGGAGTATACATTCATGGCATTCCATTTTCTGTGATAAATCTTTTGTACTAACTATTAAATATCATGTTCCCATATACATGCATATGATTTAAAGGACATATAAGGACCTTTTTTATTGTATTGTGTTACATGTTCCCATGTGTTGCTACAACTGTTTATGTAAGGTGTGTATATTGTTTAAATTTATTTATTTATTTTTACATTTTGACCACTTTTTAAAATTTTAAATTGCATTTCCTGCCTCAAGGTGGCTTTCCATGTACCTGTATTGGACCTCTCAAAACTACATGTCTCATCATTCTCCTCCTCACATATGTAGATGGATTACCAGTGAGCAGGAGGATGATGGGACATGTAGTTCTGAGAGGTCCATGCGGGTACATGTGAAGCCATCTTGAGGCAGGAAATGTAATTTAAAAGTTTTAAAAAGTGGTCAAAATATAATAATAATAATAATAATAATAATAATAATAATAATAATAATAATAATAATAATAATTAAAACAATACTGTCCACTGTGCTAAAAGAAGGAGCTCAGAGGGCAGTCGACTTCAGCTGTGTTTGTTCAAACACCATGTTATTGAAATGCTACAAAGTCCAGTCTTCAGGTTTTATTGTTTGACTACAGCACAGGAATGCTGGGAAACCAGCAATTCACAATAAAGTAGGAAACCAGATGGAAATAAAACGAAGGGTTGGGAGCAGGATCATTAAAAATTTTAGGAGAATACATTTCAGTGGTGGTCTGCATTTTTTCTGGAGGACCCAAACCAACAACCGCTACGATTTAGAAAGCAGGAGAACAGTGTGGAATCTGTACATAATCCCTACAAATATGCATATGGATGAAATAGGGTTTCTTGACACATGCTATGTTTTTAGACAAATATAGCTACATAATCATAACTAAATGGAATACAAAGATCTCCTTACAAAATATCGTATACTACCTTATATACTATTTAATAGGTCTATGTTGTGTCATAACTCCCTGTACCGTAGCTGTGAATCATGCAGCAACACCTTATTTGAATGCAGTATTATAAGTTAAATGCTAGATAGTGTTATTTTAGTAAGAATGGGTTCCAAAGAGGAGGGGTACAGGGGTGGGGCATTGCAAACCCTGTGAACTGTATGCCTATATAAATGAAAGAAAAACCTGACTGCGTTCCAACAGAACCTGAAAACACTCACCATTCATTAGCAAGATTGTTGTGTACCAGCATGCTAATTTCCATGGTCTCAGCAGAGAGTTCCACAGTGATATTCCCAATCTGGTACATGAACACTTTAACGACTGCATTTGATCCTTGAAGGTAATCGGCCAGCCATGGGTAGCTTATGAGCACATGGACTATAATAGACAACAGAACATATATGAAGGAGAGGAAGGAAGGGGAGTATGCCCTTGTGTCATTTCTTTGTGCATGTAAAATATTTGTCCCTTCTGTGACCGTGGCAACTGTGAGCTCGTAAATTGAACAAATTGCTATACAACATCAGATACAGGGGTTAAAAAAGAACAAAATGTGCTGGACTAGTTAGCAAGAGTGACAAATAACACTCTTAAGAACCAGCAATGGAGAATGAGAGAGCACATACATTTTTGTGTTAATCAAGGTCATCTTGAGATCAGATTTGAAGAGTTGATACCGTTTATTAGATTAACTGTTATATGCGAACACTAGATGGCACTGCAATTCATCTTCTTACCTCTAATTTGCACGAGCAACGTTATCACCGGGCCTCCTTTTTCTTTCTTAAATTACAACACAGTATATTTTAAGTTGCTCTTGTTTTCTGGTACCTAATCACTTCCTGAATTTCAGTGCAGTTTCAGTTGCTAGTAGCTGATTGATCTCAAAATAAATCCAGTCTTAAAGGATCCCAATTATTCAGCATTAACAAGGCTAGACAACCCATCCTATACCATCACCACTGTTTCCTACCCTCTCTTAATTGTATCTCCGCTGAATTTACAACAGTGTCCTCTGCTCCTGGTTTCTGTGCTGTGCTTAAACCAATGGTTAGCTTTGACAACTCCTTTTAAGATTTTAAAGATGTCAGTCAAGCTCAGCCTAACCTGATTCATTCTCTTTAGGTCATCCCTTTAAACCAGGAGATCTACTCCAAAGGATCTGTATCACTAGAACCTACAACACAGGAAATGATTAGACACCAGGAATCTATAGTGTTGTACATACTGTACACTGAAACACCAAGCAAACTTATAAATACAAATCAGATACACTCTTTTTATTCTGGAACTCATTTCTCATTTAATTCAGAGGAAAGAAATAATTAGTAATAAAAAAATAAAAAAAAGGAACATTTGATTCCGAGTTTTGTATTCAGCTGGCTGTGTTTAAAATGATTGTAGGTCTTAAATGATTGCAACAGGTTACCCCTTTTTTGTTTTGAGTTGGTTCTTTCTTGGTTGGTTCTACTTTAATTCAGGATATTTCAAATACAAATTAAACGTCATTTTCTGGTCTAAAGTCCAATGGTCCGGCTGCAATTAGCTGCAACACACAGGAACTAACTGAGTACCAGGAAGTAAAGTTTTTTAAAATCTATATTGTTGTAAAACAAATAGGTAAAAGATCACTTTAAAAGGGGACCAATGATAAGGTTTTTATTGGAAATATTCCCATTCTCTACAGAGGCACTCTCTAACAGCATGCCATGATATTGTCCATTTTAAGACATCTCGCCTTGGAGGGAGGAACATATCTATTTATACATATTTTCTAGAAAAGGCCCTTTTCTTTCTTCAGGTTCTGCTGTTTCCAGCGAGGGAGGGCAGAGAAGGAAGCACGGGACATTCCGAAAATTTCAACAAAGTCTTCATTTGAAAGATGCTCCTGCAAAATAAAGAGAAACACACTAGTCAACCTTGTGAGATGTGTAAAAATGCGTTGGCTGTTTCCGCAGTGCGTGGCAGTAAAACAGACACTCACAAATAATTGGTTTAGTTTAATAATAAAGCTAACGTGTGCCCCCTGGTGGTCAATGAACAGAACTTCCTAGTATGGTCACCAGGATTAATGAGAATCCTATTGAACACAAGTGGTAGCCACTTCAGTCTTTACTGTGATGTAATTAACCACAGTTCAGTGTTGGAATTTACTTTTAAAAAATAATTTGTTGCAGTTACAAGTTACTTTGAACAAAATGTAACTAGTTACAGTGACACATAGTTACTTCTCAGGCACAGGTTACATTTTACAGAGATCCTTTTTTTCAGTTTGGTCAGGCTGTAGCTTGAAATATTCTTTGAAGATCCAGCTGCCTAACCCATTTGTTCCTTCCTCTGACACCACTTTCTAGCATGATGGTAGAAAAAGCACATTCGTGTGACATGTGTTTAACTTGACTTGCATTGCTGAAACGCTTTGTGATTTGTATTTTAAGCATTAGCCATAGTCCTTATTACAAAATGTAACTAAAAGGAACATATTTTTTCACATAAAATGTAATGCATTACCACATTCAGTTAACTGTCTGAAAAAGGAACCATTATAGCTACAAGTTACGAAAAAAATTCAGAATATAATGCGTTACTCTGCACAATGCACAAGTTTAATTAGACAAGCCTAGTGGACACAGGCTATTGCATAACCAATTAAGCTCATAGTAAATTTCAAAGGGAGTCTTCTCTGAAGGACTGGGCACATTCAGTCACCGACTATGCTAACCGATTTACCCTCACATTTCACACCCTACAGTAATATAACAAAGGCAGTGATTATTGATCTTCTATAGTTTTATAGGAACAAAATATTATTTTTGTAATTATAGCCTGTTTGTAAGAAAACCTGTTCACTAATTTTTAAAGTAATATACTCTTTAAAAAAAAAGGAATTCATGCGTTGTTTTGCTCAATTACATTTTCATGATTTTCATCAAGAATATCCACTTTGACCTTTAAGCCAGTGCTTTTCAACCTTTTCATCTCAAGTACCAGTGTTTTCAGCAGTGACTGTCAGGTGTACCAGTAGCTATAAGCAATTGGCTATTGTAAACATTGTAAACAAAATGGCTATTGTAAAACAGAGACCTACTCCATTACAAGTGTTTCTCTCGCAAATGTCCCTGAAGATGTGACAGTTTTGTTAAATTAGTTCACCATAAATAACAGTGACTGCTTTGCTTCACCATCTGTAACTGTGAAACTGTACAATAAATAATGACACCCTGTTTACTCAGACTACATCCTTTACTTTATCAGTGGTTTGGTGGTACAAACAGATCGATAGTAAAACACAACTGCTGCTGCGTACCAGTTGCAAGCCTGTCACAGGTTAACAACTACTAGTTTAATCCAGAAGGGTCGCTGTCTGGCTGACACCACTCACTACCTGTATTTGATATGAAATATTCCCCTATATTGTCTGGCAGTGCAGGTTCAGAGTAGCACAGCGGCTGTCCTAATGGCACTGCTTATCTCAGAGTTCTTTACCTCCTTCCTGGCTGGGTCTGTTCCTTCAGGAAGCTCCTCGGTCTGGCGGTTGACCAGCTGCTCAGCAGGGAAGACTGGCAGGGGGCCCAGTGGCACTGCCAGGTTTTCCTTTTTAGAATTATTCAGAGTCAGGTTCTGAGAACAAAAGAGGTTTAAAGTATTACAGAACACCATGCTTTTCAAGCTCTGTACTTACCTTGTGCAGTTCTGTTTTTTTGGAGGTTTTGTATTTTTTAGTGTTGTTGCAATGGCTGTCGCAAAGAAAAATATGTCTTGGAAACTACACAGGCAATTACTTTACGAGATTTACTGTTTGTAGTATTGGAATCTTTTTTTTTTTTAATATCTAAATCTGCCAGAGTTCTTCTAGAGACCAATAAAGTAATTGTAGCTAACAACATATTTCTGTACATTTTCGCCAGAATGAACACCCGCTCATTATATAAGTCTCGTATAGGCCCCATACATTTTAGGAAATATGCATGTTCATTTTAAAATATTTGGTACTACTCTAAGATAAAGAAATATCTGTTTGTAAGCCATGCTTTTAGACTGGCTTGCACTTCCTGGGCCACTGTCCCTACTCCTTCACTTGCTTCTCTCCTGTCAATAGAAGCAGTAACAGAATTCATGGAAGGACAGGCAAGAAAAGTGGGAATTTTCATTAACCTTGTGCAGTACAAGATGTTTTAAAATGAAAATATATGTTTACTATAGCATGTGTATTTTCAAAACTGCACACCTATGTAGCCAATTTAAGTGCAAAATGGGTAAGATTTATGGAATTATTTTGTTGGCTATAATGACTTTAACTTCTGCTACACTCTATTAGCCTGCAATGAGAACAGCAGAAGACAAGCAGGAGACACTTTGTAGAATTAACTTTTAACCTCCCCCTCTTATCCAGTGGCAGAGGAATTCTCGCAAGTTAGAAACAGCTACTGAGGCTCACCGCTATGATTTCCACAGTGGCACTGGCATCCCCCAGCTCCGCCTTCAACTCCTCATAGGATTTCCCATCCTGAAATAAAACATTAACAGAGGTTCAGATTGTCTGGGTATAGCTTGAAAGATTTATTTTCTGTTTCTCAGTATCAGACTGGGTGGAGGGAGCCTTGTAGACAAGCGGGTCTATTTCATTAATCTAAACAGAACTGCTGTCATTAAAATATGAACCTTCCTCTGTTTACAGACATAAATAACCTAATTTGAAAGGCAGTGTTGTGTGTTGCGCTGAGATGATGTTAAAAGCTCTATAACCATTGAATGGTTTGTGGCTGAGACTTGCTTGCGGTGTGCAGGGTCGCTGATTCCCGTCCAGTCTCTGTCTTGTTACATTGGCTGCAGTCGATCGCAGAGGTTAAAGGGGGAGGAGTATAACAGGCAATTTTTTGTGATGTGTGCCAGTACGGATTCTGTCCTGTTCCCTGTCAGTAAGACGAGATGAGGATAAAAGCTCTATAACCACGAGGGCAGTCCAGCCAGGCTCTTTAACATCAATTGAGTAGATCCCAAGGCTTACAAACGATGACTGAACTTAACAAGTGCAATTTTTTTAAAGTTCACAGGCTAATGTGAGTTTTTAACAAAGTACTGTCTTATTAACCATGAACAGTGCTACAATGATACTTGTGTTATTTCAGTGTTACTTACACTCCACCTGTGGGGATCCCAGGCCAGGAACCAGCCAGTGAAGGTAGGGGGTTCGAAGCCCTGCTTGACCAGGATGATGGGAGTTCCAGTGTCTCGGTCTCCTGGGTGAGTTCTCAAGTACTCCTGTGCTGTAGTCATAGCCTCCTTCCTCTCTGTCTCATTGGCCCCTTTGCCCAACCACAGGAACACCTGGATGAGGTACAGCACAGGAAGACATCTGCATAGTTCATTAAAAAACGCAGGTACATTAATCCATTGTCATTTCTTCACAATCAAACTATTACTGTAGCTTATTCACAATGTCTCTGTGGTGCTTTGCTGTCCTTTTTCTTGCTTCCTCTCTCCTCTTACAGCCAGCCCGGTCCTCCATCCGAAACATGGCTGCACTAAACCATGTTTCTAGTGTTTCTAAGACAGATATATATATATATATATATATATATATATATATATATATATATATATATATATATATATATATATACAGACACACACACACACACACACCTTTGTATTTACATTTCTATATAACAGGAACCAGGCATGCAAAATATATAGCGAGTCCACCCACCCCTCTTTGGATGCAAATATAACTTAAACCTTGAGAAAATTAAAAAAATAACACTGTGTAAGACAGTGCAAGTTTGTCCCAGGTCATATTATAGTGTTATATCAAGATATTCTGGACAACTGGTTTCATGTTTTTTGGTTCTAGGATTCTTGGTTATTAGTAAGAGCATTAATAAAATGACGCTGATTAATAGTTATATTCGGAAGACTTGGGTTTTTTCAGTTCAACAAAAGCAAACAATCACTTTCCTTCCCTACTGTCGGCTGTTTCTTAAACATCAGGAACCTAATTGCAAATTGGTAATAAGGCTGAGAAGTTTGGAAAGTCCTATGACATATTCTCAGATTTTTCATATAGTTAAGCATGCTATCAGTAATATTGTAGGAGTAATGGAAAATACAGGACAAGAGGATAATATATATTTTTATAGATCACTAGTGTAGTAAAGTGCAATATCAAAATAAAAAAGAAGGTTAAAAAACTCTAAGAGAAACTTGATATGGGTCTGATGTATGACAGTTATCTTAACATATTTTTCTTGTGGTTTAGAATCACTTTGTATGTCATTTTCATTCATCACATCTCAGTGTATTTTTAAAACCTTGTGGCCTCAATATAGTTCTCAAACATAAGTTCAGCTCTTACATTAAGGTGCAACCAATAACGGCCCCCATTATTGATCACCTGCACCTGCACACTGTTAACGACTTTGCCACAGAGCTCTACAGAGGTCACAGGGGTGTTTTAAGAGTTCTAAAATTTACCAGGATGTGATGACTGCCAACAGTAAACTACAAAGTGAATCTAAACAAGAAGAACTATACAATAGTTCCACCCTATGTTGCTTTTTGAATTTCCCAATGTGCTGTTCTCATGATGCTATTTGTTCTTTGCTGACCTGGTCCCAAGTGTCAAGCAGCATCACATCATCTTCATCCAGGTCATCCTGATTAAAGTTGGCTATCTCTGTGGCAACAAACCGCCCCGTCTGATTGGAGCACTCAAAGAGACGGGGAGTGATGTCAAGCTGCTCCTCTTGAAGCCTTGACGGAGGAGGTTACGAATGAAAGGCTTTGAAATCACCTGTTCCAGTACATTCAGTTAGATTTGATATCTGTGCAGATGCTGGATGAAAGCCCCATTAATTTAAAATAAATAACTACACTAAAGGATATGCAATATGAAAAAAAATTTAACTATTTTTCTCCCCCAATTTAGAATGCCCTCACAGAAGCAACAACAGCTCAGGAAAACTGAATGTTAGTGGGTGTCCTTCAATCCCGCAGCCAAGCCAATCCCCTGCCTTCCACTCAGGAGCTGTAGAGCAGATGTCGGACCGCTACCGGCCTCTAGATGAAAGGAGCAGTCCTGCAGGTGCCCCCTGAGCTCACTGAGCTCTTGGTCAATAGGTATGTTTTGCCTGCCTAACCCTTGGAAGTGCCAGAACCAATTCAACACTCCCTATTTAATCCCCAGCAAGGATCAGCATCTTCACACAGCCAGGACAGGAACCGGCACTCCCCTGACTGTATGACTCACCCTGCACAATACCTGGCTGTGCTTTTACCAGTTGAGCCCTCGAACAAATGTAACTGAAGTGTAAAATGAAAATAAGAAGCAGTTGCAATCACAGAAACTGTTATTTGTTAGCAAAATGCAATACATAACACCGTGTAACAAATGTTTTATTTATTTTTTGGGTTCCTGGGTAGTAAGTGTTATTTCCTAATTGCTTATGCCGCAAAAGTATAGAAAATGGATATTATTCCCCACAAACTTTGCTTTTGTGACCAGGACCGTGATATTTTGAAATTTACCTATTTTCCAGAACATTCCAGATAGATTCAGTGCTGAGTAAACTTGGAGTAACTTCTAGAACTTTCTAGAACTTTCCAGTAATATAAATAGTAGTATAAATACAGGGGCCTTAAGCCCACCAGTTCAGTTTAGTTCCAGCTGCCTAAGTAGATACATATCTGCATTTTTCTGGGAGGTCATGGTAGACTTCAAAATGGTGGCATTCCTGATGGGTCTCCAAGGCGGTTTTACCAAGTTTCCCTGCTATCTTTGCCTTTGGGACAGCAGGGACACCAAGGCGCACTACTACAGGCGGGACTAGCCACAGCGGACCAAGTTCTCTGTGGGGAGGAACAACGTCAAGTGGGAGCCACTGGTGGATCCCCGGAAGGTGCTGATGCCACCACTGCACATCAAATTGGGCCTTATGAAACAATTCTACAACAAGGACTATCTGTATAGACGGGATGGACTGCATTTAAATAACAAGGGAACTAGTCTATTCGGAGAAAAGATCCTCGAGCAGGTTCAGAAGCATTTAAACTAGAAAGGAAGGGGGGAGAAATCAACAGAAAAACAGAAGGGAGACCGCATCAAAACAAGAACAACAACTCAGGTAAGACAACCATTAAATGTATTTATCTAAATGCTAAAAGTATCAGAAACAAAATTCTAGAACTTGAAGATACTGCACTAACAGGTAACTATGATGTGATAGGTGTTACAGAAACGTGGTTGTCTGAGAGTGATGGGGACGAATATAATATTTGTGGGTATACACTGTATAGGAAAGACAGGCAGGACAGAAGAGGAGGAGGGGTAGCGCTATACATAAGAAACAGTCTTGAAGCCCAGGTGTTAAACCTGGACAAAGAAAATAAAACCGAATCAATATGGGTCAGAATAACGGACAAAAATTCAAAAGGCATAATAATAGGAGCATGCTATAGACCAACAGATTCAGACGTTGAGCACAATAATCTGTTATACAATGACATTAGAAATGCGTGTAGCAAAGGAGAAGCCATACTAATGGGGGATTTCAACTTACCCCAAATAAAATGGGAAAACCTGGTGGGTAGCGCGAAGGATGAAATAGAAATGGTGGAAATGACAAATGACTGCTTCCTAACGCAATTTGTCAAGGCACCCACTAGAGGGGAGGCATGCCTTGATTTAGTCTTTTCAAATAACGAAGATAGAATAACTAAAACAGAGGTCAGAGAACCATTGGCAAACTCAGACCACAACATGGTCTCATTTGAAGTGTTTTTTAAATCCCCAAAAGTAAAGACTAAAGCTAAGGTTTACAATTTTAGAAAAGCAAACTATGAAGGTATGAAACAGAGACTAACAGAAGTAGATTGGAGTAAAATAGAGAAAACACCCACAGAAGAAGGATGGTTGTTCTTCAAAAATGTAGTACTAGAGGCGCAAAACAATTATATCCCTAAAGTAGACAAATCTAAATGTAAAACTAAATTGCCAAAATGGTTTAATAGATCAATTAAAAAAAATATTCAGCGAAAAAAGGCACTTTACAGAGCATTAAAAAAGGACCAAAAAGAAAGTACGCAGAAAGAGTACACAGAACTGCAAACGCAAGTCAAAAAGGAAGTTAGAAAGGCCAAGAGAGAGATAGAAATGAACATTGCTAAGGGAGCTAAAACCAATTCCAAAATGTTTTTCCAATATTACAACAGCAAGAGAACATTCAAAGAGGAGATTAAATGTTTAAGAAATACAAATGGCAAAATCATAGAGGAAGAAAAAAAAATAGCAAATATGTTAAATGATTACTTTTCACAAGTTTTTACAAAGGAAGATACTGACAACATGCCCCACATGTCATCCAGTTCCTATCCAGTTTTAAATAACTTTAGCATAACTGAGGCAGAAGTGTTAAAGGGACTAGGAGCTCTTAAAATAAACAAATCCCCTGGGCCGGATGAGATCCTCCCAGTAGTACTCAAAGAAATGAAAGAAGTAATTTACAAACCGCTAACCAAGATCATGCAGCAGACTCTTGACACAGGGGTGGTACCGACAGACTGGAAAATTGCAAACGTAATACCGATCCACAAAAAGGGAAACAAAACTGAACCAGGTAACTACAGACCAGTAAGCCTGACTTCTATTATATGCAAACTTATGGAAACTATAATAAGATCCAAAATGGAAAATTACCTATATGGTAACAGTATCCTGGGAGACAGTCAACATGGTTTTAGGAAAGGGAGATCGTGTCTAACTAACTTGCTTGATTTTTTTGAGGATGCAACATCGATAATGGATAATTGCAAAGCATATGACATGGTTTATTTAGATTTCCAGAAAGCTTTTGACAAAGTCCTGCACAAAAGATTAATTCTCAAACTGAACGCAGTTGGGATTCAAGGAAACGCATGTACATGGATTAGCGAGTGGTTAACATGTAGAAAACAGAAAGTACTGATTAGAGGAAAAACCTCAGAATGGAGTGTGGTAACCAACGGTGTACCACAGGGATCAGTATTAGGTCCTCTGCTATTCCTAATCTACATTAATGATTTAGATTCTGGTATAGTAAGCAAACTTGTTAAATTTGCAGACGACACAAAAGTAGGAGGAGTGGCAAACACTGTTGCAGCAGCAAAGGTCATTCAAAATGATCTAGACAAGATTCAGAACTGGGCAGACACATGGCAAATGACATTTAATAGAGAAAAGTGTAAGGTACTGCACGCAGGAAATACAAATGTACATTATAAATATCATATGGGAGATACAGAAATTGGAGAAGGAATCTATGAAAAAGACCTAGGAGTTTTTGTTGACTCAGAAATGTCTTCATCTAGACAATGTGGGGAAGCTATAAAAAAGGCTAACAAGATGCTCGGATACATTGTGAAAAGTGTTGAATTTAAATCAAGGGAAGTAATGTTAAAACTGTACAATGCACTAGGAAGACCTCATCTTGAATATTGTGTGCAGTTCTGGTCACCTCGCTATAAAAAAGATATTGCTGCTCTAGAAAGAGTGCAAAGAAGAGCGACCAGAATTATTCCGGGCTTAAAAGAATTGAATCTGTTCAGTCTTGAACAAAGAAGACTACGTGGCGACCTAATTCAAGCATTCAAAATTCTAAAAGATATTGACAGTGTCGACCCAAGGGACTTTTTCAGCCTGAAAAAAGAAACAAGGACCAGGGGTCACAAATGGAGTTTAGACAAAGGGGCATTCAGAACAGAAAATAGGAGACACTTTTTTACACAGAGAATTGTGAGGGTCTGGAATCAACTGCCCAGTAATGTTGTTGAAGCTGACACCCTGGGATCATTCAAGAAGCTGCTTGATGAGATTTTGGGATCAATAAGCTACTAACAACCAAACAAGCAAGATGGGCCAAATGGTCTCCTCTCGTTTGTAAACTTTCTTATGTTCTTATGTTCTAATTTGTCAGAGCTCTAGATAAGGAGTTGGCATCCTTCAAGTACCTTCAAGACTTCTTCCCTAAGCTGTCTGAGGCAAAGGTCAAAGCCGGTGTATTCGTTGGACCATAGATAAAGAAGATCCTGGAGTGCAATGAATTCCCCAAGAAGCTCACTAGTAAGGAGAAGCTTGGAATAGCTTTGTCGCAGTGGTTCGGGGCTTCCTGGGCAATCACAAGGCCGAAAACTATGTGGAGCTGGTTGAGACTCTGGTGAAGAACTACGGCACAATGGGCTGTAGGATGTCCCTCAAAGTCCATATCCTTGATGCTCATCTTGATAAATTCAAGGAGAACATGGGAGCGTACTCGGAGGAGCAAGGCGAGCGCTTCCACCAGGATATACTGGACTTTGAATGCCGCTACCAGGGACAGTATAACAAGAATATGATGGGAGACTACATTTGGGGGCTGATTCGTGAAAGTGATTTACAGTATAATCGTAAATCTCGAAAAACTACTCACTTCTAAATCTTTTGTAGTCATTTTTGTATTACTTTAGTATAAATACATGTTAATTTGGATTCATATGTTGTTTTTTTCTGACTTTATGTGAACGAAAAAACACAAATTCGCCGGTTTTCTCATTGGAAATAGGTAAATTTCAAAATATCACTGTCCTGGTCACAAAAGCAAAGTTTTTGGGGAATAATAGCCATTTTCTATACTTTGAGGCATAAGTAATTAGGAAATAACACTTACTACCCAGGAACAAAAATTCTGTTACATAGTGTAATTTCTTAGGATTACAGCACAATGGAAAATAGGAACCATTTCCAATTTTAACAAAGTGCTTTTGTTTCAGCACACCCACCTTTATTAATAACATTTAATAAATTCATAAATCAATACTGCAGCTGTCACAATCCACCATGGATTACATCACCAGTAATAGTTCCCAGTATGATGTTATATATTTTTTAGAATGAATTAATATATGTATGTATTTAAAAAAAAATACCTTTTATTGTTGGCGTACTGGGATTTTCCACCTAAGGTTACCCAGAAATCTGCAGGCTCTTGGCCTTCAGCAATAACCAGCTTCTCTCTCTTGGAGATGATGTCAGCCACAGTTTTTGCAATCTCTCTCTCATCCCCACTGCAGCCCTGTAGAACAATAAGATAATATGTCCTAATGATTTCTGGACGACTTCCAGTGAAAGATTTAAAGTTGGTCCATAGAACACTGTCATACAGGAATGCACATGGTGTGCACTATATTGCTTTAAAACATATATCATGTGATAAGCTACTGACTTAAGATTATGTTGGAGGTGTTCTGCCAGATCCCTCCATATTTTTTCATTACCAGATATAAAATAACATGTTTTAGATAATTTATTTTCCATTATCTGTTCATTTTTCTACCGAGAACCACACAGAAACAAATGTATAAAAAGTGGCAGAAGCACATGCTCCTTATACGACCATATATGGAAATCACTACATTGCTGAGTAGAATGGGGCACGGAGTAACCAATAGCGCGCTCATTGTTAAGTGTTGACTGTTGATGTGTTGATCTGTTACTTACCTTCCCATACCAGAGGTAGCAGCAGCTGTCAGATTTGAGCACAAAGACGTCGTTGGAGTTGAGAGAGCAGGCGCGGGCAGGCACCTCGATGGAGCGAGTGTTGTGCTCATTGGTTCCATGGACATGGAAGAGCCTCACAGCAGGCTCTGGCTCGTTGGCGCCTCTCCGGGAGGTACCACCCTGCGGGGGGAGGGGTATACATGGTAAGGGAGCCTGGACACCTCCTTTTAAATTCTCAATTCTACATAAAGCCAAGGAAATCCATTTCAACATTCTACACAGGATTTACCCAACCAATCTAAAGAGAAGCCAGTACCTTCTGAATATTTCCACTCTGCAGTTTTTGCAGTGGTTCTGAGGACTCTATTGAATACTTGTTTTACCAATGTAAGGTAACTTATCGCTTTTGGAAAGTGGCTTTATTTGAAAACAAAACAAATGCAAACAAAAAAAAAAGAAATGCCTAACCCCTTTTTTGGGTCTAACAGTATAGCATCCCTCTCTAAACGGGGACAGGCTACTCCTGTTTACCCCGATTTACACACCAACGCAACTTATTTCGTTTTCCTTACTTTGGTTTCTTCATAAATAATCAACTCCACTCACGTTCCCCCTAATACCTTCTCATCGTCACCACTCTTTTAACACTCAGGCAATTACATGATTAAACAATTAAGTCATATTAATAAATCAAACAATGAACCTACATTGGAGGTAATCCTGCCATCTGCATCATCCCCAGGGTCTTAATGCCTCCAAATACCCTTTCCGATATAATAGCATACCTTTTCAACCATAACATTGATTCTTTTTAAACCCAAGTTTGTGGTTTAACCTTTCTTAATCAGAGGGCTCCCAAGTGGAGCATCAAGTAAAAGCGCTCCACATGGAGTGCAGGACAATTGGCTGAGCACTGCCCATGTAGGGAGGGCTTAGGTCAGCAGGGGAATCCACAGCTCACCACCCATCAGCAACCCTGCGTCCGATAGGGCGCTTGTGGTTCTGCAGAGGAGTGGCCAGATCAGGGGGTGATACAGATAATAATTGGGCACACTAAATTGGAGAGAAAACCGGGTAAAAAATTGGAGACGACTAAATTTAAAAAAAACAAACCAAATAAAAACATTTCTTAATCAACCCGTGATAACCACTTTACATTCATTTGTTAACTCTCTGATTTTTATCTCCAGACTTTGTTTATCATCCAGTTGGTTTATGTTGTCTTTTCACACTTTATTACTTTTGTTTTGTTTTATTTTAAACATCTCCTCAAAGATTCCTACAAGCCTTTACCCAGATGGAGTGTGCACTCTTTACACCCACAACCCCACAGCTGCCCAAGTTTGATCTGGAATGTACACACCCTCACAAAATATATATAACTTTTGAAAATGTCTTCTAGAGAGGCCGTGAAGAGCTTTGGGGAAATTGTATCTCCTTGACGAACTCTTTTTTTAATCTTGATTTTGTCACTGTTTTTATGGAGTCTTACTGTGGATGTTGTATTCTTGTATATGGTGCTGATCAAGTGTCTGTACGTTTTCTCAATTCCTTGTTTTTTCAAAGAGCTTAATACAGATCTTGTGTAAACAGAGTCAAAGGCTTGTTCATAGTCAATGAATCCCAAGCAATGTGGCAGTCTGTATTCGCTGCTGGTTTGAATCACAGATGCGTTCTTCCAGTCGTTTGGCACTTTCTTTTGTTTAATACAATCTGTAAAAATATGCAATATTATTTTTGTCATCTCTTCACCTCCTTCTTTCACAATGTCAATCATGATGCCGTCTTCTCCGGGTGCAGAAAGCCGATCTTCACATGTATAGCATGTTTCACTTCTTCCAATAGAACCTCTGGAACTTATTCCTCAGGTTGCGTTTTTTCCGTCTCGTCTTCGTCATCTGTTATGTTGCTCTTTTCATCTTGATATCATTTTCTGTAAAAGTCTTCGACTCTCTTCAAAATCAATTAGCGGTTCTTGATCACACACACACACACACACACACACACAAAGAGTCAATTATCCAAACTAATTAGGACCTATACTAGTTTGTATAATCGAACAGGTATTAATAACAATTACTCTACCTTTATTAATGTATATAATAAAGTTAGCATACACAAGTAATTAGTACACAAGTACTTATTGATAATATATAGCCAGTACGCTATTCAATCACATTAAGCACACAAAATTACAAAGCTTTATAAATCATTAAATGTATGCAATTCAGTAAAACTAAGGTATTGAAATACTGTAAAAACATACCATATACCAAACTTTGAAAATCAAAGAATACAATTCAGTACAACTTTGACACATTACAGAAGTTTAGAAATCATTAAACTTCAAAAATTCATTAAAATGTTTCTATACTTTGATATTTTCTGTTAAGGCATGGTAATAATGTGCAATTGAAATTAATAAAATACAAGTTTTTAGCTGCTTAATAACATAGACAGGATCTCTGTGCCTTACTGATGAAATAGAAGAAAAATCAAGAATGAGGTGACTGTTTTAATTAGCTTAACTGCAACAATTTAAAGAACACAATGCTTCATGTAAGGTTTAGGTGGTCTGAACAATTCTGTAACTTTCATTTGCCTCAGTCTGCTGGTCCTTTTTTTGGCAGCTAAATCTCGTAGCCGTTTTAGCAGCAGCAGCAGCTCTGTGCGTAATACACCACATGTAATTCATCAAGTGATTACAGGTGTGTTTGATGATTAGACAGTACGGTTGATCAAAGATCGGATAATTGACTCTACAATGAATTTGGCAGATCAGACTCTCTATAGAGAAAGTGCACACCTGCAGTTAGGTTACATCTAGACACACCTGGTATAGAAAACAACATTTTTTCTAGCACGGAAAACAGTAATAAGGTCATACTTTTTAATAATACACTTTCTTGTCAGCGGCTTTATATTTGTTTGACAATGTATACGTAATTACATGCAAGGGGTCTTTCTTTGATGGTCAAAACCCCAATTAACGCATTCTTATATTGAGAATACGACACAGTAAAAATTTAATATGGTAGTGAGAAAGTGGGGTTCTCTTTGATGTGTCCTGGTATACAGCAGGCAAAAGGAGCATTCCGATTGGCTTAAAGATCATCAGCAGTCTATAACAGATTATAATACACATATAATACACAGTCTGAGATGCCATGCATGTACTTACAAGCACTCATATTAGTTATATCCACAAGGGGAATTTAAAAACAAAAACATCCAAAGGTAAAAGCTCAACCAGATTGGCAAATAGAGGCGCAAATGAATGACAATGAAAGAGAATTCACCTCATAAACCACCATCTTTCCCCTGAAGACAGCCAATAGATGAGGAGGCTCCTTGCCCATTGGTACTCTGACCTGAACCGGCTGCCCATTGTATTTCTGATCAAGTATCACAGCCTGGAAGGCTGAGGCAGTGATCTCGTCCTGACTGGCGTTGCGACCCTGAAATTCACAGTAACAGTCAGGGATTACTGGGGTATAAGGGGTGGAAACTAGATGATCTAACTGATCTACTTTGAAAAATGTCACTTCTGCATAGTTTTCTATGAAGACATGCGTAACATTGCATACACTTTGCTCTGCTTCCTAATAATATATTATAATTAATAGTACATTTTTACACATGTTAAATAATGTAGAGATTTCAAACTCATGAAAAAGGTATCTGACAAAAGTCAAATGCTGAAACAATTAATAAAACTTTGAACGACAAAAGAAAATCTGGGATGCACTGTGTTTACGGACTCTGTATGCTGTCGGTGAGATGAGATGAGGTTAAAAGCTCTAGAACCACGGATGCAGAACAGCCTGTTACTTTCACATATTGTGCTAGGTTTCCAGTTCATATCTTGCCACTGCCTGGTACACCAGCTTTATAGTATCACCACAAACCATTGATAAAATGAATGATAATTGTGAGTAACAGAATCAGGCTAGGTCTATAAATGTGTTCTCTGTGCTCTTACCATGCCCTGCTGAGTAACTAAATAAATCATCTGTGTTTGTGGTGCATGCTCAGGGTTCTAAAACTGTTCTCTTAACCCTTTCAAACTATAGGGAGATATTAAATATGCATATGGTTTAGTGCTTTGCCTGGACACTGAGAAAGCATTACCAAATAAAGTAAGCATTATTTTTACCCCTCAGACCCTTTGAGTTTATATGGTGAATATGATGCTGACCTGCCAGATGTAGAGAATGTAATTCTCTTTGTTGTTAACCAGGTACTTGTATAGAATGAGGTAGCAGTCCCCTCCGTAGAAATGGCCCAGCCATTTTTTCTCCACAGGGACGGGCTCCAGGTTCTCTATCCTCCATACCTGAAACAGAAACAGTGTGAAGAGTAGCTGTGCTGCTGCCGGTCTTCACTTCTATTGGTGCAAATAACTCCAAACCAGACTGTAACATAAAATAAGCAGTCCTGTAACTACTGTACCTATGTGACACTTTACATGTTATCATATGCAGGATCTGTCAAACCACATATCCAATTGTGTTGAAACACGGGGTATTAGATCATGGGGATACATGGGAAGGCTATCTGTCTCTACATTTGTCCATCTGTATATCATACTTACAGTTTTACATGCATCTTGAAAACACAATAACTTAAACCATATAGTGTAGATCAGTCATTTTAATATACCATGATACTAACGTCTAATTTCATTACCTAATAACATTTCAAATGACACTTATCCTATTTCCATTAAACTATTTATTGTCATATGTACTATTAATGCCATTCGGTACATACTGTGATAGATGTCACAGTCATCAGCCCCTTCGTAATACTGAAAGCTCTACTTATGGATTTGGCTGGGGACTTGTTTATTCAGCAGTTGCATGCAGTAGCAGGTTAGCTTCAAGTCACTGAAAGAGGTCCAATAATCAGCAGTACAAGTAACTCTGAATACACTCAGTTGTCAAATACAAAATAATTCATTTTTGTATCACCTGTTGCACATTCTGAAAGACGTGCAGCAGTGGATAAAGCAACCAGTAGTCATTAGAAGATTTTGTATTTTAATAATCATAACGAAAATACATCATTCAGCTAATTAACCTCTTGCTAGTTGGTCAAAATCCCAATTAACACACTCCAACATTGAGAATAAAGTGTGGTGAAAACACAATATGATACTGCTGATGTCATGAATTTGGTTTCTATGTGATGTGTTGTGACATATAGCAGACGAAACATGTACTCTGATTGGCTGAAAGATCATCAGCAGTCTATAAGATTATAATAAACACACAGTCTGAGATGCCATACATGTACGCACAGGCTCTCATATTGGTTATGTAAGCTCTCATACTCAAGGCTGTCAACATATACATCCTTCAAGACCCTTCCATAAGTGTGGAGCATTACCCAAACATAATTTACCTCCACTTCGCCTGTTCCATCATCCACCATCCTCTGTTGCGCTGCCACCTCTGGTTTCGCATGCATGGACATTGCATCAAACTTGATCTGCTCCACTTTAGCTATAATGGAAATCAAATTCAAAGAATTAAAGAAATATGTCACAATGAAATAGTGCAGCGAGTCTACCTCTTCAAAACCGTGTTCAGTGGCAGAGAGGAGTCAGGAACAGGAGACGTAATTTCAGAACCATGGTCAGCGACCAACAGTAAAACAGGGAGGTGTCAATGGTGGCCAGGACCAGCAGACACTGCTTATAGGAGGGAGGCCTCGGCTGGCACACTGCAGCAAAGACTTAGAATGTTAATCTAGACAATCCTCACCAATCAAGTCCCTGCTCTTTCAGACAAAGAATGGCTTATTATCCCCAAACAAGGCTTGTCCCATGTCTGTGACACTAACTGGAACACATGGAATAGGAACTTTAATTGATTGAATCTGTCTGCAATCTGTCTCGGAAAGAAAAAGCTGTGATTCTCACCAATCTTTCCCACAGTATGTGTATTTCCAGTGCCCACTGTTAGTCCCTTCACTGTCCACTTTTGAAAGAGCTGTTTAAAGACAGCAGACTCTGAGCCATCATTTACAGTTTCCACATTGGTGGAAGATGGATAGCCTTTGGCTTTTTTATAACCCTGTAGTATAAAGAGAAAAAAATATTTACAATACTGTGCAAAAGTTTTAGGCAGGTGTGAAAAAATGCTGTAAAGTAAGAATGCTTTCAAAAATAGACATGTTAATAGTTTATATTTATCAATTAACAAAATGCAAAGTGAGTGAACTGAAGAAAAATCTACATCAAATCAATATTTGGTGTGACCATCCTTTGCCTTCAAAACAGCATCAATTCTTCTAGGTACACTTGCACACAGTTTTTGAAGGAACTCGGCAGGTAGGTTATCCCAAACATCTTGGAGAACTAACCACTGTTCTTCTGTGGATTTAGGCAGCCTCAGTTGCTTCTCTCTCTTCATGTAATTCCAGACAGACTCGATGATGTTGAGATCAGGGCTCTGTGGGGGCCATACCAGGACTCCTTGTTCTTCTTTACGCTGAAGATAGTTCTTAATGACTTTCGTTGTATGTTTGGGGCTGTTGTCATGCTGCAGAATAAATTTGGGGCCAATCAGATGCCTCCCTGCTGGTATTGCATGATGGATAAGTATCTACCTGTACTTCTCAGCATTGAGGAGACCATTAATTCTGACCAAATCCCCAACTCCATTTGCAGAAATGCAGCCCCAAACTTGCAAGGAACTGCCTTCTGCTACAGCCAAATATTTCAAATCAGTCCAGAGCACCTGCTGCCATTTTTCTGCACCCCAGTTCCTGTGTTTTCGTGCATAGTTGAGTCGCTTGGCCTTGTTTCCACGTCAGAGGTATGGCTTTTTGGCCACAAGTCTTCCATGAAGGCCACTTCTGACCAGACTTCTCTAGACAGTAGATGGGTGTACCAGGGTCCCACTGTTTTCTGCCAATTCTGAGCTGATGGCACTGCTGGACATCTTCCGATTGCGAAGGGAAGTAAGCATGATGTGTTTTTCATCTGCTGCAGTAAGTTTCCTTGGCCGACCACTGCGTCTACGGTCCTCAACGTTGCCCGTTTCTTTGTGCTTCTTCAAAAGAGCTTGGACAGCACATCTGGAAACCCCTGTCTGCCTTGAAATTTCTGCCTGGGAGAAACTTTGCTGATGCAGTATAACTACCTTGTGTCTTGTTGCTGTGCTCAGTCTTGCCATGGTGTATGATTTTTGACAGTACACCTGACTATATGCCTACAAAATCCCTGACTTTGTGCAAGTGTACCTAGAAAAATTGATGCTGTTTTGAAGGCAAAGGGTGGTAACACCAAATATGGATTTGATTTATATTTTTCTTCTGTTCACTCACTTTGCATTTAGTTAATTGATAAATATAATCTATTAACATGTCTATTTTTTAAAGCATTCTTACTTTACAGCATTTTTTCACACCTGCCTAAAACTTTTGCACAGTACTATATATATATATATATATATATATATATATATATATATATATATATATATATATATATATATATATATATATATATATATATATATATATAATCCATATATATTATAGGATCATTTCCAGAAATAATTCTACTTGTCTTTGCCCAGTTTAAAGTAAATATATGCAATCAGTTATTATTAATAATAAACATTTTGTGTAAATAATAGTTTTGTGGAGAATGTTTTGAATTTGTTAGTTACAAAAAAGTTTAAGGAACATACAAAATGAAGTAAAATAAATATCAAAGAAGCATTGGAGAAAGTGGGATTTTTGACCTTACTACTGTAATAAAATCAGTGGAAAATAGGGCTTATGATCACTTTCAGGTAATGTATGTTGCATAAATACACACATGTCCTGCAGGTATGGTACATCTGCAGTTAAATTCTTACCTAAATATTGAAGAAAGTATATTAAAATGCATGCAACCCTTCAATTCCAGGTATACCTGGACAGCATGTCTACTGTATGCTCTTTAATAATGTTTAAATAGTTTGTCCTTTATATTTTCTTTAGGTACAGTGTTAGATTTTGCAATACTGCATCAGACAGTTTTTACTGCAATGCTAAAGATTTTAAGTGCTGCAATTATTCAGTGTCCACTGATCTGAGTCTTTAGCTTCACCTCACTCACCTCTGCCCTAGCCAAGGATTCTGACCTCTCCTTCTTGGAGGCATTCTTCCCTTTCCACACAAAGATCTTGATCCCACCCTGGTCTAAGAGGTAGCAGTCCTTTAAAGAGAGTGAACAGCACACTCAGACTGGACTATTGGATGCCGCAATGATTGCAACTTTATCTTACTGGAACAAAAAAGAATTGTCTAAATCATTGCTTATTGTAATGATACATTTACATTCTTTTAAAGAATCCAGAAAATATATCATAATGAAAAAAAGCAGACTGCGACACCAGCTGGATATGCTAATATAAATGACATCTTTAAGTATATGATCTGTCATTGCCATTCAATGAATTATAACACTTGTAGCTTCTGTACTTTCCTTTAGTTGGGAAATTTGAAGCTTCACTTTCCAGTCTGCAAATCTATCAAAACCTCCACACGTGTGCAGCTTCTCTGCTGGTTCCTGTTCACCAGTATTCTTGCACTACTCACATCATGATTCAGAAGGTCCTGCGTTAGAGGACTCACAGCAACTTCCTGCACCACCAGATTCCCGTCTGCATCAGAAACACTAGAGAACGGTGGGGTGGAATTAACAACACACAACTAATGCTATGACTAAAACAATGGTATTTGTGGGTTGGGAGTACAGTAACGAGAGCACAGAATGTGCTTAAGTGCTTAAAAATGCTTCAGGTATTAAAACAAGATAAACACTGTCTATTTGAGGGTGATTCATTTGCTCACATTATCCAAATAGTCTTATAATGAGCCTGCCAACCATATCCTATGGAGCTTATTGCAGCTGCCACTGGACAATTTGTTCTGTGTCTTCACTTTTAACCAGACTGCTCATTCTGATGCTGTGCATCCTGAATGACAGCCAACGCATTTTCTGCAGTAACACTCCATTCTGTGCTCTTCAGCACTTCCTTTAGAACTATCTGGTGGTTGCCATGACGGAGGGGACCATAGAACAAGGATCACCTATCTTCCCAGGGAGTTCATTGAAGGATTTAAACAAGAAAGAATTGGGAGAAAAATCTAGTAGAAAAGTGTGGGAGTCATAGCCAGGAAGATTCAATCAACATCAGGCTTTGTTTCATGTGTACAAATTAGGAGCGAGCCTCAAAAGCACAAACAGCCAGATATAACAGGCAGTATTACTAAAGGTTGCCATAACCGTTGGTTACTATGAGAACAAGGGGAATCTATCTTTTGAACTTAATCATAAGTTTATTAGGAAATAATTCATTTTAACAGATTCAAATTACTGAATCTAAAAAAAATTAAAGTATCATATTGGTAAGGCTTTTTGTTTTCAGTTTTTATTTTTGCTCACATGATGTCTCTTTAAAAGTTATATTTGAGCCCTCTCCATTTCTTAATTAAACTCTTGGAAAGGCATTGACTGTGAAATAAGATCACTTTAGTTTTTTTCTTCCGTAACTTGAATGAGACTATGATTCTGTTTCACTGATAATGTAAAAAAAAAAAAAAAAAAAAAAAGCTGCTCCTTATTTTTAATTCAAACCGAACACAAAAAACAAGTTCAGTTAAACTACTTTTCCTGGATTTAAAATCTTATTGACTCATTGAAAAAATGTTATAACCTGTTTTGCAAATAACAGTTTCCTCTTAATTATGATTTAATTAAATCAATTTAACTTCATTCGCTGTTTGAATAAAAAATAAGAAGCTGCCTTTTTTTAATTTTCAATGCAGCAGAGTAACAGTCTCAATCAAGTTTGGGGAGAAAAAATAAAGTGAACTTGTTTTACAATCAGCACTTTTCCCAGAGATTAACTGAACAGGGTTAACAAAAAAAAAAAAAAAAAAAAAAAAAACGAAAAATGAAGAGCCCTGCATACTGGGTATCAGAAAAAATATTTTTTTCTTTCCCTTTCCTGAATTTGACCTTTATGTGACAACACTATAAGGCGTGGTGAGGTTCTTTGCCACTGGCACTTCACAGGTTCAAGTAATTTATAGTTATTCTTCTCTCCGTGACGCAGGTACTCACTGGAAGAGCTTGACTGCTGTTTTCAGCTTGTGATCGACCACCTCATCGGCAATGGCTGCCTTAATGTCCTTCCTCTCCCCGAGAACTTCATTCAGGAGTTTCATCAGCTCCGGGGAGTCTCTCTCGTTCTCCCCATCCACCACTGCCACCTTCGCCCGCCCGCCGCGCTCCCGATCCCGGATATCCTTAGCCAGGTTCATCCCCTGCACACACAGGAACAGTGGATGGATGGACACACCCACAGACAGATCATGAAGGATGAACAAATATATAAATAGACAGGCACATTTATAGACATAACTGTACACGTTGTGAGCTGGCGTAAACAAATAGACAGGCAGTTATACAAATGGACACAGTGATAATGGAATGAACAGGCAGGCAGGCAGAAAGGTGTTGGGGTAGACAATGAACTGAATATTTTATGGACTTTAGGTCAGTGTTATTGATGTTTTATTTTTGTTTTTTATTCCTCTTTGAAAAAACTTGCCTTTTTGCCTCAAAATAGGGTGCTCCACTGTTAAACTTAAAGACCACCTGCATAGAATTGACCCCTGGAGTCCTTTGACTGGACAAAAAATATTCTCACTGTGCTTTACTGCGCATTTACCATGGGGCAGTTCTGCAATGCTATGAAGTTGATTGGAGCTGAAGTTGGTACATGGAGAGAGTTGGGTTACCTTGATTCTCTCCATGCGGTTGCTTTCAGGTCCGTTCCACTGAATGATTCCATTCCCCAGGTCAAGCAGGAACACGTCACCCTTATTGAAGCTGTTCCAGCTCACCTCAACCTGCACAAGGAACAGGCTGTGACAGCGAGCAATGCTAGACATTTCCATGGACATTTTGCTCATACAGCTTATCTTCCTGACAACAGTAAATCAAATGATAAGAATATTTTAATAGAATCCAGTTTAAGGTGGATCAGGAGGGAGTTGTGAGTGTAAACACACTATACAAGATCAGTTTCCAGTGTTAAATATAGGCAGTAATGAAAACAAACCAAATGCAATGATCCTGCTCACCTCTCCTGCAACCACTTGCTTTTTGCCTTTGACATGCAGTAGGCGCTTGATATTGTAGGTGTTGGTTTCCACATGCTTCATTCCAGAGGCTACCCCACCCTGTTTGTAGCTGCAGAAAGGAAGGAAGACTCATCACGCACTGTATGAGTTTGATGGTCTCAGAAGATTTCAGGTAAAGGAAATTAAAATATCAAATGAAAAAGTAAATACCAAATATACCAAGCAAGATGACACATCTCAATGGACAATAACATAGTCAAATATTAAAATTAAATAAGTACATGCTTTGATTTTAAATTATTGAAATAGATCTGCATATAATTGACTGAAATTAAAACAAATGCTTTTCATTAGAAAAATGCTTTATAATTACAAGGGATAATTTATATTTAAGCATTACCAACTAAGTAATAATAATATTTACTGCACAGACACTGATTACTATCGTGTATCTGCATTATCAAAGTGCACATTGGATCATGTGTTAATGAAACAGGTCTGTAGGCACTCCAGTAATAACTGCCCCGACAGAGACAATTACATTGATCCATACAGGAAGGCTTTCCATTTAACTGACATGCTTCATTGTTAATAAGTTTGGAACACTGTGTGAGAATGCATATAATCTGTTCTTGCATGAAAACGTTAACATGCGCTCTTTTACAAGTCCATAGATATCTTCGGTTTTGTAAAACCAAATGCATTCCACTGGCTAATTCAAAGTTAAGATGTCTTTTATAGAAAACGGGTAAAGTACATTATTATAGAAAAATCCCTAGTTTGAGACTAGAAGGGGCAATATAAAGTAAAATGATATACAGATAATATATAGAACTGGAATTATATGACTTTATCCCACTTTTTCAAGTTTACTCCTCATTCTGATTGTTTCAGTTCTATATCCAGGTCGGCTATGGCTCTGTCTTGTGATTACATTATATACAGCAGGAGTGTGTTACTGCCCCCTCCTCCCCTTCTCACATGATGCCTTGCTTGAAGTACCCCTTGAAGGTCTCGCTCTCACTGCCCTGCACCTCCCGGTGCTGCACAGCCACCCCTCCCAGGTGATCATCTATCTGGGTGGTGTAGATGGCAGCCACTCCCTGCTCGTCCTGAGAGGAGACTTTGCCCAGCCAGTAGTGAATATCATATTTGAAATTATTGCCAGTTTTGTGAGTCTGTGAGGAGAGAACATGTGCTAGTTAAACCCGACTGAAGAAGAGTCAAGAAAACTGTTACAGTAATAACATTGAAAAGAAGAAAAGCAAACCTGCACTACAGATATGCTCTCTATCTTACTCCTGTGTAGTATGAATGATTGCATTTAAATATATTTACACTCAATCCCAATCTTCATCTGGGGGTGGGATATTCCTAGGCCTTCTTACCTACACAGACCGCTCGCCAATAATTATCTGGGTATCTCCAAATGGTGACTGCCAAAGTAAGTGTCTCTTTGAATCTTGTACCAGTTTCGGCCATCCCCAATTGCAGATCACAAGGAGGTAAAATTAAGAAAAGATTTCCACCAGGTTATTCTTGGTAAATAGATAACTCATGGGACATATATCTGAAATTACCTTGTGGTCTGAGGGCCTAACGTTGGAGGATAACGTGCATGGATTGACTGGAAACCATTGCAAGGCATTCATTGAAATGTATCTACTTGTCATGCCAATTTTTTAATGTCATCGTGTTACCCAATAAAATTCCCTCAGCCACCTCAACTGTTAAAACAGAGAAACCAGCAACATGGTTCATATTGAGAGGGGCCTGAAATGGCTCTGGTGGGATCTAATCTGACAGGAGAGTAAACCTGACATCTCTGAATCACCTGAAAATGGTCATGTAAAATGAGTTCCAATCTAGAACCAGGAATATTAACAGAAAATACTGTAAACGTTTAATCTGCAGCTTGTTATATTGTGATTGCTAAGAAACTGAAAATTAGACATACTGTGACTGTAGTATGCAGTACACAGTAGCTCAATTGCCAGCCATTTAACGTAACACTTGAAATGAATGCCTCGTAAATAAGACGGGTGTTTACAGAATGCAGCATTCACAATATTTATAGTGCAGTGCTCCCTCGTCATAAAGAGGACATTTATCCCACAGAACAAGTTACAAGGCAGTATGGACATGCCTCCCATTTACCCCATAATGCCATTACACCAGCACTTGTCTTCTTGTTATAGGGCGGAACACAAATTGAACCTCCTTATACCTACGGTTCCTGACTACAGCCATATGAAGGGGGAGCACTGCATAATGTGCTAAGAAATACCTACTGATAAAAGGATGTAGCTGTCTCCTTCAAAGAAGTTCCCATAGGATTTTGGAGGGACAGGGACCATCGCCATGTCCTGGAACATAAAAAGACCAGCTTGGATTATGTGATTAACACCTGCATTTACCGGATTACATTTTATTTAAAGCAAAGAAACACAATATGTATTAAAATCCTGTACAATGACTCAATTCTCCTTTGTCACCCAGAAAATTAAAAAAGTTTACCACTGTTGCGTGCAGGTTACTCTTATGCATTGCATTCCTTTTTGGCTGCAGTTTGAACATTAATGATACTGCCCCACCATGCTCTTGCAAAGTAACAATTTCTCCGACGACCTCTGACATAAACACCATAGAGTAAAAAAACCAAAAAAAGTTGTAAAGTAATTTTGACGTTACCTCTAGCAATTGTTGCTAAGGGGTTGAAAACAACCAGAAATCAGCTCAGAATGAAGAAGCATGGATTTTATGCCTGTTCACGACCGTGATTCAAAAAATTAAAATCAAAATAAACGCTGATGTCATGTTATTTAAAATGAATAACTCTGGGTTCAAGCAGTTGGATGATATGAGACAACACAAGTCTTGTTCATATGCATGGTCCTGGGGTAAAAAAAATGTTATATTACAGACACTCCTACTTACATACTGTACAGAAATAGCTGCCGCTGTTAAATGACAGAGTGTACCAAGACATTTCTTCAGAGGTAAAAAACACTGTTTTTAAAAGATAAACAAAGCTAGCAGTAAGAATACTGTATGGTTGGATTGCTAGGGAGTATAATTATTTTAATGTTCAAACGGCCAAAAAGAAAGTAAGCAGTACATCCGAAAAAAGTTGAAACTTGCGCAAAACAAAGGCAAGCAAAACATTAGTAAACGTTCATATCTGTAAACATTTATTTTAAGAATTGTATTATTTATATATGTGTACAGTGCTGTAGGTTGACATTTGTAGTTGTTGAATACCATTGTTGTATTCCTGCTAGGAGTAACAAATATGCACATATTTGTATTATTATTATTTGGATGCGTTATTGATTAAAGGTCCCTTGTATTGTCAATCTAGTCCACAGAGCCTGCAGCTCAGGATTCACAACTACACCAACAGTCCACGCATTACAGGCCTCCCTGGCATGAACACTTAATGGGAACCTCAATTAATAATTTCACAACAGAGTAATATTACAAACCATGAAACTGTTGAACTGTATGTGCTTAACACTTTTGTTACAAATACATACCTAAAACATATATGTATTTGTAACTGGTTTTATCAATAGCAGGCCATATGTATTATTTACTAAAGGTTGAACTTAATCCATTCAAGAGGGTAGTTATGCCAGCTTCGCAAGCTGGAGCAGTAAACTACCTCTTACCTCTATCCTCCATATTTGCAAGCCGGGGGTGGTCTTGTTGAGTGCTTTTGAAACCTTGGTTTTGACTTGTGACATGTTGTCTTTTTCTGTAATGAACCTGGAAAACAAAAAAATAGATCATTAGGTAATTACTGAAAAAATTTAACTATTGAGTTTGTCTGAATGAGTTTCCCTGAACAAATCTGCATTTTTAAATGTGTAAATGTAGATATTATAATGACATGGCTTAAAATAATCATGATAAGTTACTGGAGTTGTTATTTACAGGTCTCTTAATGGTGACCCTTTAAAATGCCTCTTTGTCTCCTTTGTTCAGTCACAAAATACACTTTCTGGTTTGAGTGTAGCCGAAGACAAGAACCTATTCAAATACTGGTCTGTAAAGCATTATGGATTTGGGCTTCATGATCACTTTGACCAAGACTTTGGTACCTTTTTGTCTAGTTTATTTATTTTTTATTGTTTAGGTTAGGACATACTCTACAAATTGGTACATAGTATTTTACTGTAAAAGAATAGCAAAGTGCAGTACGGTAAAATGAAAGCACAGAAAAGTAATTGATAAATGCTTAGAATAAGCCTGATATATAGTGACATTCAGTCTTTAAAGAATATGTGTATTTGATATTGCTGTTTGTACATATGAGAATGTGTTAAGCTGTACGCCTGCAGTACTGTGTTTCCAAGACACGCTGATGCATAACAATTGCCAGGGAGGTTCTCGGCCTGTCCGACTGCCTGTCTTTATGCCATTCTGCAGTTGAACAGTAAGAGTATTGGAATAGATAAATGTAACTTGGCTAGATCACCCTCAAGTGTCTCTAGAGAAATAAGAGCTAATGACATCCAGTGATCTGCCACTTTGGAGCAAGTTTCCTTTTATTTTGCTGGCAGTGCACAACAGTTCTTTGTGCTGGTTTTAACTGATAAAAATACTTTGGCTGATATATAACTGTGGCAAAGGAAACTAGAAATTAAGAGCCGGTCCTAAACTCATAGTGAAAGGAACTTTACACAGAACAATTGAGTAATTGTGACAAGGTACTACTCAGAACGATTGCAAACATCGTATGAAACAGAATGAAATAAAGATGCCCTCTGTTCAAAGTCTACACTGCAAGCAAGGTGAACCACACCTCCCGGTTATTCATACACTCAGCTGCATGCAGCGTCAGTGCTGTATGTTGTAATAAGCCCAGTCATTCTAATGCATGTATTATTGTTTCGCACATAATGATTCAATTACCACTCAAGAAGAGTTGATGCGCTACTCTGAAAAGGTTAAAATGAAGGATACCGTTAAAGTTTCCACAACCCTGATACTATGCAGGCGCCCTCTGAAATGGTTTCTTAAATCAGCTGAACTAGCAGTAGCCGATTTATTAAAAAATATATATGCTTCCCTCACAGGCCGGCTATAAATACAAAATTTGAGCTATCGGCATAAGGAAAAGTAGATCTCAGTGACTGAAGGACAGGCTCCACTACATCTCTCCAATTAAAGAGAGCTCATCCAATGGAGCCTGCAGTTTACTCAGTAGACTCCCAGTGCCATGGAAACATTCCAATATGTCAATTAAAAAGGCTTAGTTTCCAAGCTTAGTTTTTAGCTTCATCTGAGTGATATCTTAAAGAGTAATAAATGTGTTTATTTATGTATTTTCATTTTTATGATCACCCATAACTATAGAACACTGAGTGGTAGGGTATGTAGTAAAACTAACTGTGAGAAAACTTTTGACTGTAGGTCTTTAAAAAATGTTTTTCAGAAAAATTGTTTGCATAATTTTGGTGTTATTGCCAGAAATAATGTTTTGAAATCGCATCCCAATTTGGCCCTGCATTTGCTAATAACCAGGGGAAATACCCCATAAAGCTTATATGCACCGAAACACTAACTTCAGTTTGTTCTTTTTTTAGATGACTTGCAGCATTTATTTTAAGAAAGAGGAAACGCTACTATAGCATATACAACTGTACAGTTTACTTTTGACATTACTCTTATCTGTAAGAACATTAACTTTAAAGTACTGTGTAAGAAAACAACAGGCATTTTCCATTATTGCTCCCGTTATCATATCAGCGAAGATATGCATTTAACAATTACAACTTTCCGTCCTTTCAGTGACAACCTAGTGCCTTAAAAGGTAGTCCTAGTGAAAGCATGATGCTTTGCATTATCTGCACATTGTGATTGCTTTACCATTACTAAAAAGCTACATCAAGTTGAGTAGGATTCACCATTTAATAAATGTGATTTTATCTGTAGCAGGTAGTACTGCAAATGGGAGTGGAGTCAGTTCCTTGAAAGAGGAACTATAGAATACAGCCACAGAAACACCTCTCTGAATATGGTCATGAAGTCCAAGGGTTCAAAGTGTACTTCTCCTTACCTGTACAGGTACAGTCTAGACAAGAAACTACCAAGCTAACTTTGTTAGTTTGTAATAAATCTGCACTGCTTGATACACTATCTTTTTTTTCCTATCAAGCTCAGTAAGAGGTGCTATTCTATTTATATAACTACGTGCACAACTCAAAATTAAAATACAACTACCATAAGAGCTTTTTTTTAACCAATAACACTAACAGCAATATTTACTTTAAAGGAACTGATTTTGTAGTGACAGGCCTTGTTGTTCTTTTTAAATGATAAGTTTTGTTGTATATCTAACTCCATTTTCAGTCTGTGAGTTGTATAAAGTATATTTATTGTGCTGGAGTGTATCCTTAAGTGGTACATAAAAAATAAAATAGAAGAATGCAATAAGTTGTGCTGTCTCAGTGATTTATAAGTGCATTTTTATCTACATTTTGCTGACATTCAGGATCGCTCCATTCACCCAGCTACTGCTAACATTCTTCAGCACTTTGATCCCCTTAATCACTAAATCATTAACAGCTTTTCAAATCAACCCTCCAGCACCATATAAAGCTCAGAATTGCCAAAAGAACGACTATGCTCCCGTAGAACACTATCCTTCACTTAGCATAATTAATAATATGTTATATATCTATAAAGTTTCTGAATGTTTAGACGAAGAAATGCAACCCTTACCTGGCGTTGATTGGTTAGATGGTGGCCCGTTGATCTGTCTGTGAGAAGGTGCAGCAGGAGTCAGGGAGGGAGCTGCTTACTGCAAAGGTCTTTTTTTCTCTTTACAGCAGGTGAACTTTGCCTTGTGTCTTGAGCCGCCTCTCCGCTTTCCATATATGGCTGCACAGGCGGTATCTGCATACAGTTGTTTGTCATCTGTACAGGCGAGGGAGAGATTGTCACACATCTCACATTGGGCTATAGAAGTTTTCCTGTATTTTCCCTTTTTTTCACTGCGACATACTGTAAATTTTAATGCAATACTATGCTATCAGAATTTTACACCTATTTCAGAGGCTTAGCATACAAGGGTACTGAAATTTCGCGCCAAACTATGTGGCCCAAAAGTGCAAGTCAGTGTCATCTTAAAAGTGCAGGCTAATCTAAAAATGGCCAGCATCTTAAAAGGGTGGCGAATACAAAAAAGCATGACAGAAATAAAAACTTAAATGTTGCCCATTTTATTTCCATCATACGTTTTTCTGTATTCGCCACCCTTTTCTATGAATTCGACATGCATCTTTGTAGATTCACCTGCATTTTTTAAGATTACACTGACTTGCACTTTTGGGCCACTTTACCAAACAAACATGTTCGCTTCTCGTTCTCATTGGTCAGGTTCCCTAGTTACGCCTCGTGTAGCTCCAGAATTGGATTCAACTTCTGTTAAATGATCCGGAGCACAGGGTTGTCCCAGCAGTGTCAGCACCAGTCCCAGCAGTTTCAGCACCAGTCCCAGCAGTAGTAGCATCAGTCACAGCAGTGTCAGCATCAGTCCCAGCAGTGTCAGCACCAGTCCCAGCAGTGTCAGCACCAGTCCCAGCAGTGGTAGCATCAGTCCCAGCAGTGTCAGCACCAGTCCCAGGAGTAGTAGCATCAGTCCCAGCAGTGTCAGCATCAGTCCCAGCAGTGTCAGCACCAGTACCAGCAGTGTCAGCATCAGTCCCAGCAGATCTCAAGGGCCAGAGTTGAGTACCACTGATGTGGACATTGCAAAAATGGAAGCCAATTTGCACTCTACACGCCCCCATCTGAAAATTCATTTGGCAGGAAGTTGAGTCTGGTGAGGTGCACTGTGGACTTTGTAGTTTCTCAACAGGAGATTATACAGTATATGTCTTTCAAAAAACAAAGCTATGTTGTTTAATAATGAAACGGAATGCCATTTAGCCAGTGTGGCATTGCAATGTAATACAACAATACGTCAGGGATAAAATGATACCCACTTGTCTGTTGCTTAATGTTAGTTTATAGTTTATAGAATGTAATACTAGTAAACTAAATGGAGGTGTTTACACATCTGAAGGTGGCAACCTTATCCACATACAAGATGAAGTTACTGATTTTGCTATTAACAAGAGTATCATTATAGGGTGGGCCAGTCATGCAGTCATGGGACTTGGTGCAGCAATTTCTATTGCTCTCTTTTAAAAGTAACACTCTTAAAGTTTGTATAGTAAGATGTAAACAACATCACATTAAGATTATCTATACCATTCAATGACTGTAATGAAACTAGCAGGAAGGATATCGTTTTGAATTGTACAACATCTCCCAATGTTCTACATGTATTGTATACTGGTATATGCAATGTTTGTAACACAGTTACTGTATCAAACACTTTTAAAATATTTTATATATGTATTAGTATGTATACTGTTCTTATGTATTATTTGTTAATAAATTACTTACCTTGTTTTTATTAAACAAACAAAAAATCAAAGTTTCAGTGCACAAAGCACACAGCCATGCATGTCACTTACTCGCACACTGGACTTCATTATTCTTGATGCCTCATACAGTTTTGTTCAGCTGAACCTGCACAGCAACTGTGCTCCTTGTTTTTTTTTTCCTTTTTGTAAAGGAGAGCAACATGTGAGACAGATCAGTATTCATAGCTTCCACAGCTTAACTAAACTCGATACCAGCAATGAAAACCCACTGTGGGGATATTTAAAAGCAAGTTCTTTTGTCCAAATACATGTTGGCCTTTATGCGGTTGAGCACCTCACAAACATTGCTGTGCCCCTTTTCAATCTAGAGAGCCACCCAAGCCACAAACATTACATGCCCTTTTCTTATTTATGCCAGTGGTGGGATTCCTCTGCCTGCTCCAAAACTTTGTTGCTGGTTGTCAAAACATTCTTAGTAGACTGATCTAAAGTCAGCTTATTGTGAAATCTAGGCCAGGACTTCATTTTAGGGCTTATTAAAAGTATACACACAGTGCTGGAGTTGTTTAGCTCTCACTGATCTGAAGGAGCACAGTTCCTGAGTGAAAGGAGTATTTATGTCCTCACAGAAGTGCAGGACAATAGAGTCTGCAGCTTGAGAATAAGCCATGCATTCAACCACATTGTACGAGGCCAAGGCTGACAAGATTTTCATGGGTCCTCTTTTGCCTAATTACAGAAATCCATTGGTTTATATAATCCTGGCAGTCAGCCCTGCCACCCAGTTGATTAATATATTAAACGGCCTCCATCCCATTATTTAACAAAAATATTTTGTACTGCTGGTTTCACAGCCCCTGATTAGCACTAAATTTATTTCAGTTAACACTGGGTAGTCCAAACCGAAATGGTTAAGCCAGTGCTAATTGTGGGCTGTGAAACCAGTCACAAGTGTTTAGACAATGGGCCCGATTCATAGAGCTAAGCTACTACAATACGTGTCCGTCCATCCCTAGCTGAACACGGGTTCCCAAACATTTTTATCTGAGGTCCACCTATTCAGCTGCATTAGGCAATGCGGCCCACTATTAGCATTTCTTAATAAAAAAGACAAATTCTAAACATTTTTAAACCTGTAAGACTGTAAATAAACATAATCTACTTTTTTTTCATTTGAATATTATTTTTTCTTCAGCTGTATCTTTATACAGATATTATAATCAAACTTTAAAGAAATTAAATACACTTTTACTTAATGTGAAACATAGATGATGTATTTTATGTTAACTTTGAAAATATGTGCATCGCACCAGTAGCACTCATTATGCAGCTTTTGCAAATTTTAAGACTGCATCAAGCTTTTTTTTTTTTCTTAACAGTTAATTCTAGAATGGTCAGTATTATTTACTGCTTAATAGTTATTGACCAATGCAATGCAAGTATATTGTTAATATCTATAACATGTTTTACAGTGCGTACTTTGTAATGTTACACAGTGAATTTTATTTACAGTTAACTTACCACTGTATACAAATTCAATATCATGAAATATATTTTAGTTGATGCATTTTAATATAGCATGTCTTGTTTTATGTAAAATAAACCTATACTGTAAACCACATAGTACTATGATGAACAGGAAATCAGCTGTAAATAATATGGTGTTATTAGCAACAATAAAACAGCACACAAAAATACATTTGTCATTGATTACTGTGCTCCTTTTAGGGTGGCCACCTTTTCCACCAACCAAACAAAGACATATCTCTGTCAGCCTAGGTCTATCAAAACTGCAGTATACTGTAAGACAGTTTAACACAATAACATCAGATCTCGGTACAAATCAATAATCAGGCAGTATACACAGTCTAGTGCTCTTGATATTTTTAGCAATCAAACTTGCAAGCCATAGCAGACACAGTAAAATAATACATTCCACGCAATTCACTATTCATTATCATGTAAATTTATTGTGCAACACCACAGAAAAATAATAATTATCTCATGGTTAGGCTAATCTTACCTAAGACAAGTAGCTGTGGTGATGAGTAACGCTGTGGTAAATCAATGCAATTTCTTATGCTGTCTACCACTTTTTTTTTTCACAAATAATTTATTCAGACAGTCTCTGGATTTTTGAGCCTGAAAAGCTTGTTTGTGATGGTCATATAGGAGAGTTTTTACAGCCACTATGTAAATTTTGCCCCCAATAATAAATATTAACAAATGTTATTAATGCATGTTGAAAATTATCGACGCAGCGTCTGCCCCCTCAGCCTCCAGAACAGCGGAGTCCCTGCTACACACTGCAGGAGACCAAGAAGCAGGCCAAGGTACGTTCCCCACCATCGGGGACACGGTTACGGTACTGGTGCAGGGATCCACCTTCACCAGAGAGGACAAAGACCCGACCTGCCCATTACCAGCATGGGTAAATACGCTCAAGGTATACCTGGTCCACGATCGGCATCAGTTGGTGCGAGTGTCCAGACAATGCTGGAAGACACTGGATTGGTGGCTCCATCCCAGCAATTTACGCCTCAGATCTCCCCTCGGCTCCCCTCACAGAAGGGAAGTGGTCACTACGGACGCCTCCAGCATGGCCCGGGGAGCGGTCTGGAATGGGAGGGGAATAAGAGGTCAGTGGAAGGGACATTGGCAGCAAGTGCATATAAATGCTCAAGAGCTGCAAACAGTAGTACTGATGCTTTCTCATTTTCACCAGCAGCTAGCCCACAAACATGTGCTGATCCGGACAGACAACACTACAGTGGTAGCCTACATAAACCACCAGGGCAGCCTACGTTCGCCAGGCCTTCACCACGCAGCGCACAGACACCTGTCCTGGACACCCAGAAACTTGTGTTTCATCAGGGCGGTTCACCTCCCCGGTGTGGACAACAAGGCAGCAGACCTCCTGCCCAGAAGAGCTCTAGACAACTCAGAATGGAGACTGCATCCTCAGGTGGTGAAACAGATTTAGGAGAGGTTTCGTACTGCATGAGTCGACCTCTTCACCACAGCCGAGTCCACTCATTGCACCCTATGGTTCGCTATGGAGAGAGACGAGGGCCCCCGGAAGTAGACATGCAAGCCCACCCCTGGCCATAAGGGCTCTTGTATACATCCCCTAGTTTGCTCTCCTGTCCGACATGTTGTTGGGTCAACCTTGACAGCTCCCGCTATGCAAGGACCTCCTGAGTCAAGCATAGGGGCTATTATGGCACCCGAACCCAGCCCAGCTCCAACTCTGGGTCTGGCCTTGAACAGAGCCATCTATCCAGATGAGGTTTGCCAGATGAGGTGGTAGAGACACCACAGTTGGCTAAGGTGCCTAGTATTCATATAAATGGAAAGTTTTCCAAAACTGGTGCATTGCTGAAGGTCTAGATCCAGTGACATGCCCTATTGAGTCAATATTAACCTTCTTACAACACCTGTTTGATGCTGGAAAATCCGTTTCCACTCTGAAGGTATACCTGCCAGCAATATAGGTGTGCCACGACAAAATTGACCCTGTGTCCCCTGGGGCACACTTCCTGGCAGTGGAATTTCTTAAAGGGGCTTGGAGGCTTCGTCCTCCCATGAAAAGCATGGTCCCCAAGCGGGATCTGGAACTGGTATTGTGGGTCCTTATGGGTCCCCGTTTTGAGCCCATACATCAGCAGAGCTGCGCCCTGTTTCCTTGAAGGCAGCGAGAAGCCAAATGTCAGCACGCAGAATTTGTACATGTTGCCTTGAAAGGCGAAGCGCAGATATTTTTTGTGCGCGGAACGGATCGGGACGTGAAAATATGTATCTTGCAGGTCGATCGATGTGAATCAGTCGCCTAGTTGGACGGATTGGAAGATACACTGTGCTGTCAACATGTTGAACTTCCTCTGTTTGAGGAACAAGTTGAGGACCCTGAGGTCCATAATTGGTCTGAAACCACCATCCCTTTTGGGTACCAGGAAGTACCAAGCATACAGCTTTCTTCCATCGAAGATTGGTGATCTCCTGTTGAATGAGTATCGCCCTCGCTCGTTCAACAGTGGTGAGGAGGACACCCTTGAAGTTGAATTGTAGAGCATAACCTTGTCTCATTGTCGATAGCATCCAGGAGTCCTGGGTGCAGCCTTGCCATGGGTTATGTCCATTTATCAGTCCGGTTGTGAGGGGGGTTGGTGGCAGCCAGGGACCCTCAGGGGCGGTCTCCCTTGGGTTTGGGAGGGGGTGGGTCTTTCTTAGGCCCCGGCCTCGGTCTCCAGCTGGAGAACCGGTTACCCCTGGCTGGCGGTGGTCCCTTGCCACTGGCTCTTCCTCTGCCTGCTTGTTTGTTCTGGGGTGGGGGGTGGCGTTCAGGCCCAGTTGCGCCTGCACACTGTGAAGGCCACCTTGGGCACTGGCGGTAGGCAGGAAGGTGCAAAATTTCGAAGAGACCTCCATGGCCTTGTGGGACCTCTCCAGGTTCACATCAATGGTCGCCCCGAAAGTCTTCCCTGGTGTAATGGGGGCATCTAGCAGCGCCACCTTCTTGGTCTCTACGACCTTTGCTTGTGTCAGCCACAAATGCCGGTGAGCTACCACCATCTCATCCTCTGGCTCTGGTAGAGTACCAGTATGGCCATGGCTTTTGCTGCTCGCATGGACAGCGTTGCTGATGTGTATGCCTTCTTTAGCATCATGTCCGGTTTTCTGCAAGGCTTTGACGGGCAGGTTGGGTCCTTATCCCCCTTGGTGAAGGTGGAACCTTGCACCAGCACCGTGACCATGTCCTCGATGGTGGGGAATGCGCCTATGCATGCTTCTTGGGCTCCTGCAGTGTGCAGCAGAGACTCGGCTGTTCTGGAGGCTGAAGGTGCAGATGCTGGGTTGCCCCAGGAGGACCGCACCAAATCCAGGAAGGCCTGGCATAAGGGAAGGGCGTGCTGTGGGTTCTCTCTCTGCTGAAGGAAGCGGTTCCTCTTTCACTCTTGTTCCGCCAGCCATGGGATGTCCATAGTTACAGCTGCACGCTGCATTAGCGCCCAGAACTCCTCCCTCTGGGACACTCTGCGAAGCTCCGCTCGGCCGAGCTAGGGTGCCTTCGAGGCGACTGCGATGGTGAACATCTGCGCCTGCATGGTGACCTCCTGTCCCCTCGGGAAGGGGAGCGGTGCCTGCACAGCGACCGTCTGTCCCCTGCTGAGTGTCCCCTTGAGTGGTACCACCTCGGCAGTGACAATCTTGCTTCCCGAGAGGTGCCTGCGCCTCTGTACTGGTGGTGGAGAAGGGGAAGGTGACCCGGTTGTGCGGGAGAGTTCCCTGGTCACTGTAGCAGGGAGGGTTCTGGACGACCTCTGCGGAGGCTTTTGGACCACTGATCTCATAATCCCATGGCTTGAGGAGAGAGACTTTGCTGGGCATAGGGCTGCTCTCCATCGCTTTGTTCTCCTCGAGAACTTCCGACAGGGAGAGCAGTCCAGCTAACCTGCCAGTGCCTTGGCCGCGTGTTCTGGCCCTAGGCACCTTGCGCAGGATCAATGTTTGTCCTGCCTGGGCAGCTTAGCTGAGCACCGGTCACACTGGCAGAAGCCAGCTGAAGACCCAGTTGACTGCACCGACATGTTTGCAGTTGTTGTTGTTGTTTTTTTTTTTTTTTAAACTGTTGTACTCAATTAGCAGCCTGCAGGCAATTCACCAGTGCCGAATCAGCCTTCACTCACTTTGCATTTAGTTAATTGATAAATATAAACTATTAACATATCTATTTCTGAAAGCATTCTTACTTTACAGCATTTTTTCACACCTGCCTAAAACTTTTGCACAGTACTATATATATATATTGTCACCGTTTTGCTTGCCACACAGGCTATCACGGGTTCTTCTCCCTTCTGAATCACGACCCAACACACAGGATTCTACTGAAACAGCACTCACGCGCACTTTTAATAAACACCAAATGAAATAAACACAAAACAAACACCTAGCTCCTATTTGGAGCACTCACTAAACATAAACAGGAACCTAACTATCACGCAGGATGGCTAAACCGTTTACCTGCCACAAACATTCAAAAACACACCCTCACACAATACCTCAATACGACTGCTCACTCACACAGTCGGGCTGTTCTCTCAGCAGCAGCCTGGAACAGACTGGCTGCCTCTCTTAAATACCCTGCACCTGGCTCTAATTTACAATTACCACCAGGTGCAGGGGATTACTAAACAATAAAACAATTACACCATTAAACCCCATATCACCCAAATGTGCATTCTCACAAGGTTTTTAGCAGGGAAGGATTTTAACCCCCTCCCTGCTATCTAACAATATATAGTGACAAAGCTCCTCAGTGTTATTAGAACTTGTACACAAATGAAGTGGGAGACAAACACAAATCAACACACACAACAAAGTTCCTTCCAATAGGACGGTACTTGTATGTTTATTTCCTGGCCTGGACTGCCCCAGCATAGCAGGGTTCAGTTCACAAGTCGGGTTCTCAATAAATCAGGGTCAAACAGCCAACAGGGAAATCCAAACAGTTGAGGTCATACACAACAAGTCAAGTAAACGAAATCAATATTTGTCTAGCACCACACAACTATGATTCCACCAACCTTCACCTCTTACTCTCTCTCTCCACTTCCTGGTGTGGCTTGACCCCTTTTATGTGGGTTGGCCCCTCCTTGCAACTCTGCCCTTGCTGTTGGGGATTGTAGCTGTTTTCCAGGACGGCAGTCCCCTACCTGGACACCCCTCAGTGAGAGGACAGAGCCCATTTACTAGCTCTGCCCTCACATACCTGCCGTTAATCATCCGGCCCATTTGTTTGCCGCAATATAAATATATATATATATATATATATATATATATATATATATATATATATATATATATATATATATATATATATATATATATATATATTGGTTTCATGTCTTAGAAAAAGGACAAAAGGGAAAATAAACATTTGGGAACTTGCTATTTGTTTTATTATAGTGTTTGGGTCTTTTTAATTTTTGTGTAAATATAACATGGTATCACAAATAAGATTAAAAAAAATAAATAAATAAAAACAAAAAAAATCACCAGTAAAAGTTTTAATGACACAAAGGTTGTTTATGATGCACGTGTTCACCTCTCTTATTACCCATCCACAGATAAACTGGTTGTATAATTCCAGTTCCTTGTAGCATCTCAAATCTTCGTGGGTGTATGGGCTAAGTGTACTAATCATATAATTTGTTATGTCCGGAAAACAAACGCTTGGCAATAATTGCACGCCCTGGCTCCATATTTGCTCAGAAATAGCACACGGATCTTGATTACCCTTATATGTATCTTTTCACAGTATCTTAGGTCGAATTTCCTAAAATAGTGAGAAAATGCTGCCGTTACCGACATTGTTCAATAATGTGTATTGGTAAAATTCCCATCAACATGGCCGCCGTCTCTGTTAAGAAGCTAGGTGATGTATGACGTCATGTGACCAGAAATGACGCACAGTGGCGGTTGGGCTTCTTTTGGGCTTCTTTTTCAAGTCCAGTTGGCTTTTTTTAGCATAGAGATCTGGCAACCCTGAATGGTATTAAAACAATCATGTCGTGTGGAGAGGAATGGAGCGAAAATGTATGAGGCCGGTAATTAATCGATTGCTATTTGGAGGCTTAACTGACAGCCCTATTCTGTACCTGTGTAGGAAGCTGTAAATATTAAATCTTTAAATGTACACTATGTCCTCCAGGGTAGTGATGTATACTTTCTGTACCTCTTGGTATGTTCACATCTATTAACATGGACATCCTCGGGGAAAAATCAACAGTACATTAAGGTCCATTGTATTTGGAGCATTTATTGTTTGCATCATTTATTCTCCCATACAGTGATTACAGATTATTTGTTTAGTAGCAAAACTGGTTCAGAAGCATCTTAAAGATAATTTAATGCACAGGCAAAGCTTACAGTTCCTTCAATAGCTGTTAGCATTAGCGGGTACCTATTTAATAGCACTTATATTAACCAAACAAAAAGGGGAACAAATTGTTATATTTGTTACTGTCCGTAATACATCATTGAGATTTAGTCTCCAGAGAAGTTGGGGTTCATAGTAGTAGTAGTGGCACCCTTAAAAAGCGGATTATCAGCCTGTTAAGAGAAGAAAAGACATTAGAGAGAATATTAAATTAAATCTCCTTATATACTAGGTAAACGTTTAAGAACACTAGAGGTCAGTATTGATATTTAAATAAGCACATACTGTATTCTGATTTTTAAGTTTGTTTCCTTTTTATTTAGATCATATTCCGTAAAATTAAGGCAATGTTAAATGTATGAGCAAAAGTAAAACATTTAAAATAGTACAAATTCACATATCAGTTGATGTTAATCTTGCTGTTCTTGTGCAGGTAATGTCTGTGCGGCGCAATGTTTAGGCTGTGTGTTGAATTTTATGAAAATCTTTGTTATACTTGTATAGCTTGTACCTCCTCCATCATTAAAAAAAAAACACTTGACAACAGCAAAATGGCATTTGAAACTTTTTAAAATTGTGCATGCATGAAAAGCAACTTACTTTATTCCACTTGGCATTTGCCTTGTCCTTTTCAAATTTCCGATACTCCTGACGGTCATGCAGGAAGGCAATGATTTTCCAGATCATCAGGAGGACCAAACCAATGAGAGCTACACCTGCGACTGTACCTGCCACAATGGCAACGATGTTGGGGGACTCGGAGCATTCTAAAGCAGAACTGGTGCATTAGTAAATATGGCTGTCCATCGACAGTGTCCTCATGACACGGCATGATAGAGTTATTGTTCCATTTAATAGTACAAGTGTTTGTAAAATAAGATTGACAACCTGCTTTGTTTTTATTTTCTGATTAATGTTTAAAATGATTTAAAGCAAAATTACTGTACAAATGCTATGAATAATAATAATAAATAAATAAATAAGTACATACATACATACATACATACATAAATAATTTAAAAATCAATACCATCACACAGTTTTTGGAAATAAATGTTTTATAAAACCGTATTTTCTTTTTCAGTTTTGCTAAATATTCTGAAGCTGACCGGCATAAAGAAAGTGAGTTCTCTAAAAGGAGATTAATTTTAAATGAAACACTTTAGGTGAATGCGTTCCTCTCTGGCTCTTGCATGTGACACACTGTTGTTTTTAACTGTGCTGTTGTTTTCATGGCTGGTATAATTCATGAAATCCCGTATCTGTTTCAGTAATATACAGACTGCTAAATGTGTACCTTGGCTCCAAAGTATGTATAAATTAGTTTTCCATGATACCGTAGGGACAAAAATGAAATTCACTAGGGACTGTTAATGTTTTTGCAGCGCACACAGATGCTTAAGACAGTTTTGAAAGATTTCATGCATCCAGTGTAGGTTATACATTGCGAGCAGCAGATGAACTTAGGGTAAATGATGCAAATAAATAAATAAATAATAATTCCAGCAAGCCACACAGTTAATTTTAAACATGCTGGCAACCAGGTTGAATTTTGCCATGTTGCTTTCCATCATTAAACTAACTGTGATGATTGTTGTTGGTTAAGAGTTATATATTTCATAGTTACACGATATATAAGTTCAACAACAGAGAAACTGAAAAAAGAATGCGCTTTTTGAAGTGCAGTTAGTGACACCAAAACAGTCACCCACCTCGTTCGTTGCTTATAATAGCTTTATATTTATTCTCTCCATCCAATTCCTCCATGGTGAAGATCATCCAGCAGTTCTCAGAGTCCTTTTCTTTACAGACTTTTCCATTCACCAGCTTGTCCACATTTGTATGTGTGATATTTGAGCATTCTTCTGAACAATTTTTACTGTATGGGCCCTTTTGAAATCCCAGACACTCAATACAAGCCCTCGAATAGAAAAAAAGAACACATATTTCACCAAATATCCTTTGGTAATAAAAGAATAACATATTAGGCAACTACTGCAACTGCAATATATCTCACTGATTAGAAAGCATCTCTTCAACCAGTCCAAAGACTAATTTACCGTACTGTAATAATTTTATCTCAAAGTTTAAGTCCAGAATAAACACACTTGTAGAATGAAGAAAAAAGAAAATAGTACATCAAAACAAACAGTACAGGTAAAATATATAAAATTAGACGTGCAAAAAGGGGACATACGCAAGTACAACGGTTGAAGAAAAGTAACAGAAGAAGAGCCTAAGTGAGGAGGACAAATCAATACAAATTGTATGGAATGACGGGTTTTTAAATAACCTCGACTGGATTCTGTAAACCCAAAAGTGCAGATGAACCAATCAAAAACGCAGAATTTGCCTTCCACTATGAATGTTTCTGATTAAAGTTTATATGAACTAGCAGACTAAGTGACTTTTAGACAGATAGGGTTATTCATACCCCCAATATCGTACAGCAATAAGTGATCAACTCTGTTACACAGCAGTCCCAAAAATGTAGGTTTCAATTCTGAAATGGCTGACATAGAACGAGAACAGGAGACAAGATGGCATCTGTTACAACACCAAATGAAAGACCTTTGCATTGTAACAGACAAATTGCACTCAGTGATCAGATAGTGTGGGGAAGTACTTAACAAGAACTGAATGCTTTAAGTGCATCAAGAAACACTTGTTTAAACAGAGAGCGATGGGAGTATGGACTGGGTGCCTAGCCATGTTACTGACACTGAGTCATTGGGATTCTTCAGGACCCAAGTTAGACCAAGTTTTGAGATTAACCAGCTACTAGGAACCAGACGAGCACTGAAGGACCAGAAGGCCTCCTCTGGTTTTGTAGATTTTCTTCTTTTCTTATATAATTTATTTCCTGAAGTGGGTTTACCCAGATACAACAGGAATGCCATTATTTCCTGTACAATAAACTGTGTAAGGATCAGCTTACGCATATTTTGGACAAGGTGACGGGCAGGCTGGGCACTCTCCACAGAAAGGCGGCTGATATCTTTCATCGTTGCACTTGCACACGTTGCACTCACAGTGGCCCCTCTTGCTGCACACATTTCCATTGGAGTTCTTACAGCCCTCATCTGACTTCAAGCACTGGCACGCACTGCCCTGGTAGCTTTCATCACATAAACACTTCCCACAGTCACATTTCCCATGTCCTGAAATAATAAATTATTTACATTCAGTTCTTAATCCAAATTAACACAACTGGCAATACATCTTCTTTACAAATACCTATACTGGGTCATCTTTGAAAATTGTTGGTTTTCGGTTCACTGCAAACCAGCGTATGTGGGGGCTGGGTTGCTGAATGTGAAAATCTTCCTCACCTCCACAGAGCTTGCCATTGTTCAGTTCACAGTTCATGTTGTCGCATTCACAGTATTTCCCATAAATCTGTTTTCCGGGGGTTTCGCTGGCGTGACACTGGCACACACCGCACACACAGTCTCCGAGGTTTGAACAGATGCTGCTGCCATTGTCTCTTCTGCAGCCCTGGGTCAGTTCCTTTTCAGTCTTAGCCCCGACACGACACTCACAGTTCTGGCCAACATGACCCGAGCCACAGCTGTTAGAAAAAAGAACAAGCTGGTCAGGCTAGTCTGATATGGGCTATTAGTCTGCTTCCTGAAAATATTCCTCATTCAGCTGTTTTCTAAGTTATATCTGAAGTGTCAATCTCCAATTTAAATCTCTGGTTAGTTTTTCTCAATAGTTGTGGTTGGGTGCTTTTTATTGAACAGGCTACGCATAACCATGAGACAACTGACAAACTTCCTGTTGAAGGGACCATGAAGCAGCCAATTAAACTACATAGCTAACAAAATAATTACATGAGATCTTATGGCTAATTAACATAAATCATGATTTTAAGCAAACATAAGTTTCACTTCCATCAAACATTCTGAATACATACCGATAACTGCAAACTAACTGCAAATAAAAATAAACTTTGTTATTTTGATAATAAATCTGCTTAAGATTTTTGTAGGGTACAGATCTATTTAAACGATGATAATTATGCCTAAGTAGACTTCTATTTTCTACTATGAATCAAAACAAACACCAGGTCTATAGAAATGAGTGTTGCCTCATTGAACTATGTACAGAGAAGTAATAATTCAGGAGAATAATCACAAAAATTAACAATCATTTCTAAAAATGAAAAACATATACTGTATAGGAAAATTACTTTGCACCCCAAAGCCATTAATGTTCTTTGTTTTCAGTTTCTCTGAATTTACAACTGGTAATTTTTGTAGAATACCTGCAGATTCCACAATCAATATGCCCACTACTGGAGCAGTCTGCAGGATCTCTCTGGTCATCACATTCACAGCGGCAGGGTGTTGTTATTTGCACAGTCAGCTTCTCTGTGAACCCCAGGGGTCTGATTTCAAAGGACTGAGGCTCCATGCACCTTTCTGCAGTTACAGTTACATCAAAAGAAATCTAAAAGTTCCAAAAGAGAAAGTCAGATCCCACCAATGGTATACTTTCTAGACACATCTAATTACTACTGTATATCTGAAGCAAGTGTTTCAGCCCAACCACGACTCGCGAGGACATTTCGTCACTTGATGATGACCTTCGACACCGCACACTTTCGCACGCGCATTTCGATTGCGCATTTCGATTACCTTGAGAGAAAGCCGGATGTGTGGTTGAAAGTCATTTTGATCATTGTTAATTAAGTGCTTGTTCGTTTCGTGGAGACAATGGCATTGAGTAAACCCTCCACGAGTAATAAACGAAAGTAAGAGGCTTTAAACCAGAATGGGAGAAAGAGTGCTTTCACTGAAAACAGCTAAACATCTGCGTCTCATCTGTAACAGATCGCTAACAAGACGAGCAATTTCAAACGTCTATGAAACAAATCATAACACATTATCAACTAAGGGGGGGTGCAGGTGCATGGCTAAGCAGGTTAACTTGTATGCCTGCCACTGAGCAGATGGGGATTGCAGTAATCACACACTGGCCATGAATTTTGTAGACATTACAGGTTTGCTGAATACAGGAGAAAATCTGGCCTGGGCGATGGGTCCAAAATACGAGAGACTCCCGGTGAATACGGGAGAGTTGACAGGTCTGCCTTACTCACACGTATATTCAGAAATGAAACAACTTAAATAGCACAGTGAAGAATGTCCCATTTAAGCAGAAATCCCAATTAGTCGGGAGCCGACTGTAATGTAAAAACAGTTGTTTAATATACTGTAGCTCTACAGTACAGTAAAAAATACACACAAACAGTAAGGCTCTGCAATGTTCTCTGTGTGTATTGGGACTGTATTATTTCGGGGCCAACCCGTGGATTAAAACAGTATTGCCTGTTTCTCATTGCTATTGTTTACTGCCATTTTATCATCAGACTTTGGAGTCTAAAAATAAATAACACTGCACCTGGATTACCGTTGTCTGTCTGTTCACTGATCACTGCTGCATTCCTGCACCTGCACAATGTTAACCACTTTGCCACAGCCATTTATAAACATAATTCTAACCTTTAATATGGGTTGTATACATGAAAGCTATAGACTGGCCAAGTAACACCCCGGGCTCTCCTAGTCAGGCTACCTGTAACTGACATCTGCTCAGTATTAAAGGCTTGATGTGGGTGACTCGTGCTAATATCATATGCACTTTTAAAGACTGCTATAGTGCATACATAATAAAAGCAATGTTATACAGTACTATGTTTTAAAATATTGTAGCAATCTCGGTTCCCACAGGCAGGTGCATCACACACAATGTGAGGGCACACAAGTGGAGGGCGGGTGTGAACCTGGGTCCTCTCACACCGAAGCATAGCACCAATACCGCTGTACAAAAGAGCTCTGTGTGTGGATTGCCTCACCCTGTCTGATGCGCCTGCCTGTGGGAACCGAGATCGCTACAATATGTTTGAATGTTTTTGATGATCTGCTAAGCCAAATAGAGAAGTTGCTTTGTTTATTACAAATCCTATCACATGTCATGATTATATGTTGTTCAGCTCATTGACCTTTTGGAAATAAAATGTGCTTGTGTGTCCCAGGCTTAATGCTAGTTTACCTCATTGTTGATTTTCACATTGCTGCATGATCCCTTGGGTTCATTCTTCCTTGTCCCATCAGCACAGTTTGATTTATATGAAATGAAGATCCCGTCTGGGAGACGATTGTGTTCAATAATCACAGTTGAGGACAGGTTCTGGGTTAGAAAGTACAATAAATTATTGCACCACAAAATGTACTGTACTGAATAATAACAGTGAACATACCTGCAATTGAAAAAAACACAAGTTACAGAACCTGCACAAGCTGTCTTCATTGATACTTCTGTTTGTAGAATGAAAAGTATCTATTTTTCCAATACAGAATTAAACATTTGCAGTCTCAAACTAAAGCGGTGGTGGGGGGCAGTATGGCAAGCAGATTTCACTGGCACATAACTGGGATACATTATTCCCCAAGACGATGCGTAGTGCATCAATACATTTTGACTGTTCACAAATATGATTGATGAAAATGTATATATAATTGAATTCATTCTTAAAGGAAACTGTCCATTCTGTTCAATAATGTTATGCAGTTAAACAAACTGATTTAACTCATTTTCAATTGCAAAAGTAAAGAGATAACTTAAACAACTTTATTATTTTGTTTTCTAAGTTAATTCGGTCAAGAAAAGTAAGGCCTCTGAGACTTATTCGTACTTCTGGGATCTTTTTCTTTGCAATATTACATGTAATATCTTTGATTACATTTGAAAATGATATTCAAATATTTGTCTGAATTTTGAATATGAAAATTCCATGTTTGTCCTAGCACTTTATACAGTAATGACAAACTATAAGTATTCAGAAAAGCTGTAATCATATAAAAGACTTACACTATAGGCATCCTTGATGAGAGTCACTACATTACTGGAGTCTGTTGACAGCTCCCCTACAGCAGACTTGGGTATCATGTCACTCAGTTCCTGTGAAGATGTGCATTACTCCATTTGTAAATTGTCACGTTGCATGTCATGTGGCTTTTTTGATTTTACAGAAGATGGAGACCAAACTCTTTAGTTAGCTCTATGTCAAATTATGGGTATCGCAGAAGAAAAACTACATTCACAGCAGTTATATGGCAAAGCTACGTCAACAAGGCACATTTTCAGAGAACAACGATATGATTTTATCTGTAGAAAACAAGCAAAAACAACTCAAACAAGGTGGTATAAATAAATTAGTTAGAAGGCAGGCAGTTTCAGCACAATAGTGCTCTTCTGTGGCCACTGTTCATTGTTGTTTCATGTGTCTCCCAATCAGCCTGATCCTCACCAGCATGACACCTTCACTCAATGAAGTTTTCACAGTTTTTTTGTAACAGTAAAATATACAATTTGACTGCTAATAAAAGGTTCTGTACTGCTGTACAAACATCAGATTTTCATCACTAGTAATCTTAATTGATTTTTCCTCCCTAACATTTTTTAAGGAGTTATTTCTGAAAAAAAGACATCCTCAGATTACTTTGTAAAACAAAATCGTATGCAACAGATTTTAAACTCACAAGTGCTTTTCAATTTTTTAAAAGGTATTTTAAAATGGTACATTAAGGTTTGTGTTTAATTCTTAAACATTTGATTTATTGGGCAATGTGCCAAAAATGTATTTTATTTATTTATGTAAGTAGGGAAAAATTGTTAAAAAGGTTGCTGGTTTGAACTTTAAAAAAAAAAGCCTCTACAGTGCTTTGTTCAATTTTAAGTGTTACCTTGTAAACAGACTGCATATTCGCGGTAACGGCAAAGATTGGCTGGATGTTGTTTTCATCTAACTTCAGTGCCAACTGACCCACAGATGGATAATCCTGTGCAAATAAAAAAAAAAAAAAGAAATTAAATGAAATTAACTGTGCTGGTTATCATATCCCCTAAGATGCCTGCTTTATTCAGAATGGGGATAATCCAAGCAAGTAATTTTTTAAAACATTAATTAAAAAATAAATAAATAAATAAATGGGATCGGAAATAAACTTGGCCATATTTACTTTTGGTGTGAAAGTGAAACAGCAGAGCTGCTCTCTGGTTAATTTGAGTCTGCTGCAGACGCTCTCTGTTGGAGCCGCGTCAGAAAACAGTGTGAGAATGCAAAGAGTGTGACTTGATTGATTGAGCACTGTGGTCGTCAGAGACGCTGGGTTGTTAAATGGAATAGTTATTTAGGTATAAGGGAGATACTTTGATAAATGGGAATTTGTTCATTTACCAGGTCGAGACACTGGGGAAAAGCTGAGTGGCATTTTTTTATCTTTAGTTCTTGCCGGTGCTTAGTGGTCAGGATTAGTAGGCTGTGTACAGTTGATCAAAAGATTATCTGTATTACTAAGAATAGGAGGTGCAATACAGATGAATAAGGTTGAGAAGACAAACAAACGGCACAAAGATCAGGACAACTTTTATCCAAAATAGGTTATCAGGTTGTCTTTTAAAATCTGGTTGGATGGTTTTCTGGATAGGAGTGGTCTACTCTAAACCCAATGAAACACAACTTTGATCTGTAACCTACATGTCGAGTATTTGTCATATATTTTACTTGAATCTTTTATAATGGTTGCATTCAGATCTCCAAATTGTATTAAATCTGTAGTTTCTGCAGTGAAGGCTTTGTACAGCATTTTTCATCTGTATTTTTTATTTCCCTCTCTGCTGCTTAGGGAAGCTTTAAGTGCAGGTTTCACTTCTCAATATCAGATATCACTTACATAAAAGCGTATACAGTGGTAAACTCTGCATGGCTGGTATTTCTGCAAGCCACATCAAGTGCTTATTTTGTGTACACACCAGTTCATTGCTTTTGGTGTACCGATTTCCCTCCAAATGGCACGTGCCATCATTGGGAGTCAGAATGGAACCAAGTTTGCCATCTCCTGCAAAATGAAACCCGTCATCAGATGTGTAGACCAGCAGACGAGTGTTATTCCCCCAGCCAATCTTGTCCTGTGGAAGACATCAAGGACATGCTTTTAATATTCTGAATATATCCAGAAAATTGTTGTATTTCATATTTTTCTTGTGCAAATAAAAATGCCCAAAATTAGCTTAATGATTAGTTTTATAAGACAGCAGGAAGTGGGCTTGCCAGGTTGGATGATGGGACCCATCAAAAGAAAAGTGCAGTAACAAAGAGAAAAAGCTAAATGAAATCATGGTAGAGCAGGTAAAGAAGGTAAACCACAAACATGCAAGGTAAAGCCTTGTAAAAAACAAAGTAGAGCAAGGAAAATAAAAATGCAAGAGAAAGCACAGTAAAGTACAAAATATCTATGCAGACTTGTGGGTATAAATTTCAATCATAAAATCTGTACTAAATATTACAAATGTTTCAATATCTTTAGTAGTGTCTTTGAAGAGGAATACACCGATAAAGTTGTCTGGTCAAAAAAAAATAAAAAAGCATAAAGTCAACTCCAGAGTGTGTGATTAAAATAAATGAGAATGGTTTTAGTGCTGTGATTATCTTATGTTAATCACAGCCTCTTAATGCTTAATTAAGTCATAATTATGAGCATGACATGACAGTACATCACAAAGGAACTTATAGCAACAACCCCCCTCCTGTACCCCACAGACTGCAGCCTGCATCATAGCATCCAGTCCTCCCTCAGGTGAGTCCAGGTTTCCTGAGATGTACTGAGCCGAGACCTCCCGCTGAAATTTGTTCCCGTCATCCGTCAGGCTAAGTACATGCTGGTAACCAAACGCTGCCTGGCAAAACTGTTCAGCATCTGGACATGGCTTCTTTAGCTTGTCTGGGTGGGTGTTTGTGTATGGCAAAACCGTTTTGTCCACAAAAGAGCCAAACCCTGGGAAAGAGGAAGTTAATGCGTTAGGTTTGGGTGTGTTTAGAGGTATATTGTGGAGGGGACTCACATAGCAGATATATGTACTGTAAAGAAAATATTATACAAGCTTACCTTTCTCTCACATTTCTGGGGAACAGGCTCACCTTTTAAACAGAGAGTTGTCAATTGAGGATTGACTATTGCCTTCCCCTAGCTTTCTCTGTGGAAACCAGTTTGGATAGCTGTTTGACTAATCCTGTAGGTTATTAACCCTATAATCAATTCCACAAATAAAAAAATGATATTTACACATATATGGACCATATGCTGGTGAGGATCAGGCTTAGATTGGGGGACACATGAAACAACAAACAGCAGTCCTTTATAAATCAGTGGTCTGTTAGGTTTTTGTTTCTGTGGCAAAATTAGTATGTGGCAGGCGCTCCTGGCTGGTGCTTCTAGTAAGCACTACGCGTGGAGTGCAGGATGCGCCCTATAGCCTGGAGATCGCTGGTTCAAGTCCAGATTATGCTATCGCCGATCGTGGCCAGGAGTTCCCAGGGGGCGGAGCACAATTGGCCGACTGCTGTCCGTGTGGGGAGGGTTCAGGTCGGCAGGGTAATCCTTGGTTCACTGCACACAGCGACTGCGGTTCTACTGTAGAAGCCATTCAGATCTGTGTTGTCCTCCGATACTATAGGTCTGATGGCTTTGCAGTAGACCTGCAGCGTGGAAAAAAGACGGCCGTTTCCTGAGTTTGCACGAGAGTTGCAGCGGTGACCCGGGATAAAAATAATAATTGGGCATTACAAATTGGGGAGAAAACCAGGGTAAAAACCATTGGCAATGACTGAATTAAAAAATAGATAAATAAATAAATAAAATAATTAGTATGTGGCGCAACTGAGCATTTACATGGGTACATGTAGACGGTACCTATTCGTGCATAAGGGGTGATCTCTTTAAGAGCCTTTAGTATATCTGTCCCCAGGTCTTTCACTTTTTTCAGATCATCGTTCATGGAGTAGGAGAGGTCCATCAGGTAGTAGAGGTCCACTGGGTATCCATTAGCACGCTTGAATCTCACAGGGAAAGTTGTGGGCTTGCCTGAAAAGATGACACAAAGCTTTCTGTTGTTTTTTTTTTTTTTTTTTTTACATTGGTAGGTAAAGAGCCATTAAAAAAACATAAGTATTCATTATTCAAACACCACTAGACATAAAATAGCATCCTATAAGTATAATAATGTTAATATATTTACATGAATTTTTTTTCTTGAAAATATGTTTGCTATAAGTTTATCTTTCTATTGCTGGCCTTAATAGAGCTATAAACTTGCCATCATTTTTGGGGTATAACATGCAACCATTTACATATTTGAGGATGAATGCACTCAAACAGTGTGGAATGCACTGAAGTGTGTTGTCAATGATTCTGTTCTACAAACTTGTTTTTTCAGCTCACACAGGAGAGCTAGCGTATGGCGTACACACACATCGCGCACTAGAGTCCTGTGTAGGTCCGATTTTTACGACCTGCTTCTGACCCGGACCCGCTACTACAGGATCCGACCCGAAGCCAGAACCCGTTCTTTTGTTTCACCTCGTTCAGAAACATTTTTAATGTCACCAAGCAGACCTGATAAAAGGATCTTGACACTATACCTTCCATATCATCAAAACTACATTCACATTCAAGTGTAATCAAGAGTTACACTGAACATATGAATATATATTTTACAGTAATCATTAAATTGTGGCTATGAATATGATACGGTTTTTGAGGTTTAGACAATATTCAATCTTGTTTAAATTCAATGTTATCATTATATCAGTGCAGTTCAACAGTCAAACTCAAAACAAATGTTGAAAGTAATACATTTTATTTCAAAGTTACAAAAATAAAACAGATTGTATTAGTTTGTAATAATTTGTTTTCAATGAATAATGAAGTATTATACTAAATATGGTTAATATCATTATATCATACTCAATTTAAACAGAATTAATCATGCAATCAATTTATGCACCATAGAAATAACTACATTTAGTTACCAGTATGAACTACTGTATATAGCTTTCTCCTTGTGCTTAAGAGTTTCAATTTTAGAAACTTGAGATCTTCAATTTGTAGTACCCTACACAGTTAAAGGATTTTGAAGAGAAATCAAGATGGTTTTTTCTTCAGGACTCCATGTCTCACGACGCAACAAACTCACACACCAAGTGATTTCCTCTTATTGTCTGCTTAAGATGATGCTTGTTACAGCAAGGAAGCACCAATTCATGTAGATTTAAAAAGCACTTTGGTATTAAGTAACATCAGTATTCTTTGTTTACTTCTTTATGTATTTTAGTATACTTTTAGATTTAGTAGCAACAATGTATTTTTATTCACACTTGAATTAAGATATTTTCAAGAAGTCATTTTCCAGCAGCTGTTTTATTTTCGATCCGTGAAGTTCAGTTGTTGGGAGTATTGTTGTCTTGGCAGAGATTCAGTCCAATTGTACACATGTAGATGTTTCTGTGTAGTTTTTCCAAGACAGCTTTCTTAAAACATTTCCATTTTCTTTGAGAAAGATAGAGAGTTTTACTTTTACAATAAGTGCATCAGAGTTATTTTCTTTTTGGAGTTCCTTTTCCATCGAGAGACTGATTTTCCATTGCAAATGGGCAGGACATGGTCAAGATTATCGAATCACAGAAGAGTTCTCGTTAGAATATTACTTATCATTTCAATGATTGGATGTTTTGAATGTAAGCAGGTAACATCACATCTTCATCAGAAAGATACATCCTCATCTTCATTTGGATAAAGAGTCATACATCTTATAAAATGCATTAAGTTAAAAATACTCTTTTGTTAAATAACTTTTATCAGGTTATACATTTTATCTTGATAATCACAGTTCTATTTTCCTGATGTTATTTCACACAGTGTAGTACCAAATAAAATATGTACAGTAATTATCATTCTACTAATTCTATAAAATTGATTTAATTCAATTTTAATCCATTTCATTAATAATACATTACTTAATTTAAGTGATCTAAGTAAGGCTTTTTACAAGGTCACAAGAATACTGTTTTCCCATTGAAGCCAATGTATTTTAATTACAAACTGAACCATCTCCATTGTCCACCAGAGGGCGGTATGGCACCATTCAGACACAATGTCTCGTAACTAGAAATGTATTGCCTCAAGAGCAAAAAACACTGAAGCTCGGTACTTAAATCTGATAAAGGTCAGCATTGTTTAAAAAGATTCCACCAAGCCGATTTTCACAGCAGGAGTCTTTCTAAACAAATGGTATTCTGGTTCTAGATGAGATTGTCAAGATCTCTTTGTCAGGGTTGTCTTTGGAATAAAGACTCAATAGGTTTATTTTCATTTAAGCAAATATAAATTGTACTTTCTACATTACAAGAGACAGGATGAAAATAAATGGTTCAGATACAAGTATCGTATTAAAATCACTAAGATTTACATGATAAAAGAGGGCTTATAAACTCATACTCTACAGCTATGGACAAAAGTTTTGCATCACCTACAATTTTAGGATGCAGACAAAAATAAAAATAAACTGTATGGGCATAATTTAGATTTTATATTTAACATCATGTAATCAAAAAAACTATACAATGATATCACAAAAGTCTACTGCAAGCCATACTAGTAGTACAGTATGTCAGGCTAGATTTTGAAATGTCACATTTTTCTATTTTTGTCAGAAATATGTTAAGTATATGAAAAACTACAAAGTGGTATGTAATTCAATATGTTAACGTAACACCATTCAGAAGGTTTCATTCAACTTTATGAAGCAAAATTTGTTAATTCTACAGGGTGATGTGGAAGTTTTGGCTACAGCTGTACAGAGTTTAAACTAACTGCGATCGACTGGTTGGAGAGGGCGAGAAGCTTTCAGAAATACTGATGGATCTCAAATCCAGTGGTTCGAAACGCAAGGTGTGGACTACAATAACACAAATTGTGAAATTGAAGTCTCCAACTTATTTTGCAAAGACTGACGCATACCAACAGAAAACAAACATATCAGGCAGGCTAGGTGTTCAACTTGCAGTCACTTCTACACTGTACACTTTTCTATGTACATTTAGAAATGATTTATTTATGTAAAGTGTGTGCAGTCTATGTAAGGAACTGTAATATCATAAGGTATCAGAGTGGCACTATGATCTGTATAAGGCATCTTTTGTATTTTTTAGAACCAATCGATGACAACCAAAGAGAGTTTTGTTTCAGCTTCTCTGTTTCTACCTTCTACTATGGTGACTCCATCCATCAGTTTGGTAATGAAGCAGTATCACATGAAATTGACTTGGTGTTATTTTGTTTAGGTTTGATGCAGTATTTTGAATACAGCAGTGTTTTGGTTCTGCAGCTCTTGCGATTTGGTACAATATGCCAAAAAGTATACTTTCCTTTTTTTAAATTGGTTTAGTGGAAAAATAATGACATACCAGGCCTAAGCTCCAGACTTATTTGCTGTGGTGCCAACTGAATTGGTTGACTGCCGCTTCTAAGGGGGATATCCAGAGTTGGAGTAAAAAAACTAGAAGGATTGATAATGTTGGTCTCTGTGCATCCTCTTTTTTCCAGTTGTTCCTTGGTGTCACAGCGAGCTGAATCTGGCTCCCCTTTGTTTGTAAAATTCTGTTTAAGAGAAAACAAGCACATACATGTTACTGAGTCTCTCAATTCCAAGTGGCCCAAAGGGTGTGCATTTACATTTATGCCCAGGGCTACCAGAACACTGATATTTGGTGGCACCTGTCCTCCAAAAAATGGTGAAGTGCTGCCTTCAGTTTGTAGCACCCCTTACAAAAAAAGTTCTGCAGTAAGTTACCTGCAACATTGCAGTTTAGTCCAAAGTGGTGGCCACCTGTGTGAATGCAGTTTAAGATTACTGCATGCAAACTTTACTGAAGTGCAGTATTGTATTAGCACTTCATTGTATAGTTGGTTTCAGGGACCAAATGAAACTATTTAATTTTTGCAGACTGAAAATAGTATTTTGTTTTTTTGAGTGTCCCGGAAAAACATACCCATATTTAATTTGATTTATCATTGTTTCCCATTACCAACCAAATCATTTGTTTTAAATCTGATGTTTTGGGGATTTCTCAAAACAGCAGTATGTAAAATGAAGTTAGGATAATCTGAAATTGGAGGTACTGATTTTCAGGTTTTATTTTTTCACTTTTACAGATTGTCCTTGCTGACCTTTCAAACTTATCCTTGAATTGGACACTTTATTTCAACTTTAAACATGGCCCTGAATATCAAAGCTTTTCCGACCGTCGAGGAGGGCTTTTGTGACAGTGTTTTAACTTTCCAACTGTTCTTAAATGTTCTGGAAAATAAAAAAAATGGCCAGGAAGGATGAGAGTAGTGGCAAAACCCCAATTCTGACAGCATGTTATGCAGATGAAGTGGGTACCTAATTAACATTCCCCCCATGCAAAAATCAGAAGGGTTGAGGTGGTCAAATTGAGCCTTTTCCGTTTAAAATGGTTCTGCCTGTTTCAAAGAGTCCTAAGGAGGTGAGAACATATTTCAAACAGGCTCTGTGCTAAAATAAATTACAGTATGGAATCGCAGATGACACCGAAGTTATACTCCATGGATATATCGTCAAAGGGCCACCTGTTTGAACCTTACAGAAGAGCAAGTGCTACAAGTATATCGAATGGATAAAGCTATGATATTGTATTTATGTAATAGACTTAGAGGTTTAGGTCTTGCATTGCCAGTATCACTCATAGGTATGTTAATTTTCATAAAGTGCAACCGGGTTCATTAAACTATAATTTAATTAATACATTATTATTATTATTATTATTATTATTATTATTATTATTATTATTAAGAAAATCACATAAAAATAAAAGCTCACTAACTTTATTTTTCTCTTTGTCATGATGTACTTGCTTTATTATTATGTTCTATTAAATGCATCTTTTCTTCTTTCTCTGTATCTCCTGAAACACGCGCATGTTTTGTTTTTGCGCCTTTACTACCTTTCAATCCCACCTGTCCACTGATTGAAATCCTGAAATGATGTAAAAACTGTAATTTGCAACATTAACATGTAGGTTTCTCATTTAAATACAGAACCGTTATTCCGTCACCTTTATGTCAATTGCACTCATTCCAGAAAATTATTTCATTTTATGATGGAAACAACATTCGGGATAAGTCGGGTTAAGACAGACAAGTTTCGGACTGTTGGAAGACACTTTTGATATTCAAGGCCAATGAGCCGTATTGTGGAGCTCAGTGAGTAGTGAGTTGTGAGAAGTGATGCAAGAGCCACGTGTTCGACACCCCTACTTTAAATAGTGGCCTTGCCTTTACACAGGTCTAGGTAAGTAGATTGTCCTTACCTTTTGTTTACACCAGGCACAGAATGCACCAGAGGTGATGCAGTCTTTACAGGTGTTCACATTGATTTTGGTGCACTCCTGGGAAAGAACTGAAAGCAGAAACACAATGAAAAACAAGGGGTACATAGAGCTGTAATGAAACACAAAACATTGCAGACTATTGTGCGGGGAATCACAGTTCTCTTTATTATTGTTCTTGTTGCCACTGAGTATCCTTTGAATTGGATCTTATCTATGTATGTACTGTAACACATGGAGCTCTTACCAACTTGCACAGCCCTGTTCCTTAAATTATAAAAACCAAGGTTTTTATAATTTAAAATCAATTTCTCTAGTTATTTTTCAAGTTCATAAATCTGCAATTCTCTATTTCTATTTCTCAAGAATGTATGTCAGTGAGCTACTGGCCCCTGGAGGACAATGGACAGCCCTGCAGGTGGCAGCTTGAGCTCTTTGGGCACATGGCCAGTAGGGGGAGTCCCTCTCCATTTGCCTCCATAACTACAGGAGCACCAGGCCAGTAGGTTGCTCCCTGTGGAATCCCCAATGAAGACCTTGCACTCCCTGCACGCCATATTGAAGTACCTTTAGCAGGCATTTTAAATGATCATTTCCATTCTTATACTCACCCACTTTCCTGTCCAGTAGCACCAAACTCAAGAAAAGGAAGCCAAGGTGTGGGCTCATTTCCTATCAAAAAAACACAACAAGGCAATGTAATGCAGTACACCTCTATGTACAGTATCATTCTTATTTTTTCAAGATTTTTGACTGGAATATATAAATATCCAAATATAACTGAGTCCAAACCAAAATTAGAAAAAAAATCTAAGCAATGTCCTGTCAAACAGTGATAGTAAAAAGCCACTACTAAAGCTTGTTTGTACGGTAAGCACAGGCCTACAAAGAAAAAGATCCCAACTCATGCATGACTACCTGTTGTCCAGGTAAGATAAATACAATCTTAATTAGGCTTCTCCTTTAAAAAATTAAGAATGATCATTGATAATATTGGTAAAACACACAATTAACAAGGAAATACAAACCAAAAACGTTAACAGGTGAGTCCTAATAACGTCCCTAACCAATCAGATTCTTAGGCCTTATTTTCCTTAAAGACTTTCATGCATATTATAATGCCCAATAATGTACCCTGTTTTTTTTTTCATTGAAGGCATCCTACAGACCATATAAACAGCCCAGTCACTAAACCAGTCTGGCACTGGACTCTGTCCAAGTGGACAAGACCTGTATTGAACATACATGGATCTGCAGCAGAGCATTCAAGGTAGAGTACAGTCTGGTTCCCAGGTGTCCTCCACACATGTGGCTATGCCTGCATCTGTGTTGTTCGGTATTAATAGCAAGCAAAGATTATTTGCAATTCTGCTACTTTTAAACCAGTCTTAGGCTGCATTCACACTGGGTCAGTTTCAAATGGACTTGGTCTGGTTCATTTAGTTTGAAACAATATATCAATGTGCTTGCTGTTCACACTTATCTGCGAGCAAAGGGATGGAGTTGATTTTGATGCAAAGTTAGTTTTTTTGGTCCTTTTCCATTTCTTTTCAGGACCGAGTCCGTTTGGGTTCACAATGCAGTTTTCAAGTGAACTCGGTTCGTTTATATGGTGTATGAACCGGAGGTTGACAATTTTTTTATTATTTAAATGCTTTGAAAAGTAAACCCTGCTATATGAGGTTCACATTGCTGTGGCCTTTGCTTAACAAGTGCTCTGACAGCTTGTTGGAAGACATCGAGCTGATTCCTGGTTTCAAAAAAGGCTGAGAAACATTTGACTCATAAAAAACATTCTTAAGCTTACAGACATAAATAAACAGCAACACCAATATAAACTCCTTTATAATTGATTTTAGATTTCTGATATTCACATAACAAGTCATGCCTTTTTATTCCTCTTGAAACTTCTGATAGTTTACAAAGATTGTATTTAATGTTATCTAAAGTTTAAAAAAAAAAATAATAATGTCTTTTTAGAGTGAGCAAACACACTCATGTTCCCGTTTTTGGTTTGTTCACTTTAATTCAGGAAATACACATTTACACAAACGCACATTTCAAATGGGGAAATATATAAAAAAATTGTAGAAGAAACTAATATCCAATGATAAATGTTTTGCATATTTTAGTTTATTCTAGTATTTCCCAATTCAGTCCTATAGTGTTTAATAGCTATGGAGGAACAGTATATATATATATATATATATATATATATATATATATATATATATATATATATATATATATGGATATCTAATTCCTGTCCTAGGAAATGTTTTAATGATGCCGCTATCCTTGTACTACTACAAAACAAAAACAAAAAAATGTTTTGCTATTATTTTGGTACTTTTCCCATAGAAAAGTATTCCCACTGCTAAAATCTAACCCTAGTGCTGTTATCTATTCACTTCCTGAACGCAAGCAACCTTTATCATAAAAATCTGTGTATGGAAACTGTAATACTTGGTTATGTTCTAGTATACATGGTATATCTTTTAATGCTATACTGAGAAGGAACCGGTAATGTGTTTGACATCCTCGTATTAATACCCAATAAGAACTGTAAAAGACTGTGTAGTACTTATTTATTTTCAATACAGTACAGTGTTCTCCTTTTTGCTCCTGCACAGCAAAATTAAGTAGCCTCTTATTTCCAGCTGGGTGTGACCTGGCACAAGGAAATCAAGTAGTGCCCTGAGATGGTGCAAATCCCTATATTTTCCAGTAAGGCATATATAATGAGGACAGCAGTTCCTGTGAATCAGATTGGGGGATTTTTTTTTGATTTCTTCAAAATCATTAAGTTATTTATCAGAGCTGGTTTCTCCAAAAAACAAAAAAATACCAAGACTACAGAACAACCTGAATTATCCGCACACCTGTGCTTTCTGAACACCTCCTTGGTAACATGGGGAGTGCTGTGCTCGTCTGCTCTGTTGTGATAGGAAATGCATTGATTAGTCCTCAACCCCTGTCATTTACAGAACTTTACGTTAATAAAGTTGTTGTATTACGTCTTTTTAAGAGGTTTTTTTGAAAGTCTACCGCTGTAACTTATTTTAAAAAATGTGATTATCTGAACATTTTAATGTTGTGATAAACAACAAAAACGTAAATGGACTTCAGATTGCTTCAGTGAAGCTTAAAAACCCTACCTCCATTTTCTACTTTAAACCGTTTTAGTAAAAGTATGTTGAAAAACTAGTCCAAGCAGTAAAGCTTCATAAACACCAATCCTTATGTAATTCAAATATCAAGCTTTACTCTTACACTTTTTGTTATTTAGAATACAGAAGCCAAATGAAATACATTTCCAGCTGGGTGTGACCAGGCATAAGGAAATCAAGTAAATCTGCCCAACATTGCTTTAAGGAGAATAACTGAGAAGGTGTGCATCCCTCTATTATTACTGAAGCAGCTTATATAGAGTCGAGTATTATGAACTATAACTGTACTACACATGGGGACAGCCCTTTCTAACAGGTCTGACTGGGAGCTTAAAATTGTGCATTTTTTCTCAATATTATACAGGCTGATGGAGTAGTCACAATGCAGTGTGCTTGTTTCTGTGACTTCCTAAAACACAGCTGATGCACTGTTCTATACACATGTTGCAAGACATGGGGTAAAATTTGTTTTGCGAAAAGGACATTAAAATATTAATGAAACTGTACAACTAATAAATTGGGGACAAAAAAAAAAAAAAAAAAAATCAATATGTTCGCCTAAGTTGTTTGTTACAGAATAATTTAATTTTCGCAAAACCAGCAACATATAACAGAACAATAATTGTTAAAAACAAATAATTCTATTAAAACGTGTTTTACTCACAGAACTCCCTCTGCCTCTTCGTGAAGCTGTTCTGAATGTGTTCTTTACTTTCACAATGTGTGCACACTTCCTCTACTCGTAACTATTTACGAAATGGCAAAGCAAGAAGCCCGTAACAAACACCCACACAGGAAACTACTATATGACAGTTCATACAAGGAAACAGGTTTCACCAGCCCTTGAACTTTTTATTTTTGTACTGTAGCTAAATATTATACTTGTAAACCCATTACCTGTTGTGTTTGCTATGTAGGTCCCCCTGTTGGCTTTAAAAGACGCATATTCATAGCAAACAAGCATATTCGTTTTTAAAGTACTGTATATTTGATACCAAACTAAGTTTGCATGCCTTACTTTCAGGTAGTCTGATATATTTGCATTTCCTAGGGCATTTAACCCAGAGAGTGAAATCAACCACCAGCTTTCCCATTAAGAGCTTTCTTCCGTCTAAAGCTGTATCGTACCAAATATAATGTAAAGGGTATGGTAAAACTGCAAAATGGCCGTGAAAATGTATTGTGGTAAACATCTATGAGGGGGTTGTGGCTGGGCAATTGCCCTGCACAATGTTAAATGAGTGTTGGTGTGATTTATATGTGGGAATGGGTTTATTGTGTATCGTTTTGGAGTTCATTTGTGTAATTGAATGATTGTTTACTGACGTCCGGTCAATTGAGACTCGCTGCCTGCTATGGTTAGTTGAGGGAAAGGGCAGCAAGTGATTGGCTTTGCTGGTCCTCAATCAGAAGATGGGCAGGTCTCAACCGAGAGTCCGTCAGCACCGTTGATTTATAGTTTGTGGTATTGTGTTTTATTTTGCACAGCTTTATACAGCTTGATGTATTAGTCCTCCGTGCGTTACCATTGCTGGTAACGTCACATGACCACCTTTATTTTACTTTCGTTTTCTGTCTGTTTGTGAATAAAACCTGCGCGCCTGAGCCGGCGTTTTCAACATTAACACTGCGGCTGTCTGTCTGTGTGCTTGAACAGTGGCGACCCGCGCGCATGACACGAACAAGACCTTGTCACAGGGGTATACTTACATTTCTGTTCCTCAAGCAGTTTTATATTGATTTGATAAGGGATCTGAGTGGGGTGAAAGGGGAGTCGCTCTGCATTAATTATTTTAACTTAGTATCTTAAAGTGGTTTCTTGAGCTACTATAGATGTAGGTGGATATATATACAGCTTATGGCCAACAGTTTTGCAGCACATAGAATTGTAGGATTGAGACATAATTAAAAAAAAAAAAAAATTAAAAAAGGTATATGAACATAATTTATTTACCAGTATGTAATCAAAGAAACTACACAATGATATCACAAAAGTCTGCCGGAAGCCATAATAGTAGTAGAGTATTTCAGGTTAGATTCATTTCATTTCAATCTATTTTTGTCCGTTTTTCGTTAAGAAAGCGCTGTGTAATTCAATATGTTAATGAAGCAGGTTTCATTCGACTTTAGCAAAATGTGTTAGTTCTATAAGGTGATGCAAAACTTTTGGCCATAGCTGTATATCTAAAATGTTGTATTTATTTTTTGAAAACATGATATTGTATCGAGTACACACGACGGCATTCAGATGCAGTTCCCCTTTTGAATGAAAACACCCTCACCCCTTCAATGGCTTCTTTCCTGTCATTAACCAACCACCTGCTTTCACACTTTCAGACAGAGACCTATCAGAAGACACTGCTGAGGTGAAATGAGTCAGGTAGTGCAAGTGTAACAGATTTACTGTGAAACTGAGAATATTTTTACCAGATGTCGTAACAAAACATGTATTAAATTTTTTTTCAAAACTGCACATTTGAGATCAATGTAGCTAACAGAAGTGCACTTATGCATCGGCTGAAAAATTATGCTATGGGCTGGCTAGTCCACCAAAGCAAGGTTGGTGGAAACCATCGAGGAGGTTCGTGGAATGCTTGGCCCCTGAACCATGGGTATGGGTGCAGCGGAATGCCCCAGCATCTTTGGATCAGGCGGTGTTACTGGCAGAACAGTTCCGAGCCGCGGAACCAACACCTGCCAAGCCGCCTGGGAAGATCGCGACTCCTGCATCATCCTCACTCCTGGCTCGGCTGCCTCCACTGGGGACCGACCTGATCCCGAGATGGAAGCCATGGGAGCTGATTTTTTAGCTCGTTCCTGTGACTTCCGACTCGAGCAAGGGTGCAACAACATGCTGGGCAGGCTCTTTGACCAAGCAGCTGTGGCTAATGGTCGGGTAGTCGAGCCCAGATGCGCCGCTACATACCCTCACTTTGAAATCAATCGAGACCTCTTGTACCATGTTGAGAAATTATCACAGACTGGGGAAGTGCATCACCAGTTGCTCATCCCCCAGCCTTTTAAGGAGGATTTGCTGCAGCTGGCTCACTCTATTATCCTGTCTGGTCATTTGGGAAGGGACAGGATTAGAGCTAGGCTTGTGACACGGTTCTGTTGGCTGGGGCTGGATGGTGACGTCAAGCGGTTTTGTGAACGCTGTGGGGAGTGTCAGAAGGCTAGCCCTAGAGCCGTCCCACGAGCCCCATTGGTGCCATTGCCTCTAGTGGAAGTTCAGTTTGAGCATATTGGGATGGATTTGGTAGGACCCCTAGAGCGGAGTGCGGCTGAATACACTCACCTATTGGTCATACTGGACTACGCTACGCGTTATCCAGAGGCCATACCCCTCGTCTCTGCGTCCACTAAGTCTGTTGCCAATGAGCTAGTGAAGGTTTTCTTCCGGGTGGGGATTCCCAAAGAAATACTGACCGAACAAGGCACCAACTTTATGCCTTGGCTAGTCCGCGGAACACGTAAACTTTTGGGGATTAAGACCATTAGAATTTCGGTTTTTCACCCCCAGACCAATGGTCTAGTGGAGCGTTTTAATAAGACCCTCAAAAACATGTTGCACAGATTTATTGACAGTGATGTGCATTACTGGGATCAGCTGATTCCTGCCCTTCTCTTTGCTATCAAGGAAGTACCCCAGGCTTCTATGGTGTTTTCACCATTCAAGCTGCTGTATGGGCGGAGACCCCAGGGAATGCTTGATCTGGTTAGAGAGATGTGGGAGGAGCAGCAGGATAATTCGACCAATACTGTCCGGTATGTGCTGGACCTGCGCAAACATCTTGAGTCTGTGGGGAAATGGGTGCATGACAATTTGCAGCAGACTCAATGCAGACAGGAGACCCAGTATAACAGGGGAGCCCGGTTGCGCATGTTTCAGCTGGGGGATAAAGTACTTCTGTTACTACCTAGTTCTGAGTCTAAACTTCTGGCAAAGTGGCAAGGACCTTATGAGGTTACACTCCGGATTGGGACGGTGGACTATGAGATCTGCCAGCAGGAGCAACGGAGAGAAAAGCACATTTATCATGTGAACCTCTTGAAACCCTGGTTGTAACAGGAGGCTTTGTTTATGGCACAAACAGAGGACGTCACCGACCTGGGACCTGATCTTTCTGTTTTTTGGCGAAAAAGGGGTCGGTCCAGATTGCAGGCAGTCTGACACCAACACAGAAATGTCAGGCTCAGGTGCTAGTAGAGAAGTTTCCTGATGTGTTTTCTCCCATCCTGGGGCAGACTCGAGTAGCCCATCATCATATTGAAATTGAGTCAGGGGTGCCAGTTCACCAGAGACCATATCGTATACCTGAAAGGAAAGATGAGTAGATGAGTTGCTGGAGCGTCTAGGCATGGCTCATTTTATGATGACACTGCATTTAACAAAGGGGTATTGGCAGATACCCCTGACCCCAGAATCCAGAGAGAGGATGGCGTTTTCAACTCCCTTCGGGTTGTACCAATTTAGGACTGTGCGTTTTGGTTTGCACAAAGCGCCAGCCACGTTCCAGCGGATGATGGATCGCCCCATCAGCAGTACGCCGCTGCTTACATAGATGACGTGGTTATCCACAGTGAGGATTGGCTGAGTAATCTGTGTAAGGTAGCGGCGGTGCTGCAATCCTTGTGGGAGGCTGGGCTCACTGCTAACCCAAAGAAATGTGTCATTGGGAAGAATGAGTAGGAGTGTTTGGGGTATCGAGTAGGGATCGGCCAGATCAGACCACTAATTGCTAAGGTGAAAGCCTTGGCTGACTGGCCGGTTCCTATGACCAAAACCCAGGTGCGCTCTTTCTTGGGACTAGCGAGCTTTTATAGAAAGTTCATGCCGAACTTCGCCACACTTGCTATGCCTTTGACAGACCTCATCCGGACATGGAGACCTAGCTGTGTAATCCTGATCGTCGTGAGAGTGGGATCAGAAGCTAAACCTCAGACAGCCCTGCTAGTAGTCGGAGTCGGAGTTTGGGTATAATTGAACAGAGAAGATTAGTTCAGGGACTGTAAATCCCAATAATGTATAGTGAGTGAGGTGTATATAGTGGGACTTCCATGCCTTAGGGAGTAGCGCACAACGTTTTTACGGCACATTTATTTTTATAGTTTTTTGTACTGTTTTTATTTTGCCTTTGTAGAGCTTGCTGTATGTGTCCTCTGTGCATTTCCATCGCTGGTAATGTCATATGACCCCTTTTGTTTATTTACTTTCTGTTTGTATTAATAAATCCTGCATGTCTGCGGGGCATGTCAACTTCAACCTCTGTCTTGATATATTTTACGAAGGTGAAAGTTATCATCTTATAAAGCCTGGAGATTATCAATGCAAACTGCAAAGCAATATAAGTCGATAACTCTTTAGCCAGTGACCCACCTTCGATGATGTTTGAAATTTCACGACCCATATTTTTTAAAACAGATTATCTACCAGCAAAACCACACCAACCTAAAATGAACCTGCCTGTCACTCAGCAGTGAATGCATGCATCCACAAGCAAGATCCCTGTTGCAAGGCTATTTGGCCCATCTAAGCCCGTCCAGTTCTTAGTAGCTGATTGTTCTCAAAACGTTGTCAAATTAGGTCTTAAGGATACAAGTGCTCACCATGCTCGGTTTGAATAAGTGTCTCCTTTACTCTGTCCTAAGTCTGTCGCTGCTTCATTTCCAACTGTCCCCTGGTCCTGGTTTTGCAGTCTGCTCAAAGTACTTAACTTACTAACGTTCAGTGCCCATGACCTACTCCTAATGGTTATCTCTTACAGTAGAGGTTTCTTGAAAGCAACAGTGAAAGGACTATTTTCTACAACAGTACATTTAATTTTTCTCTCAGTTGAAACTATTTTGAAATCAAGTCAGTGGGTTTGTCTCAGTGCTGCATGATAACCTTCCCCTGACCTTGCAACACAAGCTGAGAAGGGTAAGAATTTTGTAAGTGTATTTACCACGACATTACAAATGAAATACCACTTCCTTCCCTTATGTGAATTAAACCTCCCTGTTCTTATGTATCTATCACCTTTATCAATTCTCTGCAACACAGTAAAAAAAACAAGCTCCTCACAGCATTAAAAGCGTATTGTTAAATTATTCCTCAATGGTAATACATATCACAAACTGTGGTGGCCCTGGCTGCAAAGCTCTAGTCTCCTGCATACTGACTAATCAGTAGGTCAGTTTGTCTTGCTTGAAGAATAGGACTGTGAGTGGCCAGACCCCCGGTTTTTACATTGTAATCCAACAATCGTACATAAAGCTACAGAGAATGGGTTTCTGGTTATTCTGATGATGTTTTTGATTTACCTAGTCACCTGTAACCATTAACTAAACTAATGATTTCTCACAGCAACAAAACTGTACTGAGTACAGCACTAGACTACTTAGTAGCTGTTCCTTACATGTGAGGGCCAGAACTTACCCACCCAGTTTCCAGTCCGCAGTCATGTTGCAACAACCACATCATCCACTCTGTGAGAAGTGGAGGGACTAGCTGAACTGCGTAATTCGAATTGATTACGATCAGTTTCTTTCTTGTCCTATTTCACTCTGATGCCTACAGTTTTTCTAAAAATAGGGTGTGCTTCTCCCATCCTTACTCTGTTCTACTAATTTGTATATAAAGCCAACGTGTTGTAGTACATGCAGTGTATTATTTTTAAAATGACCAAACAACTTGGTTTCAAGTAGTTGTAATTGTGTGTAGTCTTTCTTTTTTCTAAATGGCTTCTGTTTCTTCTTTTAAAAAAAAGAAAGAAAGAAGCACAAGTTTATTTCGGGAAGTTACTCACAAGGCATGAGATACATTTTATTAAAATAAATGCCTGTTCCAGTGAAGGCTGTAGATTATAAACATAAAAACATTTCTGTATACCTTAATATAACCTTGTTTGCATGGTTGAAGCCCTCAGCAAATCTATTGGGCTAAAACTCAGATTAGATGCGCAATGTCTTTACCCTAGATCCCCTTGCTATTATTATTATTGCCATACTCAGTTTGCTTTTAATGTACATTAGGACTTTCCCAGTGTATAAAACTGTGATATTGTATACTGTATATATACAGGGTGTGTCAACATTCATTGAAGTCTGACAGAAACAAATGTGATCCCATTTGGGTTCTGCTACACTTTACTGGCCCAGTGTGGGAATTATTTATTTATTTTTTTAAGTTTTATTTTTTAACAGCCATTTTCAGACCACTTTGAATAGGGACCATTGAAAGCCTTTGAGTTTTAGTGAATTAATCATGACACAGAAGAGATCCGGTCCTGTAGGGGTGTGAATATTCAGAAATTAGCAGAAGTGGACATGAAGGTTTTGACCAATAGTGCTTTTTCTTTTTTTGTTGTTTTTTTTTTAAACACACTGTAACTTCATATTTGGCTCAATCCCCTTCTAATTTGACCCCACCTGTTAATGAGTTCTGCACATCTCTACTGTCCAGTCTACTGTGAGCCTGCATGGACCTCTTTCCCCCATGATCATCCAGGCTGGATTAATATTGAGTCAAAGACATCGGTTTTTAGGTGAGCCCTAAACACCTTAGAAATATATTCATTTAATACAGTGCTGCTATATTTCAAGATCTATGATGTGCTAACTCATCCATTTTTAGTTAGCTTTTTTTTTTTTTTTAAACTCAGTAGAATTTACCAGCCTTGTAAACACCTTAAAATTAAATTAAAATGGATAGCTCCATGGCATCTAGTCATGCCTGGCCACAAAACTGTACTTTTAACATTTAGCTTTGTGAATCATTCAGAGGTGTTGGAAGTTAGCAAGCGTGTGATGGATAAAAAAAAGCAATTTCCTGGAGTAGAACAAAAAATGTGTTTACAATTCATGTAACCTACCTTTCCCTTATTTATGCAATGGGAAGATGAACTTTTTTTGCTAGACTGAAATGCTTCAACCAATAGACATTGCCATTAAGAATAGATAACACATTTCTTCCCCTCCGCTTGTAAAATAGTTACAACACAACAGTCAGAATATGATTTGCTGAACAGATACAAAATGCTCATTTAAAACTATGTCTATCAGCATGCTTAATTCATAAGTGTGAAGAATGGTATATTTTAAGCAGTCATATTTACCAGCTTATCTCAGTAGTAGTTGGACCTCATGGTTGGGTATAGATAGTTTGCTCTTTCAGTGTGGTACTTAAATGTTGGGATATTTTAAAAAGATATTGTATACATACATGTTAACTGGTGATGGAGATAGTTCTACAGCGTAGTCACAAAGAATGTTGGTACCTGAGCTGACCTGGCAGTGCTATAGTACATTCAGTCTGCATTTATGTCAGGTTGACAAGCTGAAACACATGGCAAATTAAATTAATTACAGATTTAAAAACTCTACTGTTCAAATTAATGTCACTTTTTTAAAAAAGGGCCATGAAAAAGAGGAACCTGTATTTCTAAATATATTTTCCATGAGCTCATTACAATGACATTTAAAAATAGAGGAAAAAGAAGAGTATGCATTAAAAAGGCAGAGAGTGAACAACAATTTCCCAGAAACAGATTTTTTTTAAAACTGATTCATATCATTGAGATGACCACTCTTGTAATGTTACTGTAGCTAACAAAATAAATGTGATGCCCCTCCATTCACATACATGTATGATGTCTGGTACTACAGTAGGCTAGAGATATATGTTTGTTTGCAAAACATGCTGTCATATTATTGTACACATCCTAGGTCTTTTCATTAGGAGAGTGAAATATTCCCCACTCTTTTTGGACCTTCTTTCCTGTCAGTAACCAGCCAGCTGCTTTCACTAATGATTGTCGTTCTTTCAGTCAGTAACATCCACTCACTTGTGATACCCTGGGGTGAAATGGCCTAGAAAGTACAGAATTAACAGACTTCCTGAAAGACATGGTAAGGAAACTGAGAACTTTCTTTATCTGGTGGTATCAGATGTAATTACCGTATTACTCCAAACTCATAAACGAGGGCAGCTTTTATATGAGGGCAGCCTTTATTAATAATAGTATGCTTTACAAACGCATACAATATTTTATTACATGATTTAAGGCATTTTAGAAGTGGTGCCGTGAGATCTCCGATCTGCAGCACTATAATCTTGTGTGTTTTGGGGGCTTGAATACAGTACATTTACTGACAATTAACGAGAGCCTATTAGGTGGGAGTTGGGAGGTCAGGAGAGTACTGTACCAGCAAATCAGGAGTATGTATTGGTTGCTATGGGGCAGAACAAGAAGAGGAGAAAGAACGGTAGTTGAGTGTGGTGCAGCTGTTTTTCTTAACAGAAAATATTACCTCTGAATATCGGTTTGATTTCTGTTAATTTAAAACTAGCCATGCAGTAAGACAATTATCCGAAACAAACAAGCAAGTACTAGGTAAACTATATCCTACTCGGTTATTATTATTTTTTCTTACTTTTCTTTGTAAGAGAAACCGAACTAACTCATAGATGTAATACAAGTTAGATATATTGTGACTATAATATATATATATATATATATATATATAATATATATATATCTGTTAAAATATATATATCCTATATATATTATATATATATATATATTATATATTTATAATTTCAGTAGTGTATCCCTCATGACCTCACAGAAAAGGTTACTACCAAAAATATATATATAACAGACGTTATAGTAAAAGAGACTTTTTTTACCCGAAAACTGTCTCATCTTTCCGCCTTTGAGAATTATTAGAAATCTATTTACCCACACGGTCGGAAATACGAACTTTGGTGTTTACGGAAAGCGGGTTTACAAACTATAATTTCGCTAATAAATAAATGAAATAAGTATCTAATGTTGTGTGTTATTTGTTCAATCTGGGTCCTTTTTATATAATATTAGATTTTTGTTGAATATCTGATAACATTCAGTGTCAGAAATGTGCATATTTGTTATGCACGGCACTGTATAATTGTACAGGACTGACGTAAAATTAAAATTGAATATAAAACAAAACAACTAAACCCCCCTACAAGAAGATATCTTCATTCACCTATTATCATTTGTCAAGATACCCTTCCTGCCTCGTGATTCTATAACATATACAATCATCATATCATAATATCATCATATCATCATTAGTGATGGAAAAAAAAGATAGAATATATATGATATATATATATATGAGAAAAATGGGATTCATGACATATATATATAATATATGGTTACCCATGAAATTTATTATGACATATAATGTTGTGTGTTTAATGTTGGTTTATAGTCATTGGTACACGGGATATAACGGGTCTGCCCCTAACACGAGTGTCACATATAAGCACCCTATTGCAGTCTAATGTACCCACTTAGGGGCCCACCCCTTACATTAGTTCCTGGAACCGTGGGAACCGGTAGTCAAGCTCTCCTTGATACTCAAAACCGGACTGTACGCTCGTCCGGTAAGGCGTTGGAGGCAACGACTGAGTACTTCACGTCCCCCTCTCGACCCTTACGGAGTTCTGTTGCTTGGCCCTTGATGAGTTCTGAAAGAACATGAATGCTCGTCTCAAGTTTGCCAAAAAGCATCTGAATGATCCTCAGCAGTTCTGGAATAATGTTCTATGGACAGATGAGCCAAAAGTGGAACTTTTTGGCCAACATGGGCCCCATTATGTCTGGAGAAAACCAAACACTGAATTCCACAGTAAGAACCTCATACCAACGGTCAAGCATGGTGGTGGTAGTGTCATGATTTGGGGATGTTTTGCTTCATCAGGACCTGGACGACTTGCCATCATTGAAGGAACCATGAATTCTGCTCTGTATCAGAGAATTCTACAGGAGAATGTCAGGCCATTTGTCTGTGAGCTGAAGCTGAAGTGCAGCTGGGACATGCAGCAAGACAACGAACCGAAACAAACAAGAAAGTCTACATCAGAATGGTTGAAGAACAAGAAATTTAAAGTTTTGGAATGGCCTAGTCAAAGTCCAGACCTAAACCCCATTGAGATGTTGTGGCAGGACCTGAAACGAGCAGTTTATGCTTGAAAACCCACAAATGTCACTGAGTTGAACCAGTTCTGCATGAAGGAGTGGGCCAAAATTCCTCCACGGCGCTGTAAGAGACTGATCAATAACTACAGGAAGCGTTTGGTTGCAGTTATTGCTGCTAAAGGTGGCGTAATAAATAAATGAAATAAGTATTACAATTTTGTGATATTTGTTCACTCAGGGTCCCTTTTATCTAATATTAGGTTTTGGTTGAAGATCTGAAAACATTCAGTGTCAGAAATGTGCAAAAATGCACGGCACTGTATAATTGTACAGGACTGAGTAAAATTCCAATTGAATATAAAACAAAACAACTAAACCCCCCTACAAGAAGATATCTTCATTCAGCTTTTGGATAGCACTTAGAGTGACCAGCAAAGCTCTAAGTTCCTCTGAGTTTAAGTTTTCATCATCCAAGATGACGACGAGGTAAACAGACCTTGTATTGGCACTGAACTCTGATGGAAAAAAAAGCATGTGTAGGACTGCTGTGCTGTAAGTAGTTCATCTTGGGTTGTCTGATGGGACTGTACCATAAAATACAATGTGCTTACTAAGGTGTGTGAACATTAGTTTGTATTACATGGTGGATTGAGGCTGCAGTCTCTTCGGGGGTGTCACATGTACAGAGCCAGAGTTGCGCATTTCTTTATTTATTTATTGGGCAGGGGTAGAAAAAAATACCTTTACATTTCTTTATTGAGAGCGGCATTTATTCGAGGACAGCGTTTATTAAAAAGCTAATATCTGAGTGAGGTGTTGATTTGAGGGTGCAGTTAATTCGAATTGTATTTTAAAATGAAAATACAGGCTTGCAATATCATGTTTCTTTTGAAACTGCACATTTTCGATGTAAATGGAATTGCTTGACATAAAATATAAGAAAGTAATGTGTTAGCTACAACTACTTAAACTTTTAAACAGTAAATCATTTGCAGGCCACAACACTTAAAATATTTTTAGGTTACCCATGAATAAATAATAGCTGTACAATATCTTTTTGGTGAAACTACCGGTATATTTTCAAAATGGGTCCTGTACATAGATGATTTACTTGTCTAATGTTAGGAATTATTGTAATTTAATTATAGGAAGTTACATGAACAAGTGTAAATAATCTTTCTACTGGTATTTCCTCTTTTTTATTATTTCATTTTGACCTAAAATTCATTGTGACTAAGTTTGAACTGGATTGTATGCCAGCTGCCCTGCTTTAAGGGCCCATGCAGCCCTGGCCGGTGGCTTCAGGTTTTCCCAGTACAGAACCTGCCTTTTTGCCAACCTACTAGCATGAAGACCAGCTATCCTGGAGACAGCCCCTAACAGGTGATGGGGTAGCATTAACAGTTGCCTACATTTGTAGAAGGCACCTTTCAAAACAATCATCACAAGCCACTGTAAAAAAAAAAAAAAAAATTACTAAGAGAAATTAAATGATATAAACGCAGTGCCCCCACTGACGCTATGCCAGTCAGCTCGGGTCTCCGTCGTACGCTTTGCTGTGCATTATACACTGGGGTGGCCAAGTTTCTCCTGTCAACACACACGTCCCTTTGGGTACTAACGATATATTTTAATAGTTGGTTTATTTAAGGCTGGCTGTCTTCCTCAGCTGTGTTTGCCTGGCCTTGGTCACTCATTCCAACCACTGGCGTTTCTCAGTCGCGGCCACCAGAATGCACAACCAAGCGCAGTACTTGTAGGAGAGAGAAAGCCCACACACCCTCTTCCCTACCTCTCTGTGTCATCGCCATGTCTGTCAGGCGGATCTTACGGGGATGCCGCTCACATCCTGCAGTACCACACATACGCCAGACAGTCAGTACAAATCTCCCCTGTTACACCAGTCGTTTTAAAATAAATCATGGGGAATTTAGCATATCTGATGAGTAAGAAAGAGCTGACACTGACTTGAAAGAAGGAAATAGCTTGAAAAGTAATTTCACATTTCTCTTGCTGTGTTATAGTTTTTGCATTCATGATGGGTGGTCCTGGGTTCTGTTGCACCAATATTGAGTTATTATAGATCTTTTTTTTTTTTTTTTATGTAAATCTGTCTTTATCTGGCTTTGAACCTGCTTACAGCTAGCCTGGAGAATCCAAGTTTATGGGTCTGAACAGTGGGACTTCATTGCATTCAAATCATGTGACCACTCAGCTCTGCAAGACCCAACTACTGTACTATTATATAGACATAGGGTAGGTGTGGCATGGTGGAAAATTTTCATTGTCACATGATCTGACTCGCTCAAAGCAAGTTCAATGCTCAAAAAAAACCCATAAAGGGAATTGTAAAAAAAAAAAAAGAAAGAAAGAAAAACACACATTTTGAACAGCAGTTAAAGCCACTTCCTCTTTAACTGACAGCCCCTTCACTAGCAAGCAATTACAAATGTAAGTCTGATTTGGCAGAACGACTTGGGTAACCCACCACCCAGTGTGGCTGTTCAGGTTATATACCTATATAATCCAAACTTAACTTTACACACTGAACAAACCGTTCCTGTGTCTTTTATCATCATAGTAGTATTGTATTGTAGTAAACTAACATTTCCAAAAACCTCCTAATAGGTTTAAAGTAAATGGACTTTACTTCAACTAAAGAAACAATATATGTGAAGGAATCTCTCTCTCTCTCTCTCTCTCTCTCTCTCTCTCTCTCTCTCTCTCTCTCTCTCTCTACATATATATATATATATATATATATATATATATATATATATATATATATATATAAAAAAAAAAAAAAACATGTTAGTTATACAAATATCTGTTATTAATCAACAAGGGAAATTGCAGTTACCACTACAGTATCTGCTTTGTTAGCCATTTTAATACTGCGAACAATATCACTCCACAATCAGTTGATTTCTCTTAGTATTAAGAGGCTAGAATATGCTTTTTTTATGTCATTGTACTGCAGTCACAATAAAACCATAAGGGTAGGGCTATGTGGTTCAGCAGGAAGTAGCGGTACAGTAAACCACAGCCAGTGCAAGCCTGACACCTAAATGCATTTCATGTGAAATAAACTATGGATAGTGCACAGTAATATGTGACTAATACTTCCTTACTGGCTTAGTCAGTAGAAGCCATCGGCATCAGGGGAAAAACGGACAAGTCGTTCTGACTGCATATACTGCATTTACTGTTCTAGGTGAAATACCTTGAGCAATCGTGTTCACAGAATCAATGGGGAAGTGTACCAAAAATGGGGACACTTTAAAACTGACAACAGAAAAGAAACTGCAACCGAAGGGCCTTGGTGTTCCAGTATTCACAGACTGCCTTGTCCAAGCCTTTAAAATACACCCTCTTAATATCACTCCTCTTAATGTCACCCTCCACTTATTATCAATAAAATGTTACAGGCACAATCTAATGGAAGACATGGAGACAAGTTCCTGGTCATATACTGTTACTCTGGTTATTGTCACACTCCTGTTAATATGATTCACATTTACCAGTCATACTACAGATTTCCATCCCAAATAATATCAAAAGTTTTACGTGTAAGTAAGTTGCTGGACAGTATTCAATACAATTATAAAGTACACTATCACAATATAGTATAGAGTGACACTGGCAGGTGTACGATTACAGCTTTTTATGTTTATTTATTTATTTATTTTTTAATATAGTTGTATAGACTGTATATTGTAATAAATGCAATACCTAGTTCTGTTTCAAATTTCACAGTGAACCTTATTTTGCCTTATGTATTTTTTACTTTTATCTTATGGCGTCTGCAATCATTTTGAGTGGTTATGGGTTATGTTGATCCAATTATTATCATTGAGTTATTATCATTGCTTCTCTACTGCTTATACCTTTGAGTTTATAGATCCTAAGTGCTAAACTGAACACCAGTCCTCATTCCATCCCATTCACATGACAATGCTATCTTTTAACTCTGCTCTCAAATTTGAATAGAATGAGAAAGGCTGTTCAATGCAAAATAGCAATAACTGGCTTCTTGTGGAGTGCTGCCAGAGACCCTAAAATTGCATTATAAACCTCACAGTGGTAAATTAATAATAGGTAAGCATTGCAAACCATAGAATAGTATGGTAAAGCATATCTGAAAACACAGCAAAGCATGGTAAACTATGATAACTAGATAGTAAACAATTGAGGCAAACTTTGCACTTGTGAAAAGCAGGCCCATGGTATCGACAGTGGAACTTTCTAAATCTTTTGCAGTCTTTAAAAAGACTGATGAAACATTATATTATACATTGTCATTGTGGCAAAGTGGTTAAACTGTGTGCAGGTGCAGGAAGGCAGCACTGATCAATAAACAGACAGACAAAGATAACCCAGGTGCAATGATATTTTACTTATGTTCCAATGGTCTGAAGACACAAAGACAGTAAACAATAATAATTAGAATATTACTCTGTTTTAGTCCACGGGTTGGTCCCAAAATAATAGTCCTGATCTTAAACACCCACACGTAACACAAAACACAAACACAAATCCACAGTGAATGATATAGTGCTTGTGGTGTAAATGCAGTTTATTCGTGAACAACTGGTAAGTGCTGGCCTTTGGCGACAGCTCCAGATTGTGTTCAGCCGTCTAATAACAACAAACAAAGTGGTTCCTTAGACACGACATAACAAACTAAACACTCACAATTACAATACACTTTCTCCTTCCAGTTCAGCTTTTAACCATGCAAAGGAACAGATAACTTTTCTTCGTCCCCTTTTGTACCATCAATCATGACCCCTTGGTTATCTAGTGCAACCGCTCCTCCAGTCTGCGGCTGCCACATTGTTTCTCTTCCGGGTCAATGATTTGGTTTACCGTAGCTCTGTCCTTTTTCCAGATGGCTGACTTCCATCTAACGAATTGTCTGAATTGCTTGGCCATCCAGTCCAGGGCACTCTGTTCCCTTTACTCAGAACCTTCACAGGTCAGGAGGGAGATTTATCACCAAGAATCATTCTGTCTCTGTCTCAGTCATATACTGTAGTATTTACCATTCGCAAACACTGAAATCAATGCAGTGTTTACACTCAGTAGAAAGAAGAATTGCACAGCAGATTTTGATGGGAGGAAAGGGAAGCAATTCAGACTTGAATTCAGCCATGCTTGAGAAAAGCCTATAGTGGTAGCCGCAGAGAGAGTGCACTTCAGAGAGCAATTAGACCAATACCAGGGTGTAAAGGAATGAGCTTCCATGATAGGCTGACAGTACTGCATTTGTTTAGCCAAGATCAGAGAAGGAGGGATTTATTTAAGTGTTTAAGATGTTTAAACGAGTTAAGCAAGTTTATCCCTAGTCAATACTTCAAGCACAGCACATAAAATAAAACCAAAGGACACAGATGGAAATTAAGTGGAGACAGACTTACGTCAGAGGGTAGGAAACACAATTTATTTACAGAGAGGTGAAGGTATTGGATGAGTTGTTCATACTAAATCATTAGGATCCTTAAAAATCCACAAGCTACTAGCAACCGGCAAGCAATTGATGGGCCCAATGGCCTTCTCACGTTCACTTTATATCTCACGTATAAGTGTTCTTGTAAGTGCCACTGCTTCCACACACAAAAAAGTCATACACAGTCAATACGGTAATGTCCTCTAAATATTGTATTGTGGTTATACAGTAGTTTACTAAATAAAAGATTTTAATTTTTCCAGACCTCAGCACAGATGTCGCCCGAAGCCGTGCAGCATTTAAAGACATAAAGACATGACTATATTAACATGGGATCAGGTTCAGCTTGCTTTATCCAGCAAGGCTTTGTGTTTGTTTCAAGGGTCGGAACTTGATTTTTACTTTGATACAGGAGGTGGAAGCTTTCTATAAGAGCGAGGTTCTTCCATGCTTGAATGCCAGCGACACCTCTCCTTCAATTTAAACACAGCTAGGTGTGGATATATCAGGATTTAGTTCATTTTTTCCCTTGTTTTTTTTTACTATCTTCAACTGGATGCTATGGAGTTTTACTTACTGTAAGCCCTGGTTTCAATGGTTAACAGATGGTTTACCTGGTTGTGTCACTTGAATAGCTTTTATTTGATAACTATTTGGTTAATAAAAATAGCTTTATCTACATATATTTTTTTAAGACGTGGTCAGGTGAACTAGTATATTATTCCTTTAAAAATTTGCCTTTGCTGATATTCATAACGTTCTTACGACTGTGGTTGTTTCAAATTGTTACTGTTCATATACTCCTATCTAGCACTGCGAGATGCCAGGTGAAATTGCAGTCAATACTGATTACTTAAGTCATATTAACCCTTTCAGGACAAAGCATTTTTCAGTGGGATGTTCCTTCAGGGCCAGCCGTTTTTTGGTTGTATTTGACTCTCTTCCTATAAAAATTCACTAAAACTCTCTTTTTCAGAACACTCTGGGGAACATTCTAAAGTACTTCAGAAACCATGTACACATTTTTTTCACATTTTTTTAAGTTTTTCTTATGTATTCTGCTTAGACATACATGTATAGAAATAAAAACATGTTATTCTATGACCCGAAAGATCTTATAATACTTCCTGAAAGTCTTAAATATTGATGTTTGGGCAGATTACAAGACATTCTTTCACCTGAGTGATTGCAATGACATAATACACATTTATTCTCATTTATTCTGGACTACATTTTATTCCTCTTCCTGCCCCCCCCCAGTCTGCCACTATATATATATATATATATATATATATATATATATATATATATATATATATATATATATATATATATATATATATATAGCAACCCTGGGTCAAACGGGCATGAGCCCTGGAACTATCGAGACTGGTTTCGGGATTATCAGGGGGACTGGTATTATTAGGAGACTTGTAAATAGTTGATTATTGCGTTGATATTGTGTTGTTTTATGTGTTACGTGCAGCTTGTGACATGTATGTTCTGCTGTGAACGCCGCCCCTGACAGAAGTCAACAAATTAGATATGAGAATTTGAACCTGTGTGCTGATTGGTCCACTATGATCTGACGGGCAACCCCCCTATAAAAGGACGGGCAGCCCCGCTTTCTGGAAGAGAGTTGTGCCGAGCGAGCTGCAGCATCGGAGAGAGACAGAGAGCGTAGAGTCCAGTGTCTGGTGTCACGAGCCGATAATAAGTCCCAGAGAGAGCGAGAACGCAGTGAGCCCTACACTACACATCGTCATTGACTGCGTATAGACGGCTGTTACACACTTATCCAGAGAGAGAGTGACCTTCCAACCCAAGAGAGAGAGAGAGAGTGCAGCACCCCAATCCCACACTGTGTGAATGGGAGTGTGAATTCATTTTCCCAAGAGTTAGAGATCCTATCCTAAAAGAACAGAAAATAAACGGTAGTTCTAACTGCCTTCAACTTGAAATCTGCCTACAGTGTCTTTCATTCTACACCTGCTGGGAACCCACACACATGGCTGTTACACTTGTGTCAGATCACAACAGCGGGATCAAATGGAAGCACAGGCAGGCACCGGGCAGCAGGGAATGGGTGAAATTCTGGATGAACATGGACCCAGCAGCAAAGGCACAATGGAAGACAGACGCAGAGAGAGCACCAGACGGAACCACAACTTCTCGTCACTGCCACCCCACTGACCAAGAATGGGAAGATTTCACTCCCCCAATAACACTAACTACACTGCCCGCAACCCAGTAACATAGAAGCGGAATGGAACCATCTGCGGCTACAGAGCCACCTGTCCTCTCAACACCCCCGGGGCGGAACATGACAACACTAATACTACCTGACACAACGACTCCCAGAACTACCAGCAGAACCAAGGTAACCACTCCCTCATCCATGGCAGCCATCGCTGGACCCAGACTGAAGCTACCTCGCTTCACCGGTCAGATCTTCCTGGAAGTCTTCCTAACCCAATTTGAGAGACATGACTGGAACCTCCCCACCAGAGCCGCCTACCTGTCGCAGTCCCTGGAGGGTGCTGCATCTGAGATCGTACTGGATTTAAACCAGTCTGAAAGAGCCAACTATAGAGCCCTTTTAAGGGATCTGAAGAGATGGTTTGCGGAGGACCACTCCTACCTGCTGCTACAGGACCAACTGCACAACCGGAAATGTGTAACAGGAGAGCGACTGGGAGCGCTGGGAGCAGAGATCGCCTGTCTGGCCAGGAAAGCCTACCCAGATGCTTCACCCAACGTATTACACTGGATTCCTTCCTGCCCAGCCTGGAGCCCTCAGAACTGCGCCACCCAGTCCGGCTAGCCACCCCCTTAATCCTGGACTCGGCCATCAAGACAGCTAGGGCCATCGAAGTGGTTCTGTATGATGAGCAACCCCCAGCTGGCTACCCGACCCCCACAGTCAGTATCATGGATCCAACCTGAGAGGGAGAAAACACCAGAGCGGGAGAAGAGAACACCACCTAGCAGATGGCCCAGAGAGATGCCAAACGAGAGAATCTGTTGCACTGCGGAGAAACGGGCCACATTATGGTTGACTGCCATCAATTAGAACCAAGGAAGGCCACCCCCTGGCCATGGGAAAACAAGAACGGGTCAGCGTAGAAGGGGGACCGCAGACCCCTCCACCACCAACCTCCACCCCAACCCAAGCTCGCTATCGTCGGTCGGACTGGAGAGGGCACCTTTCTGTACACCACCATCAGGATAGAAGGGGTGACTTGCCTGGCCTTGATTGACACCGGATTGTCAATCACCATCATCCGTCCTGATGTCACCACTGACTGGGAGAACCGGGTTACAGAGATGGCCGTCCACCTGTACACAGTTACCGGTGAACTGACACCCATCAAAGGGAGAGTGTGGCTAACCATAGAGCACAGAGGCCTCCGCTACTGCCATGAGACCTGGATCGCTGCCGTCCAAAATCCCTGCATCCTGGGGCTAGATTTCCTCCAGGCGGTCGGCACGGTCCTGGACCTCCAGCAAGGACAGACAGGATGACCCGACTGCCCCATGTTGGCTACAGCAGCACCACGAACCCCACCCCCTTCAGATGGCACCAGCGACATCAGAACCCTCAAGCAAGAACCACAGTGTTTTGTGACCCAACCTGCACCTGCCACTGAAGCCCATCCTGAGGAGACAGAGTCAGCAGCAAAAGCAGTCTGGTCCAGCAGCTGTGAAGGGCTCCGACCAGGACAACAGAACCAGTTGTGGATGCTGCTGGCCAAGTTTCTGAACATCTTCGCCGTTCGACCCGAGACTGGCTGCACATGTTTGACACAACACACCATTGAGACAGGAAACACACACCCCATCCACCAGCAACTGCGCCGCCTGCCTCTTGCTCGTCAGGAAGCCGCAGATAAAATCATTGCAGAGATGTGGGATACTGACATCACTGAGCCCTCCAACAGCCCGTGGGCCTCCCCTGTAGTCCTGGTACCAAAAAAGAATGGTGATGAATTTATGTGAACTTAAATGAGGCTACCAGGAAGGACTCCTTCCAGCTTCCCCAGATTGAGGAGTCGTTGGACTTGATAGCCAGGTCAACTTGATTCTACTCAGTGGCTACTGGCTGGTGGAGGTGCACCTCAAGACTGCATTCTCTACGGGGCATGGGTTCTGGCAATTCAAAGTGTTCCCCTTCGGGCTGTGCAACGTGCCGGCTACCTTCGAGCAGTTTATGGAGCGGGTACTTACTGGGATCCCGCCTCAGCAATGCCTAGTCTATCTAGATGACCTGCTGGTGCCTGCCGCCACCTTTGAAGAGGCGTTCACCAACCTATGCACGGTTCTACAGAGGTTGTAAACCGCTGGACTCAAATTACATCCTGACAAGTGCCGGCTTTTGTAGCAAGAGGTTGCCTTCCTGGGCCACCAGGTAGGAGAAGATGGAATAAGAACTGACCCAGAAAAGGTGGAAGCCATTCAACGCACGCCACCATGCACCAACCAGCGGCAACTAAGAGGGTTCCTGGGGCTGGCCTCTTATTACCGGCAGTTTGTGCTGCAATTCGCTATCATCGCCACACCCCTCCATCAGCTGCTTCACAAGCAACAGGTGTTTGAATGGATCGCTGTCTGTGAAGACGTGTTCAGTACCCTCAAAGCAGCCCTCATCCAAGCGCCGGACTTGATGCCTCCAGTTCTGACTGCCCCCTTCCTGCTGGACATGGACGCAAGTGACCAAGCACTGGGGGCCGTAATCTCTCAAGTACTACCACAGGGAGAGAGGGTCATTGCTTACTACAGCCGGACTTTCAACAAAACGGAGTGTCGGTATTGTGTCACCCGAAGAGAGTTGCTGGCTGTAGTAGTTGCACTGCACCAGTTCAAAGCATACCTTGCAGGAAGATGCTCGTGCATCTCTACAGTGGCTGGTTAATTTCAAGGAACCAGATGGGCAGCTCGCCCACTGGCTGGAGTGCCTCCAAGAGTTCGATTTCAAGATCCAGCACCTGGCTGGGAACAAACATGGAAACGCGGACACATTGTCCCGCTGCCCCTGTGAAGCGGACCAATGTAACTACTGCGCACAGAGAGAGCAGCAGAAATCACAGCAGGAGCGACAGGCTTGATGCTAAGAAGGCTCCAACAGATGTACTACTAGTGCCGCTGCTGGCGGGACATGGAAGACCACTGCTGCCATTGTGTCCACTGCGCAGCGAGGAAAGGACTGCCAGGTCAGTCTCAATATGTATTTTGTATACAATAATCTCTTAAAATTTTGCCACTTTTTATTATTCATACAAATAAGTTCCTTTAAAATATGTTTAATTATAATTTTTTTGTATTGCATATTTCCTAATTGCATATTTTTTATATATGCATGTGACAGAGTTCGAACGATTCTTGGTGTTAGATCTCCCACCCGACCTGTGAGGGCACTATGTAGAAGGAACAGAGTACCCTTAAACAAATGGCATGACAATTTATTCCTTAGGGTAGGTGGAAGTCTGTCATTTAGGAAGGGGGTTGAGCTACGGCACCCAAGCTCAATGACTGGAGACAGCGTGGCATTCGCTCGTTAACCGTGAGTTTTTGTCTTGTGTCTGTTAGTGGTTGTCAACTGTTGTCTGTTTTTTAATAGACTACCAGTAGCATGATCCAGAGCTGTAGCGAAAGTCAGCATAAACCCAGACATCATTCTCACCCCTGCATTTTCACAGAGAACTGTAATACACCACACGCACTTATTCACTATCACTAAGAACTGTGTTTGTGTTTGTGTTTAGTGTTGGTGTGTTAAACTGGACTTTTTGGTTGTGGGTCAAACCCGTGGGATTTTACAAAGTGATACACGCCACTGTATTCACTTCCATAATTTATTATTTACAGGTGTTTGTCATAAGACTCTGGGCATTGCATTTAATTTCAATAAATACCTTTGCGTCTGTTAGTAACTGTCTGTGTGATTCTTACCTGCACTGCACCGCAATCACCTGTACTCACTCACCACTTTTCCACAAAGTGTTGGATACTTATACTTAATTGCAATCTTAGTCACATTCCCTCATACAATTCATTAATTTATCCAACCCGCTTTGCACTGCCAGCTTTATTATCCTATTTAAATAATATTATGTTAACGTATTGTTGCCTAATTTTAAGATTTGAGTGGTGGTCATGTTTACCACTTCCTTGAGTCAATAGTCGTGTGTACCCTAAGGCATACAGAGCAGTTCAGAAAGAAAGGGAAGAGTCAAGAACATATATAAGGGAGGAGACAAAGGCTGACAAAAGAAAGGAAAAAGCTAATAAGTCAGTCATTTACTAAGAGTGAGGCAGTTATGCAGATTACGCCAGGAGCAGTTATGCTGACATGTAAAGCAAATGATCGGAGAGCAGGTACAGTGATTGGAGAGGAGGAAGGGTTGAGAGCAGGTAAGGACAGGGGAGGAGGAAGGGCTGAGAGCAGGTAAGGACAGGGGAGGAGGAAGGGCTGACAGCGGGTACAGTGACAGGGGAGGAGGAAAGGCTGAGAGCAGGTAAGGACAGGGGAGGAGGAAGGGCTGAGAGCAAGTACAGTGATTGGAGAGGAGGAAGGGCTGAGAGCAAGTAAGGTGATGGGAGGAGGAAGGGCTGAGAGCAGGTAAGGTGACCGGAGGAGGAACGGCTGAGAGCAGGTAAGGTTACAGGGGAGGAGGAAGGGCTGAGAGCAGGTAAACTTACAGGGGGGGAGGATGGGCTGAGAGCAGGTAAGGTGATGGGAGGAGGAAGGGCTGAGAGCAGGTAAGGTTACAGGGGAGGAGGAAGGGCTGAGAGCAGGTAAGGTGACAGGGGAGGAGGAAGGGCTGAGAGCAGGTAAGGTTACAGGGGAGGAGGAAGGGCTGAGAGCAGGTAAGGTGACGGGAGGAGGAAGGGCTGAGAGCAGGTAAGGTTACAGGGGAGGAGAAAGGGCTGAGAGCAGGTAAGGTTACAGGGGAGGAGGAAGGGCTGAGAGCAGGTAAGGACAGGGGAGCAGGAAGGGCTGAGAGCAGGTACAGTGATTGGGGAGGAGGAAGGGCTGAGAGCAGATAAGGTGACAAGAAGGGAAATGGTGACTCTAAAACCAGATGGAGTACAGGGAGCAAAGTGAATCCACACACAAATACTGAAGCATATTTTTTATTCAGTGAATTTATAAATTGGAACAAGCTAAGGGAGGAGGTCAAGCACAGGGTTCAAGGAGCCTATTGAAAACAAAAAATATAAAGGAAAAAAAGTCAATGCTTTGGATTACAGAGCAATTCCAAATGCAATTCATAAGGTTAAATGTTAACTAGAGACAGTTTCTGAATAGAATCTTTTGGTTGCATTAGATTTACGTCATTGTAAATGTTGCTGGGCTTTTAGTATGGAGCGCAGAGCTGAAAATAGGCAAAGTTTGCCTATGCAGCATACATTTCTGAAAAATGAATTAACATCTGTTTTTAGTCAGTAAAACCCCAGAAAAAAATTACATTACCAGTTCCTTCAACTTTCTATGAGTCAACAACTGACAGCCTTTACTGTGAAAATATTGGAAGTGTTGCCTAAACCCCCGGTTAGAAAGAAACTGGTGGTGTTACAGGCAAACAGATAGTAGTAGCTGTGGGCTTTATGTCTGCTTATTTTCTAAGCATTTGTTATTTGTAGGAAACTAAAATATGAGTAACATACACCCCCCTCCACGTTAGAAACAACACATTAAATCATGTATAAAGTTTGCAGTCTATGATCTCACATACTGGTTTGCATTTTTTTAGACCTTTTCCAATTGTAAGTCTGCCGAACCAACAGGAAGACAGGAATGTCCTCTTCTAGATTGACCTTTGCACCAAGATGGTCTTGTATTCTCTGGCCTGGAATAAATCAAATTGTGTCTCATCTATATTATATATATATATATATATATATATATATATATATATATATATATATATATATATATTGTTTAATGACGAGCATTTCTTGACGAGCATTCCCTTTATTTTATTTAGTTATGTATATAGATTGCCCTGGGAAACATTTTTATTTACAAGTAAAAAATATTTTAAATGTTGAAACTTGTCTTGACACATTATGTAAAAATGTATGGTTTTAGCTATTCACAAGCAGTATAAAATAAGGTGTATATTCTACAGTGACGTAACAGTGACACAACCCATATTATTTTCTAATCTGTTTGGTGTCTACATTACATTTCACCCCCCTTTGAGTGAGTTACAATCCTTAGTTTATTAATCGGCAATATGTATGCTGCATTCGTATTTTATATTTTCAACACATTTTTGAGTTGTGAACACTAATATATATATAGATATATAATATATTATATCTATAATATAATATATATATATATAATATATACTTTCCATATGCATGGTACACCCGAAAGCTTATTTCTTGTAAAGACTACGACATGTCTGAATTGTGTTCACCCGGTTTTCTCTGGAAACCAGTAAAGAAGCACTGATAAAGCAGTTAAATTGGGGTATGGGATTTGCAGTTTTTAATGTTTAACGGTGGGCAGTGGACACCAATAAACACGATTGAGCTATGAGAGTTTAGATCCAACAGTAAGTTGTTTTTTGTTTTTCTACTTTCAGCAAAAAAAAAAAAAAAAATCACGTTTATTTTTTATAATCAACCTTTAAGAATTTCTAGTCGCACACACGCGCCTAAATTAAAATGTACGTTCGCACAATATATTTTTTTGGTTTCATATGCAGAAACTGTCGGGATATTTTCATTTGTGCCACTGACACAGAAACTTCTCCTCATCAGCCGTAACAAAAACTGTTGTATGCATATATGTTTGTCCGTGTTTTGATTTGTCCCGAGATCCACAAAAAATCTTATGCAATCCACGTATTAACCACTACCGGTGTACTTATCGATTGACCGCGGAACACATGGGGTGTGCTTTTGTTTCTACCAGGTCTTCTTTAAGAGGGGTGCTGTTGTGTGCTACCCACGTGGGAATGTTATGCATGTAACCAAAACATCCCTTTAAACAGTGAGTTATATTCTTTTCTAAAGCGAAGTGAGGATATATTAGAATACTTTAATCAAAAGTGAAAACTAATAATGGTGGGCAAGATTAAGCGAGTCCGCCAGAAGCTTCATCATGAGGCAGTGAAGCTGACGCAGGAGACCGGAGAAAGATCCTGGAATTCCGGCCGTAAGTCGGTAAAGCTCACCGAGCCTGGAGGATTGCTGATTTTAAAACAGTCAATCGTAAATACATTGAAGCATGTTGATACTGAGGAGAAAGTTAAGACGTTGAGTGGTGAAGACCCCGTTAAGGTAAGGTGTTTTCCTATCTTGCAAAGGCAAGTTTCAGTAGAAGAAACAGAACTTCGGAACCGTAACAATGCACCCAGCAACAGAATGCGCGTATACTCGTGTAAAAAGGCCCCTTAATCTTGACATGATGTGATGTTAGGTTGACTGGAGATTGAATGGGCAAACTGTTTTTTTTTTTTTAAAGGCCAGTGATGATGAAACAGACGCCGTTAAACTACGGTGTATGCAACCTTGCTCAACATGTAAAACTGAAGTGTTGGACGATTGTAATGAAAAGGAGGGTGAAATAACACCATTCCGCCCTACAGTAAATTCCCACAATGTGTCATTAATACCTTATTTAAGCATTGCGAGGTATACTGTATTTCATGCACAGTCTAATAATTATAAAAGCAGAACGTTCTGTGGTTTTGATGTTGCTTAATCCAGCTTGACATCGGGGTTTCATCTAGCCGACCTGGGCTCAATTAGAATTAGAATTACACCACAAATGTTTGCTGAAATTGCAATTGTGTAATTACAATGCTATTTTGGTCAAACACAGTTACAATTAGGCAGCGGTAATTGCAGTGACAATTACACTAAAAAGTAACACATAGCTCCACACATTAACATGTTTACTCAGTTTCTTCTGCTAAGCGGTAATGACATACAAATACATAAACATACGTAACGTTTTTGAAAATACTAGAAGAATGTTTGCACATTGGAACTGTGAATGATTAAACTTGGAAAGGTGTATACTTGAACTGTAACTGATTAGTTATATGACAGTTACACTGACAATTACAAATACATTGTAATTGCAATTGATTACAAATTACAGAATTACTATTGGAATTGTGCCCAGGTCTGGCTACAGGTACTACTGTACTAGAGAATGGAGTGGGCAGATTTCTGCAGAGTTTATAGCCCAAAGTCACTTATAAACAGCCCAATTGTTTGTTTTAACTGAAAGCAATGTTATTAAAAACTACAAGCCCCAGTACAGCTCATCCACAGGTCACTGTCAACAAATTCATACCGAAGCTCTGAAGGGACAATTCCACATGCATACCAGACTAGCAACCGAATTACAGCGTGATCGCTTTATTGAAATACTAATGCTGGTACTGTATCCCAAACAATACTGCAAACATGAAAACCAGTTCAATCTTTTAAAGTTATACCACTAATCTAATTACATTATTAACCCACGACTCCTTAGTATTTCTCACGGCTGTGTTTTTAAAGTAGCCCAATTCCGTGGGAAAACCGCGGACCTGGCAACACTGGGGCAGGACTTGAAACCAGGCTGGTGTGTTTCCATTGGCAGCAAACCAAGATGAAACCGCTTTAAAATTGGACTCCAGTTTTTCTTCAGGGAATAGTAAAGATTGCTTAAAACAAGTTGGTAAAAATGTTTCAGCTTTTTACTAATAACGTATTGAAAACATGATGACTGCCATAAAAGTGCTGCCATAAAAATAAAAGAAGGAAATGAGTTCCAGGAAGCTGTTTGCATGTATGTAGTCTTAACAAATTAATTAGAATTTTACACACACAGATAATTTGTCATGAAAATCCAATTTTAAATGGTATAATGGTATAGTCCAGAAGTGTATATTTATGCAACATCTGTACTATGCTACAAAAAAAGACAAGCACTTTGTTTTTTAATTTAATTAGTAACTGGTCAGAAAAGCAGGCATAAGGAAGTTGGATATAGAACATAAAGTAAGGCCTGACACTCTTGGTAAGCTCTCTGCTTTATTGATCAGGCATAAAAATACTATTGAACTATTGAGATATTGGACTTCATTTAGGGAAGAATCGATGGAATATTGCACATTTTATTAACTGTACAGTCAGGCAGTGCATAGCGCTTTAAAAGTGAAAATCTTGCTGAACCACAGTATAACGTATTTGGTAGCAGCATTACTTTGGAGCAGCAGGGTAGTGAACAGCTGAAAAGTTAATTTACACATCATGTCAATATAGTTACCAAACCAAGGTTCCCACTGGAATGCTGCCATGTGTAAATAGTTTTCTTTTTTCCATTTCAAAATGAACTTTGCCTAGTTGACAGAGGTTTTGCAAGCCATACATAGGAGTGGCTGTCACATGAACTGCCATGGGTGTTTGGTAGATAATTCTGTACAGGGTCACGCGTTTTGGATTGACAGGATTTTGTTTTTCCTCAGCACTGGAATGTTCAATCGTCTTCCATCTTTGCTGAAACCAAGATCAGTCCCGAAGCTCTTGTGCAGTCATTGGATGCAGACGCTGCTCAGAGCCCTGATCCCATTCAGAAAGGTACACGTTTATGTTTCTTTGATGTAGAAGATGATTTTAGTTTATGGTCACGGTGGGCTACATGTGCAGTGTTTAATAAGATCAGGTGACCATTAATGATTGGCTGTTTCAGGGCATAAAGTTAAGGTCATGGAGGGAAAGGCAATGTTGCCTTCGTTGGGCGTGAAGATTCAGGGGCACCAAGGCGATTTCATACGGGTCATTTCACGCCAACTCAACCAGAAAAGGGACATTTCGTTGCCTGTCCATCTCAGATTTTCCTAGAAAAATTCACCTAGGGGTTTTCTGACATGCTGAGTTCAGAAATCATCATTATTATTATTATTTTTTTTTTAAAGTTTCCCCTTCGACGTGGGATCTGGCAAAGGTCAACCTAAAGTGAGAAAGGGTCCTTGACAAGAAAAATCACCCTGAGTGCAATTTAGATGCATGGGACTTGGGAATTCTTTATTACGTGACACATGTGAAACTACCAAAACCTTATCCCCGGATACTAAAATGTTTTGCTTGATGTTTGTAGATCCCATCAACATCTATCCAAACATATCTTTGGGTGATTTTTTTTAGAGTCCCCTCACACAAGTTATTACAGCCTAAACTTGGTACAAATAGCAAAAATTCAAACTTCAAGGGGGTTTAATGACCAGTGGTGGGACTTGAAACCAAAAGTTTAGTTTTTCACATAATTTGGAAGACTGGTTCTTAAGGGTCTTACAGTAATAGTTACATTTTAGGACCCACATCCCTTACAGGGTAAAGGGTTAGGCTGAAGTTCGAATACGAGTCGTCAGTTACCCCTCGTCCTGGCATTTTGCCAGAAGTGAGTAGGGTGCTCCTGGTATTTTTTTCTCGAAAGTCCTGTTCATTACGAGTATAACAAGGTGTTACACATGATTCTCACTTTTAGGTTTAAAAATAAAAAATAATGGCTATTATTTCTGAACTCAGCATGTCTGAAAACCCCCAGGTGAATTTTTCTAGGAAAATCTGAGGACAGGCAACGGCACTGGTTTAGTTGGCGTGGAATGACCCATACTCATTCATTAAAAAAAAAAAAAAAAAGAAATTCAGAGAACCTGTTAAGTTGATTGAATTTAAATTCAAACAAACCCAAATTAGTGTTTTCTGAGTAATTCACACACTCATTGGTAAAAAAATAAAATATAGGTCACTTTTCCATTGTGAAAATCGAATGGTATAATAACCCCTTGTGAAAGCACACATTTTACTAGTTAAAAAAACAGAACTACATAACTACATAGTGAGAATGTGTTATGCAAAAATAAATGTAAACCAAAATCAATGCACTTCTCAAAATAGTTTTGTTCACTATTGTGTTCTCTCCTACTCATTTCATAACGCAGGGAGCAGCTACTTGAACTATGTCATAGCTACTTGCTCATTTTTATTTTTATTTTTTTTTTGGGGGGGGGGGATAACACAGAATTACAAAACCATAGTGGTGATTGAATTGTCTATATATTAGCAATATTATACATTGAAGATATGGACAACTATTAACAAAAAAGAAAGATCTATTACAACAAAACAGTATACCTCAAGTTGAAATTCAGTTTATGCTAGGATGCACCAGATTTTAATTTGAGCAGTGTGCTTTTGCTCCACAGTTTATTTAAATACATTTACTTGAATTGTGCAAGCACATAGTGTCAGTCATTCCCTTCAGCCTCGCCCACTTCCATCGAGGAAACCGGGGCTTGCTGTTGTCTGCCAGCATGTTTAGCTAATTACAGCTAACTTTAGTTGGAACCCAAAACTGACACTCAACAGACAAGCTTTGGATAGTTCCATTGATAATTACAGGCAAGTTGATATGTAGAGGCAAGACATGTAAGACAAATATACAGGTGGGACATTTTACATAGGACATCATGGGTTAGCCTATATTATTATTATTATTATTATAGTTATTAATTCCAAATACTATAGATAACTAAAAGAAACGGGTGAGATAACCGTTTCTACATCCATCATCTTATTATTGTAACACAAAGAAGATTGTTGAAGTTGAAACATTTGTTTGCAGACTGTTTCCATGACTTTCTAACTGAGTGCTTTATGTCCTGGATGTCTAGCCTTCTGTGCCTCAGCAGTGTCAATGCTTTTAAATAACACTGAAGCGAAGTGGAAACTATTTTAAAGACAGTAAGTTTACCTTTGGTATTATAGTAAATAAACAAGATACAATAATGGTAAACAATACCCCCGATATTTTCTTATCTTTTCTTCTCTATTAAACTGATTTAAAGGCATGTGCAAAAATGGATATTTGCTCAAAAGTAAGATTTCAAATGATTTTTGACAGATTCTGTAGGAAACTCAAGTACTTTTGTGGTACTTGTTCTGTAATACTTTTCTAGTACAGCTTTATAATACCCGTGTAATGCTGGTCTACTGGAGAAGGTACTGGTTCTGTGGCTGTTTGTATTTCTTAAAATGAATCATTGTATTCTGTATAAAGTGTTGTTTAATACTTGGCACTTTTTATCTGAATTAGTGCAGTAACCAAGTAGCAGCACAACCACATGTTCAAGGACATGAACAATATTATTCTGAAAACTCAGTTTTACACTGTGTTTTATTTGGTAAGAAAATGTACTATTTTTAAGTTACTTTTCTATCTGTTGAACACCTATAGAGTATAATAAAAATTACATTCACTCGCAGTTATTTGCTATTGTTACCTCAAGAAGACACTACAGAATATTAAAACAGAAGCCCTTTTTTATTGTGATAAAACGTAACATATACTTTGTATTATAACTCCTAGTATTCACTAGTTAGGATGGACAGTCTGATTAAGTTTCAATATGTGCCTCTGCACCACGTTTGCACAGATGTTTAAATGCTTGACTGAAATGCCTGACCGTTCCGGAAATTCCTTCTTGATTGCATCTATAATAGTATAAAGGCAGCTGATTAATGGAGCCATGTCACATTGACGGTGTTTACATGGATAAGTCATAACCGTTTTCCTCACAATGTTTTGGCCATACTTCTCAGCAATTGCGTTTCCATGTAGTTATGATTTTGGATGCAAATTACTGCAATCATAGTGATTTAGGAGAGGGGGTATTTAAATGTCCCTGTCTGCATACTAATTAGGGAAAGAACAACTTTTAATATCGTGAGGAGAGCTTGCATGTGTTTCCATGAAGCTAAAAACATTGAACAAGACACATGTTACGCCGTGTATTAGCTTGTTTGTCTGGATACCTTTCCAACATGCACAAACACGCACGGCACACACACACAAATATATAAAATATAATTTCTAAGTTTTACTACTTAGAACTCATGTTTGTGGAACATCTGAAAGTTACATTTCATTAACACTAGAACCGCCTTTTACAGTACACTTTTTTTTTTACAATTTTTATATATATATACACACACACACACACATACATACATACAAGCCTGTTATCTCTACTGGACCTGGCATCCATCAGTTCCTTCATTTTGTACAAGGTAGGAGAGATTTCATCATGAAGTTAGCCACAGCGTTTCGGCAGAAACATTTCGATCACAATACTGCAAAGCTGCAGGCTGCAGCAGCTGAACCTCGATTCTGTGCTGTCAGTGACACACACGCAAGAGAAACCATTTGTTACTTTCATTTTAGATTAAAAACTACTTTTGTTTTTACAGTTTTGTATGTGCTTATACCTGTTTACACACTAGTTTCTTTCGAAATGTTAATTTTATTATAGTTTCATTTTTTTAAGTAGTGTGTGGTAAGTTAGGGGTTTTACGTTTAATTGTTCATTTAAATCTGGCTTTTCGGCTATGCAGATGTTTGATATGATGTGCTTGAATAAAGCTTTTGAGTTGTATCCGATAGTTTGGCTTTGATTTTAATATTGATGGTGTTTAAAATGTACCAGCGGTTGTAGCTACGAGTATAACCGTGGCGGTACTGGCGTTTGAAGTAGTTCGTAAATGTAGTGTGTGTGTGTGTGTGTGTGGGGGGGGGGGGTCTATGTTTTGTACGGCCTTTTTGCTGGAAATTACATGGTATTAAGTAAAACATGATCCTGACTGCTGAAACCTCGGGAGTCACAAGCACGATTCTTGCTCTGGTTTACATGGAGTTTTACAGCTATTTTTATCGTGAGAAAGCGATTGACCCAGCCCTTAGTCACGCTGCCAAAGGAACTTTTACTGTTTTGCGTGACAATGTCACAGTAAGACTGTAGAGTTGATTTTCATGTGCATTTAAACCCAGCCATTGAAAATGAAATGCCAATTGAAAATGCATATTATTGAACAGTGCATAATAAAAAAGGTAATGTTTTAGGCCCTTTTATGGTTTAATTGAATGTATGCATTTGAAAGAAAAAAAAATCATATTTATTGAAAAGGGACATGATTAATAAAATGCAAAGGAAATAGATAAAAACTGAAAATATAGAAATATTTTTTTCCCCCATGATGATGATACGATCAAAAGTACACAGCTCAGATGATGTTGCGCACCCTAGCGTAAATTGAATTTTCATTTAATGTATGTTGTTTTTTGTCCTTGAGTAAATTCAACTTCGATTTAAGGTATGCTGTTTTGTTGTTAATGGATACATTTTTTGTTAATAGAGGAGTTTGCATTATATTTCACTTCATATTTCTGCAGTACTGTGCTTGACAACTGTAACATTATTATTACTGTATTATTATTTAGTATTTTTGTCAGGGATGAATTTTTGTGCACTCATTTCTTACCTGAACATTAGGTAAGCCCTAGAACACTTCTCTGCCACTTTAGGTAGCTCTTCCTTCCTTCTTTTTTTTTTTTTTTTTTTTTTTTTTATAAATGTTTTTGCATATTTTCATACCAGCACTATCAATTACACTTTCAATATGCATGAGAACCATATGGTGGGCTAGAGGTAGTTTTTGGTTATGATTCACAGACTGAAAGATCACACAGATAATTATTTTTCTCTTGATAGTTAACCACATATTCCAAAATGACTCTGCCAGTGAACACATGTGATTGAAAGTTCTGGAAGTGCAGTGTAAAAGCATCCCTCCATCCATTTGCCTGTCATTAACCAGTGATACAGTACATCTTTCTTGTGTCTTACTGCGAGGAGGTGCACAGTAAAAAATGGCAACAGTAAAACATCATGATAGTTATTTTGTCAGCTTGGGCACTGCAGCAATTGCTGTCTGTTTCGCACCCTGCTGTTTTGTTGAAATTAAAAACTTCAGTGACGAGGTGCATATTTTCATACCAGCAATCAATTACACTTTCAATATGCAAGAACCATATGGTGGGCTAGAGGTAGTTTTTGGTTATGATTCAGGATACATGTATTTCTCATCGGGTCGATGGCATGATAATTATTTTTCTCTTGATAGTTAACCACATATTCCAAAATGTTAAATAAAATGATACTAACATTGAAATTTATCAGCTGACTCAACAACAGAGATCAAGAGTACAGAGTAGTAAGGAGGAGATAGACGGTGAACTGTTATATATTGACATTAGAAATGCGTCCCATACTAATGGGGATTTCAACTCGGAGCGCGAAGGACTGAAATAGAAAGGGTGGAAATTACCTAACCTATACATTTAACCCTTTGCAACATCCATTTATTAAGTGCTTGTCAGGCATTGACAAAAAGAAAACACACAGATTAATTCAGGTCCAAGAGAGAAATTTTATTTTCACAACAGTGATTAGATTAAAAACCTCAGAGATGGAAATGTTTAGTTAGGTACACAAGTTTTTTACTGTTGACAACATAATTTTTTTTTCTTTAGCATATAGTAGGCAGAAGTGTTAAATTTGCAGACGCCCCCAGAGTAAAACAGGTTTATTTACAAAGGCAACCAACTGGGCAGCACACAGGGGTGGTAATGACATTTGGAATAAACGTAATACAGATCACACAAAGGGAAACAAAACTGAACCAGGTAACTACAGACCAGTAAGCCTGACATTATATGCAAACTTATGGAAACTATAATAATGCCAAAATGGAAAATTAACTATATGGTAACAGGGTAAGACAGTCAACATGGTTTTAGGAAGGGAGATCGTGCATAACTTGCTTGATTTTTTTGAGGATGCAACATCGATAGTGGATAATTGGAGAAGCATATGACATGACATGGTCTATGAAAAAGACCTAGGAGCTTTTGACCCCGCACAAAAGATTAATGTCTCAAACTAGGCAATGTTCTATAGGAAAGGCATGTACATGGATTCGGGAATGGTTAAGATGTCGGATAATTGTGAAAGTGTTGATTTAAATCAAGGGAAGTAATGTTAAAATGTATTTTTCACATGATCATACCAATTGCAAATGTTCAGTCTTGAACAAAGAAGACTACGTGGTACTGCAGGCATAAAAATTCTAAAAGGTATTGATAGTGTCGACCCCAGGAAAAAAGAAACAAGGACGTTTATGGGGTCACAAATCTTTGAGTGGGGCATTCAGAACAGAAAATGGATGCGGAAGCAGCTATCTCCTTTGCCGTGTTATCTCTGTGGTACAGGGGCTATGTCTTGAACAAAGAAGACTACGTGGCGACCTAATTTCAAGCATTCAAAATTCAAAAGGTATTGACAGTGTCTTTTTCAGCCTGAAAAAAAGAAACAAGGACCAGGGGGTCACAAATGGAGTTTAGAAAAATGGGCATTCAGAACAGAAAATAGGAGACACTTTTTTTACACAGAGAATTGTGAGGGTCTGGAATCAACTCCCCAGTAATGTTGTTGAAGCTGACACCCTGGGATCCTTCAAGAAGCTGCTTGATGAGATTCTGGGGTCAATAAGCTACTAACAACCAAACGAGCAAGATGGGCCGAATGGCCTCCTCTCGTTTGTAAACTTTCTTATGTTCTTATGTTCTTATGTTCTTAAGCATAACATATACATTAACCCTTTGCGGTCCATTTATTCAGTGCTTGTCGGGCTCGTCGGGTCCATTTTATTTTCACACGTGCTGTTTGTTTTACACAAACTGTTACATTTTTTTTTTTCCCCCCAGAGTAAAACAGGTTTAAAAGGCACTGCGGTGCATGACAAGCATGGTGACCACTTGACATAAAAAATAGAACACGGAACTCGACCTTGCCCTTTTAACATTAACAAACTGAACCAGGCTGTATAAAGGGTGTCAATTTATTCGTTTTGGTGCTGTCAAAAGCAATCCTATTCCCTTTCGACCATTTAGAGTGGGATTAGAGGGAAGAGGCCACTTTTTCGCCACTTTTTCGCATCGAGAGTGGTGAGGGTATGGAATGGGTTATCTATTAATCTTGTAGATGCTGAATCACTTAGATCCTTTAAGACCAACGTGATAAAGTTTTGACATCAATCCGCTATTTGGAACATCACGAGCACAGACGGGACGGATGGCCTCTTGTAAAATGTCCTGTGTTCCTATAGAAGATAGAAATGCCTTTAGTTCTTCAACTGCAACTGCCTTTTTGGGCATAGTCTTATGGGCAGTGCCAGTAGATACAGCTTTGAGAAGCAGTACCCACTTCTAGATGCCCGAGGTGGCACCTTGTGTGACGTCTCAAGTGTGTTGTGCTGAAAAGGAAATGCGAACCGATACACAAAGGTGAATGAGTGTAAGGAAAAAATGCTGATTAACTGTATATCAGTGATATAGATGAGAAAATCAATTTATTATGAACTTATTGTGAAGCCCATTCCTAAAGATCATTGAGGATTGAGTAGTAATGCATTGTAGAGCTCTGTAAAACCCTCTTTCTAAGGCAATCACCACAGAATGCTAAGAATTTCTTCAAATATTACCTCCTTCAGGCACTGATTCACGGAATTTCTGTGTCTGAGAGTTACGGATTTGCCTCATTATACCCAAATGCAATTTAAAATGTCAATAGGTAGCTAGAAGTATATGATGAAAGCTTGGTGATGATTGGTGCAAAATCAAGGCATGTAGAATGTGACTGAACGACAGGCACTATCAGCACATAAGGGCTCCCATTTTTGGAATGACCCTAGAAATTTGGTTTCAGGGTGTAAAAAAGTAAAGATACTGAAGTTGTTCAAAATAACCAGTTTATGAGGAAAACAAATAATGTTTAATTACACTAAATAATAACAATAATAATAATAAAACACCTAATGCACTATATTTATTAACTCATTCATGAATATATTGGTGGATTTACAATTTCATGATCTTTAGCATAGATAAACAAGGTTGTTTTTACACAGAAGTTAGTTGTAAAGCATCCTATATTGTAATGTATTGTGCATGCATAATGAATTCTGTATATGCACACTACATATTTGTATATCCTTGATAGGTTGTTACATGATGTTCAGTGGTACTTAACCATGGACATTTCTTTAATTGAAGATTCAACAATTGAAATACTGCCATTAATACTAGAGGTGTGCTGACACTAGTATTTTAAGAGTAATTGCTGTATTTGTTAACCAGGTATGAAATGACTCAAAACACACCAATTTATTAATGTATTGATTTCCAAACAAAAAAAAAAACTGCCCTTCCCTCACCTTTTATAATTCAGTAACAAGCAATGGCAATTAAGCTCTCATACTGAGGCTATAAACTGGCATTGAAAATATTAAGCAGAACTAGCAAAGGCTGAACCAGCTCTGGAAACTGGGATATTTTGTGTTGAGTTTAATCAGGATTTAGTGGTGGATTTGAAAGTTCTATTACAGGAGGGGTGCATGAACAAATGATGGCCAAACATATAATGTCTTCATTGGAGTCCAGGCCAATCTAACAACAGTCAAGAAGGCAGTGAGTGTTGATTTGATGTCTGTGTTGGCATTTCTTTGCGTGCTGAACAATTTTGGATTTACAAGCTTTCAGGGATGTGCTTTTTATGCCAGGACAGCAACATGTACTGTATGCATGCATGTACAGGGTAAGTACCTTATCTGAATGGAATAAGAGCATTCTCAGCTCTTGTGTTAATCATTTTCCTTTCACTAGGTGTCAGGCCTGATCCATATTTCAGCAGTTTCCATTTCTGCTGTACTGTACAATAAAAGGAAATCTTTATCCACACATATCAAATTTGCTCTGTGTATTAGTTATAGTTCTATGCATTCTTCTAGCATTGTCCTGAATAGAAAAAAAAGCAGATCCAAATGTATAGTGATGATAATGTTGGGCTCAATTCAAAGATTTATCAGAATATTTCTTTTTTTGGAAAAAGTACATACATTTATTTACACAGCCAGGCTACAAACTGTCCCATCATTTCTCTAACTATCGCATACAGTATATTCACAATAGACCATTGAAACGCTAGGAGCCAAGGAAATACAAGAAGCTTGGTAACATGCAAACTCAAGCTGTGCAACAAAATTTTTATTCATACTCTTTACACATTAAATGTAAATATCTTGCGTCATTTGTATTTTTTCTATGCGTAAAACACCCTTTACGCAGCTTATCTGGAGAAGTGGTCAAAGACATGCTTTTCAAATATAGGGTCTGCTGCAGTGTATATACAATAGGATATGAAAAGTGTAAGGTTATTTTTTCAATATTTTCACATATACATGTTCATGTTGTACCCATGTAGTCTCATCCACAGATAAAACAACTTCAGCAGAGGGCTTTTCACAAGGGCTTTTTTGATTTGTTTAAAAAAACAAAACAAAACCCCAATATGTTCAAGTTTAAATGTGTTAAATAATTTAACTAAACACAGTCTAACTTTCCTAATTTAAGTATATTCAGTACTGCTGCGTTTTTTTTTTTTTTTTGAATGATGCAAAATCTTGAAACATGTCTTTAGGAGATGAAGATGCTACTGGTGCTTCTTCAGCCAGCCCTGCTCCAGAGAGGCGGAGGAAGCCTAAATTTAGAGCAAGCAAAAATGACGTTCTTGTTACTGAGGTCAAAGGCATTTATTTGGAAATGCCAGTAAACTTTGTCCTGCCAGAAAAGCCATTTGGCAGGAGATCACTGCCAAGATCAGTAGACTGGGGGTGCAGAAGCGATGGTTTGATATTCGTGCCAATGTCAGGAAGAAGGCAAACGCCCTTTACCATGACTCCTCGGCTCCAGATGGATCTCCACTGTCAGATCCACTGACTCCCAGGGACCAGAGGATTCTCGCAACCTTTAACCTGCATGTCTTCAGAGGATTCCACATAGCCTATTACACTGTACACAGAGTCAATAGTGTAACAAAACAAGGTATGTATACTGTTCCATGACCCCATAATACATACATTTTTTAATTTATTTTTCCCACCAGCAAGTTACGGAAGTGAAGCGCATCAATCTAGAAATCATGGTCAGTGCTTTTTGTCTGGAAGACAAAATACATTACCAAAATGTTCCATCCAGTCGTAAAATGCATGCTTGTTTGTCACAGAGCAGGGGATAAACCAGCTCTGTGCCATCATATGAAGCTGTGTAGAGTAGGGGCCTGATTTACTGACCAATCCCCTCCCCACAAACACACAAAGCAAAACTTAATATTAACATTCGAAATGTCATTTTCACTGGGCTGTAATGTTTTTGTGTCTGTCATGTTACTATTGTGCCATATGTTTCAGAGGCTTTACCACTTAGTCATTGAAAATGATCACTGTTTCTTCTCTGATCAGTTGCATTAATCTTTTCACGACTGAGTATGGTAAACAATGCTGAGTGCATGCAAGCTGGATGTCAGTAATATGTTAGAACACATCTTGTTGGCAAATTTCCTCTTAACGGTGACAAAGAGATGTGTAATAGTGAATCAGTTGACAGTATCACTCAAGTCATTAAGATAATTAGTCCTGGACCCTCCTCTAGGTCCTTATTGAAGAATTGTGCCGATAAAGTGGTTTGTAAGCTATGGCTGACGTCTGTTTATTCACATGGCTTACCTCAGCTGATCAGAAATTAAGAAAAAAAAAACTAACTGCGTGAAACCTGTCAAACCAATTAACATGTTTTATGTGTCTTTGATAACCCAAGTTGTTTAAAATCATACAGTAGGTATTTGATTATGGTATGTGGCACTAGTCAATAGTAAACAATAAAACCATGCTTCCAGCCAAAATGACACATTTTGGATACATTGGAGTCTTTTTATAATGATTCTTTTGTAACTTTTATTTTATAACAGACTTGGACAATGATGATGATGAACCACAGGAGCCTGGCAGAATAATAACTGTGTCTGAGGAGGAAGGGCAACTACCACAGTCTATGAAGGAAGAGATTCAAGATCTAGTCAGAGGGATTAGTGTGCCAAAGGAGGAAGGAGGACTATCGCCACTGCCTTCATCAAGTGTCTCTTGTACACCTCCAGCCCTTGAGTGTCCCATAGGGTCTCCTACTCATCTATTTGTTCCACCTCCAGTTGTCCCATGTTCAACTGCTGCCAGCTCTGTGCCCCAACACCAACCTGCGTCTCTGAGGAGGGGGATGCCTCAAAGGCCCAGGGGACAGTCGATTGAAGATGTTCACAGCAACGTGGGACGCCTCATGCAGCTCCAGCAAGAGACAAATGTGATCATGAGCCGGGTGGAGACACAGTTGGCTGACATGGCTAGCAGTTTAAGGTTCAGGCCTTTCTGCAGGTTGGTGCTTGCACTTCTGTGGGTCCACAGGTCCCCAATGCAGAGATGTGGTCACCACCACCACCAGAATTCAACCCTGCTCCATGCTCTTCCACCTCATGTTCTCCAGGCATCTCTCTTTCCCCTAAAGCGGGCCCTTCTTTACCTCTTGGTCTCCCAACTTTTGCACCCTCTTCAAACTCTTCCTTGCTTCAAGGTGTCCAATCAACACACTGGAATAAGAAAATACCTTGAAATTAATTTTATTCAGCATTTGACTGCCATGCCAATAGACCATTCTTTCAGTGCCATGGTAAAAATGGCACTTTTACATTGCTCTATTAAAATCTATGTATATAATATAAGAGAAAACACTCCGGTACAATGACAGAGTTTTGGATGGGAAGTCAGAAATCTGCAGCAACTGTGGAGTTTATGACTTCACTCACACATATGTATGACAAATCACATTGCAAGAAAGATGACTTCTAGTGGGAGTTTTATACATTTGTAAAGATTGTAATTAAGGTTTAGGTATGTTTGTAAGTGGATTGCTGGAAAACAATGGATGAATTGCCATATGTCTGTAATTCAAATCTGCCTTCATTAAACCCAGTTGTCTACGACATCTCACATGATTTAAAATTCCCCAGCGCGATCAAAGCAGAACCTAATGTGACCAGGAAGATACCACACTTTCAATATTTTACATTGCACATTGAACAACTGTCACTCATCACTGGTACATGGGAAGAGGTGGTAAAATGATGAAACCATGTCAAAGGTTAAAGGAACGGTCATTGGTAGTTTCCGGACTGTCAGACAAGATCAAAGCTTTCATTGCTAGTTAACACACACAAAATCAGGGTTGCGTGAATATTGCTGTTGTCTATTGGGGGACCATTCAGTTGATCTAAAGAGTGGCAGATCTAAATACCGCTACTGTTCAAATGTGAAATAATAACTAACCCTGTCAGTTTACTTTTTAACAACAAATATGTGCTTAATAGGCTTGAATACACTTAAGAGATGTTTCTTCTCACAAATCTCCTTTGTTTAATGCTGTAGTTTTGCCACCATTCTAGACCCCATTAGTTTCTAAGACTTTACCAGTACTTGATGCTCAGCACTGCAGACCTGTACACACTACAAGGCTAGGATCCTGTTTGTTTGCACGGGGGGAAAAACAGTACAGTGTGTGTTTTTAAAAAAAAAAAAAAAAAAAAAAAAGTGCGATTGGCCGATCAAGGTTCCAGCTGTAAGGCATGTCAGTGTCTGTGAAGGCTAAGGCCTGTGGAGAGACCTTTGTGAGGAGCCTGTGTTTATACTTGAAGAGTATACATGTTTGGTCTTGGTAAAGGGCTTAGCCGTCATGTTATTTCGTTAATAATGTTCTGTTTAGTTAGTACTCTGTGATGGAATTAAGATTTTTTTGTTTATTTTGTGAAACTTTTGAATTCTACTCTGTTGTCAGAGTAGTCTTACTATAATATATATATATATATATATATATATATATACACACACACACATATATACAGTGCCTATAGAAAGTCTACAACCCCTTTCAAAATTTTCACCTTTTGTTGCCTTATACACTACAATTAATATGCATTACATTTTTTTTTCATTTATCTACCCATCCTACCCCACAACTTCCAAGTGAAAAAAATATTCTAGAAATTTGTAGAAAATTAAAAATAAAAACTGAAATAGCTTGGTTGGATAAATGTCCACCCCCTTTGTAATAGCAAGCCTAAATTAGCTCAGGTGTATCCAATCGCTTTCAAAATCACACACCAAGTTAAGTGCCCTCAATTTGTGTTAAATTGTAGTGATTAACATGATTTCAGGATAAATTCAGCAGTTCCTGTAGGTTTCCTCTGCAGGGTAGTGCATTTCAAAGCAAAGACTCAACCATGAGCACTGAGGCGCTTTCAAAAGAACTCCGGGACAAAGTTGTTGAAAGGCACAGATCAGGGGACGGGTATAAACAAATACCAAAGGCCTTGAATATCCCTTGGAGCACAATCAAGACGATTATTAAGAAGTTGAAGGTGTATGGCACCACCAAGACCCTGCCTAGTTCAGGCCATTCCTCCAAACTGGATGATCGACCAAGAAGGAGACTGATCAGAGAGGCTACCAAGAGGCCAATGGCAACTTTGCAATAGCTACAGGCTTTTATGGCCAAGACTGGTCAAAGTGTGCTTGTGACAACAATATTCCAAGCACTCCACAAATCTGGCCTGTATGGTAGGGTGGCAAGAAGGAAGACATTACTCAAGAAAGCCCACCTTGAATCCCGTTTGAAGTATGCAAAAAAACACTTGGGAGATTATGTAGCCATGCGGCAAAAAGTTTTGTGGTCTGACGAAACTGAAATGGAACTTTCTGGCCTAAATGCAAAGAGTTATGTTTGGCGGAAACCCAACACAGCACATTGCCCAAAGAACACCTCCCTCCTGTGAAGCATGGTGGTGGCAGCATCATGTTATGGGGATGTTTCTCATCGACGGGTATTGGGGCACTTGTCAGGATAGAAAGGGAAATGAATGGAGCAAAGTACAGAGAAATCCTTGAGGAAAACCTGCTGCCCTCAGTAAGATAGCTGAAACTGGGACAGAAGTTCACCTTTCAGCATGACAACGACCCAAAGCACACAGCCAAAGCTACACTGGAGTGGCTAAGGAACAAAAAAGTAAATGTCCTTGAGTGGTCCGGTCAGCCCCGACCTAAATCCAGTTGAAAATTTGTGGCCTGACTTGAAGATTGCTGTCCATCAACGCTCCCCAAGGAACTTGACAGAGCTTGAACAGTTTTGTAAAGAAGAATGGTCAAATATTGCCAAATCTAGGTGTGCAAAGTTGGTAGAGACCTATCCCAACAGACTCACAGCTGTAATTGCTGCCAAAGGTGCTTCCACCAAGTATTAACTCAGGGGGTGGAGACTTATTCAATTATGATCTTTCAGTTTTGTATTTTTAATATATATATACTTTTTTCTCAATAAAACCATTTTCCCCTTAACAGTGTGGAGTATGGTGTGTAGATAAGTGGGGGAAAAAAATCATCATTTAAATGCATGAAACTCGTGAGGCACTAACACAACAAAATGTGAAAAGTTCAAGGGGTGTAGACTTTCTGTAGGCACTGCATGTCAATGTAAGACACTAAAACTGTTTAATTAGTTATCTGAGTAAAGTCTTTCTGTAAACCTACTTAATGCTGAAAGATTTATGAATGCAGTGTGAATTTTCAGTGTAATTACTGCAAATTAAAAATATTTATGGGATATTAATTCAGGACAGGTTTATTTAACAATTGCAAGATTAGAATATAGGGTTTCAGGTTTTTGTTGCTATTTTTTTTTTTTTTATACTGTAAAAAATGCCTGTTGACTTAGTTTTGTAGCATATTTTTTTTAAATCCTAAAGTAAGCCTGAAAATCAGTACCCCTATGTATGTTATATTAATAGTCTATAAACAGGATTTTGTTTAGGTATGTATAATATATTATTAGATTGCTATATACCTTTAATTGGCACCAATATCCATGTACAACAACCGCCATAAATGTGTTAGTATAGCACGGTTTGTTTTGCTTGGCTTGAATCACATGACTTGCATTGCATACCAGTTACTGTACATGATAATAAAGATGATCTCCACAATACATTATTTAACAGTAGGTGCTGAATACAAGGTATCCTTGCAGTTCCCTTTTTGTGGTGCTATAGCATCTTGTTAAGCATGCCTAGCATTCTAATGCTAGCAGGGTTCATTTTTTCGGGCTGGAAAAAATTAATCCTGTTAGATACTTTGGAATCAGGCCTTCTTGTTTATCATACATTGGATTTAGCAGTGTTTTAAATGCTTGCCTGTTGTGTGGATTTTAAGTTGCATGCTTTTTGTTGAACCTTAGATTTGTTTAAAAAAAAAAAAAATTAGAAAGTTTATTAGAGATCCAGCGTACAATCTTTAACTACAAATATTTGCTGTACATAGGAGTTATGCTTTGTACAGTGAACACCTTGATGGGAAGCCCATAAGCCATGAGGCAGGGCAGTCTGGGTCTCCATGGAGCCATGCTGGCATTGCTTTTAGATTTGTTGTGGTGGTGCCTGCTCACCAGCCTTATACTGCAGATGGTGACTGGTTATATAAATAGAATGTGTTTCAGCTCCATCTATGTGCGCTCGTTCCCTCCCACCGTCCCTGCCTGCTTGCCTGCCTATGCTCTTGCTGATCCTGACTCAAATCCCTCAGGGGTTTTGCACCATCAATTTGCAGATACTCATTCTGTCAGGAGTGCTTCATTTTCATACTGTCTGTTAAACTAAGATTTAAATCCAAATACTCCTACCTTTTGATTATTATAAAGCTGTATCGAGAAGCTAACAATACGGTTCATCCAAACCAGGATAAACACCAATGAATTTACAAACTACAGTGACCAGGGCTTTACTCAATACAGTGGCTCTCAAAAGTATTCTCCCAAGTCTCCCAAGTCCCAGGTCTCTTGCAGACCAGCAGGTTTTCAACAAGGATTTCTCTGTACTTTGCTGCATCCATTTTGCACTCTGTCTTCACGAGCTTTCCAGGCCCTGATGGAGAGACGCTTCTCCATAGCATAATGTTGCCACCACCATGCCAAACATAGCGCTTAGCGTTGAGGCCTAAAAGCTCTATTTTGGTCTCATCAGACCATAGAATCTTCTTCCACTTGGTTTCAGAGTCTCCCACATGCCTTCTGGAAAACTAGCCAGGATTTGATGCAAGTTCTTTTTCAGCAATGGCTCTCTTTTTGCCACTCTCCCATAAAGGCCAGTTTTGTGAAGCACCTGGGCTATTGTTGCCATATGCACAGTGTCTCCCAGCTCATCCATGGAAGACTGTAACTCCTTTAGAGTTGCCATAGGTCTCTTGGTGTCCTCCCTGACTAGTGCCCTTCTCGCCCAGATACTCAGTTTTTGAGGATGGTCTGTTCTAGACAGATTCACAATTGTGCCTTATTTTATCCATTTCTTAATAAAGGACTTTACTGTGTTCCAGGGGATATTAAATGCCTTGGAAGTGTTCTTATATCCTACCCCTGATTGGTGCTTTTGAAGAACCTTGTTCCAGATTTGCTTTGACTGTTCATTCGTCTTCATGATGCAGTTTTTCTTAGGAAATGTACTAACCAATTGTGGGACCTCCCAGAGACAGGTGTATTTAACCTGAAATCATGTGAAACATCTTAATTGCACACAGGTGGACTCCATTCAATGAATTATGCGACTTCTAAAGACAATTGGTTGCACCAGATCTTAGTTAGGTGTGTCATAGCAAGGGGAGTGAATACTTATGCAATTAATTATTTTCTGTTTTGTATTTGTAATTAATTTAGAACAGTTTGTAGATTTTATTTTTCACTTTGACATTATGGACTTTTTTGTGTTGATCAGTGGCAAAAACTCCTAATTAAATCAATTTTGATTCCTTGTTGTAACACAATAAAATGTAGAAAAGTCCAAGGGGGGTGAATACTTTTGAGAGCCACTGTATTGGTTATAATGCACTGAACTCCATAACTGGAGAAAAATATAATCCTACCAAGATGAACGCTAGCTGAAATTCCAAAGCGCTGTGTTGTCTTTACCCAGTAAAAAAAGGGGAAAGAGTTCTGCTTGATAAATAATACAAATGTAATGCTGGCCTTATGAAGGAGTTGAAGACTTTAGCATTTAGGGCTCTGTGCCCCCTATTATCTGCTTTTTAAACAATAATGGTATTGAAGTGTCATTCTAGACAACATACAACCCGCTATATTATATAATATACAATACGTTCAATTCTGCTTTAGCTCCTCTCCAGAATAATATTGTGGTTTTTTTTGTGTTTTTGATAGATCTCAAAACTAAAAAAGTCAAGTTGGGTCTTAAAGGATTCCAGTGATTCAGCATCAACTATATTACTACAGTAGGTATCCTGGTCCTGGCTTCTGCTGCACTTAAAGTATTGTCAAGGGTTAACTCAGTCAAGTTCTTTCAAGAATTTAAAGACTTAAATCATGTTCTCTGTTTTAGGCTAAATAGATTTTGTTCTTTCAGTCCATCTTCATGCAGTAGCACATTCCTTTTTTTAAAACATAAATCATGCATCAGCAATAACCCTTTCAATAAACATACGAATCTACTTACCAGAGAATTATGGTATTCAAGTCTCACTTCAGCAAACTTCTAGGAGCATACATTTTATTCTGCCTGCAGTGTTGAGATTGCTGGTGATCTGGGTTTAGCGAGAGTGTACTGTAGTTGTAGACTATTGTAGATGATTGTAGTTCAACGCAGGTTTGAGAGATAAAAGCAGCAGCTGTCTACTGGCTGCCATGTTGCAGCTTTCTGATTCTCACTGCTCCCCAGTGTCGCAAATCAGAATTCAACACCAGTGTTCAAATAGTCCAGGGACCTGCAGTGCAACAGTTTTGTGAATGGCTTTGCGAGTTTGCGGCAAGAACACATTTAATTGCTCGGAAAAGTAATCCTGAGATCTACATTTATAAGTTTGAAATATATGTTTCAGTATCAGTTATACAAACTAATCGTAATGTCACAGGGTACATTCACCCGACGCTGGTACCTCAACCCTGACCTGAACCCACTGCCAACTGTGCCCGTTATTATTAGGAAATTTATTTCTGGTTTGCTTTAACTTATTAAAAAGTAATTGAGGAAAGACATGCTTACAGTACTTTTTAATATTTATTTCATGCGAGTTGGCATATGGTTTCATTTTTTTATTTGCTTTTTAACAAGGCTAAATTCCAATCCTTTTAAAATACATCCACGGTATTCATTACCTAATATCCCCAAAAATGTAATCTGTAGTGCTAATTCGCACCTCCAGACTTAGTTTTTCTTTTAATACAATTTTTGGTGGAGGGAGGATCATTAAAATCTTCATTAATCAAAGAAAATCCATTTAATGTACAGATTTGAAGTGTTTTTGGCATTTGCAAATCAATACATAAGACTATTTCAAGGTTTATGAGGAATGAACTTGCCTATTAATGATGGCTAATTCTAATGTGTGGACATATTAGAGCTGTGCCAAGTCAGTGAATCTAATTGAGTAGTCTGTCAAAACAAAATGTATTAACATTGAATCAATTCAAGTTTAAAGTGGTTTTATATTGGAAACCACTAAAAGTATAGCAGTCAGCTATGTACTTTCCAAAATGGTTCTGAAACCCTCAGAACTGTCCAGATTTTGACTGTGTGAAAGTGGTATCCGTCAAAATTCCAAAGCACCTCTGACCACAGTTCCATAGTCCAATTTCTATTCTTGTGCATATTTTAGCCTTTTAGTCTTGTTCCCTTTTCTTAACAGAGGTATTCTTACTGCAGCACATCCTTTAAGTCCAGATTTCAAGAGTGACCTTCGTACTGTTGATAGATGGACAATGACACCTGTGCCTTCTGCCAGTTCTGTTGTCAATTCAATGCATGCTGCTTTTCTATTCCTGAAGGATATTGTCTTCAAGTCTTGCTCAACCTTGTCAGGCAGCTTTTTGGGTTTTCCGGACCTGGGTTTGTCAGTTTTATAGATGATATTTCTCTGTACTTGTTGATTATGCTTCAGAAACCACACCTTGAAAATCGAGTGATATGAGTTATTTCACTCAATGTTTTTCCTTCTTTATGCAAGTCAAGATTGTAATAGTAGAAAACACTAGTGATTTTCTACTTTTGCACAGCAGTGTGTGTGTGTTAATTTATATATACAGCTCTGGAACAAATTAAGAGACCACTGCAAAAGTATCAGTTTCTCTGGTTTTACTATTTATAGGTATGTGTTTGGGTAAAATGAACATTTTTGTTTTAATCTATAAATTACTGACAACATTTCTTCTAAATTTCAAATAAATATTGTCATTTTAGAGCATTTATTTGCAGAAAATGACAACTGGTCAAAATAACAAAAAAGATGCAGTGTTGTCAGACCTTGAATAATGCAAAGAAAATAAGTTCATATTCATTTTTAAACAACACAATACTAATGTTTTAACTTAAGAAGAGTTCAGAAATCAATATTTGGTGGAATAACCCTGATTTTCAAGCACAGCTTTCATGCGTCTTGGCATGCTCTCTACCAGTCTTTCACATTGATGTTGGGTGACTTTATGCCACTCCTGGCGCAAAAATTCAAGCAGCTCGGCTTTGTTTGATGGCTTGTGACCATCCATCTTCCTCTTGATCACATTCCAGAGGTTTTCAATGGGGTTCAGGTCTGGAGATTGGGCTGGCCATGACAGGGTCTTGATCTGGTGGTCCTCCATCCACACCTTGATTGACCTGCCTGTGTGGCTTGGAGCATTGTCCTGCTGGAAAAACCAATCCTCTTAGGGAACATTGTCAGAGCAGAAGGAAGCAAGTTTTCTTCCAGGACAACCTTGTACTTGGCTTGATTCATGCCAAAGCTGCCCGATTCTAGCCTTGCTGAAGCACCCCCAGATCATCACCGATCCTCCACCACATTTCACAGTGGGTGTGAGACACTCTGGCTTGTAGGCCTCTCCAGGTCTCCGTCTAACCATTAGACGACCAGGTGTTGGGCAGAGCTGAAAATTGGACTCATCTGGGGGTGCTTCAGCAAGGCTGGAATCGGGCAGATTTGTCTTTGTGAAGGGCGCATGAATCAAGCCAAGTACAAGGTTGTCCTGGAAGAAAACTTGCTTCCTTCTGCTATGACAATGTTCCCTAACTCTGAGGAAAGCTGAGCTTGAAAATCAGGGTTATTCCACCAAATATTGATTTCTGAACTCTTCCTAAGCTGAAACATTAGTATTGTGTTGTTTAAAAATGAATCTGAACTTATTTTCTTTGCATTATTCGAGGTCTGACAACACCTGCATCTTTTTTGTTATTTTGACCAGTTGTCATTATCTGCAAATAAATGCTCTAAATGACAATATTTTTATTTGGAATTTGGGAGAAATGTTGTCAGTAGTTTATAGAATAAAACAAAAATGTTCATTTTATTTATATATATATATATATATATATATATATATATATATATATATATATACATATATACATATACACACACACACACACACACACACACACAGTACTGTGCAAAAGTTTTAGGCAGGTGTGAAAAAATGCTGTAAAGTAAGAATGCTTTCAAAAATAGACATGTTAATAGTTTATATTTATCAATTAACAAAATGCAAAGTGAGTGAACAGAAGAAAAATCTACATCAAATCAATATTTGGTGTGACCACCCTTTGCCTTCAAAACAGCATCAATTCTTCAAGGTACACTTGCACACAGTTTTTGAAGAAACTTGGCAGGCAGGTTGGCCCAAACATCTTGGAGAACTAACCACAGTTCTTCTGTGGATTTAGGCAGCCTCAGTTGCTTCTCTCTCTTCATGTAATCCCAGACAGACTCGATGATGTTGAGATCAGGGCTCTGTGGGGGCCATACCATCACTTCCAGTTCTTAATGACTTTCGCTGTATGTTTGGGGTCGTTGTCATGATGCTGAATAAATTTCATGATGCTGAATAAATTTGGGGCCAATCAGATGCCTCCCTGAATGTATTGCATGATGGATAAGTATCTACCTGTACTTCTCAGCATTGAGGAGACCATTCATTCTGACCAAATCCCCAACTCCATTTGCAGAAATGCAGCCCCAAACTTGCAAGGAACCTCCACCATGCTTCACTGTTGCCTGCAGACACTCATTCGTGTACCACTGTCCAGCCCTTCGGCGAACAAACTGCCTTCTGCTACAGCCAAATATTTCAAATTTTGACTCATCAGTCCAGAGCACCTGCTGCCATTTTTTTGCATAGTTGAGTCGCTTGGCCTTGTTTCCACGTCGGAGGTATGGCTTTTTGGCCTCAAGTCTTCCATGAAGGCCACTTCTGACCAGACTTCTCCGGACAGTAGATGGGTGTACCAGGGTCCCACTGTTTTCTGCCAATTCTGTGCTGATGGCACTGCCAGGGAAGGGAAGTAAGCATGATGGGTCTTTCATCTGCTGCAGTAAGTTTCCTTGGCCGACCACTGCGTCTACAGTCCTCAATGTTGCCCGTTTCTTTGTGCTTCTTCAAAAGAGCTTGGAAAGCACACCTGGAAACCCCTGTCTGCCTTGAAATTTCTGCCTGGGAGAGACCTTGCTGATGCAGTATAACTACCTTGTGTCTTGTTGCTGTGCTCAGTCTTGCCATGGTGTATGACTTTTGACAGTAAACTGTCTTCAGCAACCTCACCTTGTTAGCTGAGTTTGTCTTTATATTGACATTATATTAATGTGGTATATTGATAAACTGAAAACATTAGTTTAATAATAACAGCATTATTAATAATAACCAACCAGAAAGTGAATACGTCTTCAGAATATGTCTTTGGCGTTTACATGGTAGCCAATGGAATTTCTCTTTGTATAATACAATCTAGAGTGTCTGGTAGACAAGGACATGCATGGTGTTGCTTTCAGTTATATGATGGATATTCAGCGAGGCTTTGGATAGCAGTGTGATGAATCAGATCGGCAGACTGCAGTCTGAGTCACATGTAATCATTCCAGCTGTCGGTTCTCATTGCAGTCACAGGAATAGGAATAGCAAATATCACAGCTATCTTGTTTAGATTCACTTTGTATATAATAGTGAGCTGCAGTTGCTGGATTTGAATCGGCTGGGTAGTAGTGTGAAATAACATTAATGGGCCATTTGTCTGGGTAAAACAAGCTACATTTTATTTAATCAATTTTCCCTATTGCTACATGTAGAGCTGTCTCTCTAGGCAGCTGCCAGCTGCTGAACTTCACAGAACAACGCTCCTCCCACAGACTGAAAGACCATGGCCTCTTTCCCAACATAGGGTGGACCCCTGTAACCTAACAACCAGCCCGAACATTACAGTAATGCTGTATTTCAGTCATAGGCGCCGGATACGGGTGGGCCAACGGGCCACTGCCCACGCATTTTTTAAACAAGGGGGAGCCCCTGCCCACCCTACCCCACCCCTCCCACTTAACAGTGAGGACGAGAAGAAAAAAAAAACAAAAAAAATATATAATCTGCTCAGAGCCAGCTGCCCATCGTTTTGATATGTTGTACATATCTTTTTCAAGGGAGCATGTGTTTGACTCAAAACATTGGATGTATTTATAGGTTTTTATTTATAGTGTGTGTGAGATATATATAAAAAAAAAAAAAAAATTAAATACCTTATCTTATCGTTCTTCCAAAACACAGTGACATAGATAAGTCAAATAAATCCACAAATTAAGATAACCGGAACTGTGTTTATAGACAATAATCCTAGCGTTTCGCCAGCGCTGCTGCCAGCTTCTACAGAGGTGTATTGAAGCTTTTAACAAATCAAACAAAGAATGAGTGTAGAAAAGCCGTCTGTGTGGTAGCAAATGTTGCTTAATTTTTTTTTAAATCTCCATAGGCTATAAAGCTAAACAAATACTTTGTAGACAGCTGTTTTAATATTCTAATCATCAATGTAAATGCTGTAAATGGTCATTCTCTTTTTTTGTTTATTTTACAAAACAAACATTTAATTTATTTAGAAGTAAATTAAACAATGTTTGTGAGATACCACTCACTACCCAACATTCAGATAACAAGCTCTTTATTATTAGTAGTCATTGTAGTAGTGTAATAGTATTGTTGTTGCAAACTCTAAATCACCAGTAGACTATAAATATATAACCTGCTTCAACGATATTTGACATAATTGTTAAATTGGATTAATTTATCCATAGTACTTCAACACCCGCCCCCCGACCTTGGCCCACCCACTTTTAGAAAGGCTCCAGTGCCATTTTCAGTCATCATCCTGGTGACTTAAAACTCAGAAGTTTAATGCTGTGCTTTCTATTGAGCTCCCAAACTCTCAAGTACAGTTTAACTTTGTCTCACTGCATCATTCTGCCCCCAGTGGTCGCAGAGTATTATTGGAAAGTTAGAGGCTGAATCTAAACTTGGAGAATAATACTGTATATCAGTTAAGATAACTGAGGTACCAATTCTCTCTTTCATATTATTTCAGGAAGTAAATGACACACATGCATGGTCCAATACCACTATGTACATTTCAGTGAAATTGTTAATAGCCCCACTTAAAATACATTGTGCCACAACATACTTCCAGTAAATCTTACCTTTTCATATTGCAATCTGTGTTTTATCAAGTTAAAATATTTATCGAGTGGTCCTTGCAGATACTACAGTGCTGCACTTCCGGTCAAGTTCATAAAGTTGCATGAAGGAATGAAGTTGACATTGAAAACACGTCAGTCATAGGAAAAGTGATTGGCACTTAAATGCGAGCCAATTCATCTAGCTTCTGGTAGTTTTTCGTTTTATCGAAAATACATGGCAAACATTTAGAATGTTTAGTTTTTTTAATTATTTTTTTTTCTGGAGAAATATTGATATTAAAAAAATCTGCTTAGAAGACAAATGTACAGTCTACAGAAAATAAGTTTTTCAAGAAATGGAAATAATTGTTACTTAACTCATTGAAGCAGCTAGAGGAATGTGTGCCGCATGGAAAAAGAGTGCAAGCTATGTTTGTCATTTAAATCAAATACACATTTATCATAGTGTGTGCCGCTTATATGAGAAATGGAATATCTGCAAAGTGATGGTAATACATATTAGATAAGATTCACTGGAATTATTCTGTTAACTATATGTACTTTTAATGTATATTAGCTAAGACTGCTTCTATTCACAAGGGTTATCCTTATTCCATTTAGTTTTTGTCGTAAAATACCTGTGGCGAGCATCACTTCATGAGTGAAGTTGCTGTACTCCACAGGATGTTGTGAAGCTATTCAGTATAATTATATGACTTTTTGTACACAGACTAAGATTTCAATGTCCAACTTGAAAACAAAGGAAAATCACAACATCTCCAACCAGATATCAAAAAAAATTGAAAGATTTTATGCATTCCAAATAACATAGCATGGTTAGGGACCAAAACAGCAAGAAAATGTCCTGTGTTCAGTTATAACTGACAGTTATGACTTGACTGTTGTTTGCTTCTTAACATCTGTCCTATTTTAGTTTACCAAGTACCATTTTAGACAATCAGAAAGCTAAAAATCAATGTACACAGTACATTCTTATCAAGAACTCAATTTATTTAGAGTTAATTTTCCCCACTGCTTCTCCTATCCAGTGAGATCTTGTTACTGTCACAGCTTGGGTGGAACTCAAAAGGTCAGGTCGTTTGACCGTGCCGTGCGATGTGTTAGTGGCGAAGTCGTATTTCAGTCACGATTTCCCAGGACGTAATGTAGCTCAACTCTAACCACAAGACCAGACTCCCTCTCAAACCTGCAATGTCCTGTTAATGCTTTGTTTTTATTCCTTTTTCTATTCTGGTAACCAATCAACGCTCTTTCTTTTTTGTTCACTTACCTGAGAAGAATAGATTCTAATATGGCAATCTGTATGTTTTCCACAAGCTGACAAATGTGAAACTTGTCATGAGTACACAGACACCCCATCTTAGTTGCTTTTGACAACTTCTGGTGTTATATGCATTTAAAGATATACTGCAGTGCAGTATCTGCTTAGGTTAATTTAAGATGACAGGGGCATAATTTAAGGGCTGCAACCTTGTATTTTTGGTCACCTGTTTCTCCCAACCCTGTCTAAATTGTGTTTAATTATTAATTTGATCAATTGTGGCCCAGGATTTAAAGTTCAGTATTTACCCTATTTTGAACCTTACTGTTTTATAAACATTTTACGGTATTGGTCTATAACCTCAGAAGGGCAGTTTTTTTGTAGGATTTCTAAAAGATGTTGCTGTACAGTTAAGGTGTAGAAGTCATCATACCAACGGTTGTCTGAGTGCGCTCCAGAACCATTTACTTGTATTATACTTGTCTGAAGAGTGTGAAGCTTCAAGACCTGGGTTTATTTTCCTCCTTGGTAAAGACTGAAAAGAAGAAAAGGAAGATGAATTGCGCATGGCAGGAAAGGGCAGCTTGAGTTCCCTGTCCATTCTGAATTAGTGCTATCAGTTTCGTGTGTGGTGAATACTATGCGTGCTGTGGGATCTGCTCAGTGGCAAGGACATTTCATCAGTGCAAACACTAGAGATAAAAGCTGTGTCTCATGTTCTCTGTGTCTGGAATAGTGGGTTGATAACAGAGGCCTAAGATGCTTATCAGATTGTGTTTTACTGTAACTCTGACACAACAGCTTGTTGTCTGCACTTTTATTGCTGATAAAGAGCCATGCCGTAGAAGACAGTTTTAAATCTCTAAAGTTGTTTGAGCTTTAAAACCCATTCTTGTTTAGGTGGCTACTGTATAGGCACCTACATATTGTTTCATAGAGGATAGCACACCAAAGCCTGATATGGAAAAATATAACTAACGAGACAAATAGGGTGCCATTCTATTTACAATGGAGGAAGGAACTGAAATTGAAACTACCATGAGAACTTTTCTTTCACAGATACTACTTTATACCAGTTGATACCTTCACTCAAGCAAGGCAGACTTGATATTCTGAAGTACAATGTTTTAAATGTTTTACTGTGATAATACGTAACAATTGTAAGTTGCCGTGGATAAGGTCAATATTCATGTGCACTGCCCCAATCGCAAAGGCAAAGCAAATCTGAGCATATCATTTACGTGACATCCATGTGCATTGTCTGTTCCCCAAAGAGATTTGATTCCAGTAGTATTGTCCAGATGAATGATCTGACTGACTGTGTGCAGTTTCGAGCCCAGTACTGGCAGGGTTTCTGAGTTGTGTGTGGTGTATATAGGGGGAGAAACACGATCCCGAAGCCATTGACCCGTTCAGCCCTAGAGAGATGCTCTGTGTTGAAGGTCATGCATGAGCTGCCAACAAAGGTTAAGCTGAATGACTCTGGTCCATTAGGATAAATTGCAGCAGAATATTCAGACAGACCATTGCATTAATTATTCAGGATGCAGTACCCTTTGCTGCCGCTAAAATAATGACTGTTCTTCATAACTTGTCTTTTTAAGCTGAGAGATGTCTAACATGTATTTGCTAAATCCAGCTACTGGTATGCTTAATTATTATAGATTTTATCTACTGTGTCTAACACACTATTAATCTTCTTTTCAAGACACAAGTGACCATTTCTGTGATAAGATCTGGATGTGGCTTGTTTGACCTGGATTTCTGTCTTGTCATTTTTATACCACAATTAAGAAATTCCACTGTAAAAAAAATAAAAAAATAAAAACATTAACATATCATTACTATGACTGAAGTCAAAATGTTAAAACCTGGTCTTAGTTACACACAGTCGTTCCAGTGCTGCCAGTGATAGTGTGCCTCTATCTCCATAAGTAAGTATTGATCCATTCCTTAAATTACAATTTCTCTTCATGGTCAGCATATTGCTTTTTACTGTAATGGCTTCGCTTTGAGCTCCTAATTTGAGATTGGCCTATAATGCAATCCACAACAATTTGACTTGCTAAGGAATCATAGTTGCTTTGGAATTACCTGCTTTTCCACAAAGAAAGTTCATTTTATTAAATATCAAATGTAAAGCGAAAGTTAACTTTTTAAACATGCAGAAAATGTCTTGAGTGGTATACGGTTTTGTACCCAGTCTTCACTGTATGAAGAGTGATCCCACACGTGATCCATTGGCTTAAACAACTCCTTCGATGCTACATATCATCTATTAATCATCAGGCCCATCTGTGAGAGAATTCTCTATACACAATGAAGATTCAACAAATAACCTCTATGTATTCTGTCTTCTTAAAAAAATATATAAAAAAATGTATCTTTAATGAGATTATGTTGAATTAAGGTTTAAATAAAGAGTTTGCAAAACTTCATTGTTAAAGCAAGGACCAGAAGGGATTGTAATTCGGAAGTCTGTGGATATATGAAAACAAGAAAATGTACAAACTAGAGCAGGCCATTTGCTCCGTCTAAGCTCGTCTGGTGCCTAGTTGCTGATTGTTTTCAAAACTTGCTTAAGTTGGGTCTTAAAGGCTCCAAATGATTCTGCCTCAACAGCATGACTAGATAACCCATTCCATACCCTCACCACTCTGTGTGAAGAAGTGTCTTTTTCCCTCTGTCCTAAGTTTATCGCCATTGAATTTCCAACTGCGTCCTCTGGTCCTGGTTTCTGTGCTGTGATGAAGTATTGGTTAGTGTTAGCTGTGTCCTCTGGTCCTGGTTTCTGTGCTGTGATGAAGTATTGGTTAGTGTTAGCTGTGTCCTCTGGTCCTGGTTTCTGTGCTGTGATGAAGTATTGGTTAGTGTTAGCTGTGTCCTCTGGTCCTGGTTTCTGTGCTGTGATGAAGTATTGGTTAGTGTTAGCTGTGTCCTCTGGTCCTGGTTTCTGTGCTGTGATGAAGTATTGGTTAGTGTTAGCTGTGTCCTCTGGTCCTGGTTTCTGTGCTGTGAAAGTATATTGGTTTGTGTTAGCTGTGTCCTCTGGTCCTGGTTTCTGTGCTGTGATGAAGTATTGGTTAGTGTTAGCTGTGTCCTCTGGTCCTGGTTTCTGTGCTGTGATGAAGTATTGGTTTGTGTTAGCTGTGTCCTCTGGTCCTGGTTTCTGTGCTGTGATGAAGTATTGGTTTGTGTTAACAATGGCCTGGTATCCACGCAGCTTAAAAAATCATCGCTCCTTCTTCACTGTCATTGCTTATGTGACATAGCACTAGGGTGACCACCCGTCCCTAATTGGATGGGACAGTCCCTAGATGTAAAGATCAAGTCCCGGACCTGGGCTAAATGTGATTAGGAAAAGTAAGTGATTCAACAAGTGTTTTTTTTTATACATTTTATAGAAAATAGTTTAGAATTGGATACTGAAGTGAAAACATTGTTAATAAGCATTCAAAGTTGATATTTTGTTTTGAAATACTGTTGTTAAATATACAGTATAAAATATGGAAATACACAATACTGTAACTTAATGTATTAAGTTAGCATAGCTGTGTTATTGCTGCAGGCTACTGACAACATTAGGCTTGAGCCTAATTTGTTGAGTAAGATTTGTTTTAAAAGTACAAAAACATAAAAAACAAAACTGTTGGTTCCACGAATTTGTTCAAAAAAGACAACTACTGGAACAACAACCCGTGGAATTTGTATTATTATTATTATTATTATTATTATTATTATTATTATTATAAGAATGTCTTTGTGGGAAATATGGGCAAGTAGGGTGGCTTACTGTAGATAAACTAACAATATTTTTAAAATGTACTGTACTAAACATTTTGACTGGATACTTTTTATATCAGTAAACTAAATGCTGGTATTTTAGCTCCATTTTATCAGAATTGCTGAAGATACGGTTCTGTAGGAAAACTTGTACATATTATAATATGTATGTGTATAATAGGTTTATAATTAATATATATGCAGTCAACAAATGTTCAGCAAATAATACAAGGATAGTACACAGCACTTTCTTTTGGAATGTTCTTTTTTTCTTATTATATGCATCTTTTTCTTTTGGTGGCCAAATGAGGCAGGCTAAACACCAAGTGGAAACCCAGTTTAAGAAAGCAGTACGATATCGGTGTCGTGCAAAAATTGGAACACGGACAAAAACCTTCCTGTATTTTAATAACAATTTTAGGTTATTTGCTTTTGGAATGAGAATTTCTCTGGCTAAAAGAAAACTACATGGAGGACACATAACCTGAAAGTACTACCAAAATAGAGTGAGAAAAAAGTGACTTATTTTTCTTTTTCCATGGAAATTGCCCCTATGTCAACTCCTTTAAAATTTTGATAGACTTCAGACATCCACCTTAATTATGCTTTTGATAAATAAGACTGATTAAATAGATGGTAATTGTAGTGAGCCATATAACCAACACAGCTCTTGACTCAAATAGAGGTTGTCTGTTAAGGCCTTGTAGTTTTAAATCAGTTTTGTCTTAAGAGGATTATTCCTTCAAGGCAAAAGGTTATCAGAACTGTAAAACACATCTAGAGAGACATTTACTTTTAAGTTCCTGAAGTGTGCACTGATTCATGCTAATGGAATTCAGAAGCCCTTCTCGTTACCGTCATTAGTGGAAAACTCAATCAGGAATCGATTATTTTTTTTTTTTTATTGTTTTCCCCCCTCTCAGCTCCATTACAGCAGAAAAAGGTAATACAATATCCACATAATTGCAATCAATTACGCAGCCACGGACTGGAGCCGTTAAATATAGACTCATGCCCTTTTGTAGGACAAACTAGAATACATTTAGAACTTCTAAATTGGTGAATTATATATTTTTTTATTGACTGGCCTGCTTGTTTTCTGGGGTTTGTTTCCCACAAACACTCATCTGAACATACAGTATATATCTGTACACCGACAAGAGATGTACTTTGAATTTGTTTTGCTCCGATTTGACAATTCTTTGAAACTTCTCAACATACTCTATCTGAACCAGGTACTATGAGACTTTGATCTCATACAGACTCTAAACAGAGGCTGTGTAATGAATAATTATATACATAAGGACCACTTCAAGAGTAGCGAGGGCTTAGTTGTGTCCATTCAGAAAGTAAAGCTTGTTGCATTGAGAAAGAGAATAGCAAAAAATGTTTAATTTCTTTTTTTTCCCCCTAAAGATTAATATAACCGTTGAGATACAAAGCATTGGGCGCACTTAAATAACTCTCTTTACAAGCAAGAGTTGTGTCGCACAGTGAAGAACTTATCTGAAGCAGCAGAAAGGAAAAGCAACTGGCTGTGGTTGAGACAGAAAGATTCTGGCTGGGGATCTCACGCACAAAATAAAGAAAGCAACGCTGATGTAAGGGTAAGTAAGCTGCGCTGAGTTGAGTGGGGGACGAAGGAGGGTGATGCTGGGATGCCAGAATACCCTACTTGGCTCAATCCAGACAGTTGTCATGCTGATGCGCTGTGCAGACCGCACTGTGGTTGATCCCCGGAGCCAGCATCACAGCCGTTGTGTGTGCTGATGCGCTGGGGAGGAGAAAAAGCTGATCCCTGGAGCCAGCATTACACTTCAGCCATCAACACCAGGATGAAGGATATCTGCATCATCAGATGGAAAGAAATGCAAATGGATGGAGATGCAGATAGATCACATTAGTTTAATGTAAAGCTACGTCTTAGTTGGTGCTTATCTTGGCGAGAGCAGAGTTCAAATCGGCATGAATTTTTTACATCTACTCTCATGTAATGGAAATCATCTTTTGTGGTAAGATTCTGCATGGAAGTAATAACATGGCCTGTTGAATCCTACTGTACAAAACATCACAGAAAGTAGTCAAGGAAGGTGTTCATGTTTACTTCAAAATACCACTGTGGAACAAACATTTCCCAATACATCTCTTGCATATACAGAGAAAAATTCAGAGTAGTAAAATAACATCTTTCTGAAGAGTAGAATTTTTAATCTTGTAGACAAACATGTAGGGTATTGTTGTCAACAACATATTGAACGCAAGAACATAAAAACATAAGAAAAGGCCTAAAGTCAATCCATCAATGCTCAACCGGTTCCTAGTAGTTGATTGATCCCAGAACTTTGTCTAGTCAGTTGTTAAAGCATCCTAGTGATTCAGCAGATAAAACACAATTTGCAGCCGACCCTATGCACTCCACACCCTGTGTAAAAACTTGCTTCCTGCCCTCTGTCTAAAGTCTGTCTCCACTTAATGTCGCTGGTCCTGGTCTTTGTGCTGCACATATGGCTTGGACATTTCCTGCATCCTGATTGGCTGCTAACATTCCAATGATGTGGTTCAGAACTTCTTTCATGCCAATCAGTAAAATCAGTTTAAAAATAATAATGAGCCATTTTATAAGCTCAATAATACACATGAAGGCGTGGGTGGTACTGATGCAACTCTCAGGTGGTTAAAGACACTTTGCTGTGCCTCATGCCTCACAACGCACGTGGCTAGTGCTGATAGTACTTACTGTACAAGACGAGTCTACTGCCACTCCAAGGTCTTTCTAGTTGCGGGCCTGTTGAAATTGTGTGCCACCCATTTGAGACCTACATTTTTGTGACTTCATCCTAGCGTTAATCCCGCATCGGCAGGGTCCGCTTGTCAGCACGCCCGTCTCCATTTGGCGCGGTCAGAGGTGTCTTCCGGGGAGACGTTCACTTTCCGCATGTCTTCCTTGAACCGATCTATCCACCGCTTCTTGGGCCGCCCTCGTGGCCGTCGACCCTGTGGGTTCAGTCGCATCGCTGTCTGTGCCACCATGTGCTCACCACTTCTCATCACATGTCCATACCATCGCAGTCTTCCTTCTCGGATCTTCTTCATTATTGGTGCCACTCCCATGCGTCGACGGACATCGTCATTGAGGACGTGGTCAAACCTTGTTAGGCAGAGACACCATCGGATCATCTTCATTTCCATGACATGGAGGGCCTGCTCTTGCCTGGAAGTTGCTGGCCAGCATTCCGATCCATACAGGGCAGATGACGGTCTTGTAAACTTTGGCATTGAGTCGAAGTGGCACCCGGCGATCGCAGAGAACGCCGGTGACCTGGCGCCACTTCATCCACGCCGCGTTCACTCGGGCCCTGGCGTCTGGGAGGGTGTCGCCGTCGCTGATGATGATGGAGCCGAGGTATTTAAACTGCGTCACTTTCTTGAGATCTTCACCGTTTGAGGACCGCAGTCCATGTACTCGGTCTTCTTGGTGTTCAGCCGCATTCCATTCTCGTCCAGTCGGATCTTCCATCTCTGCATTTGGTGTTGGAGCTCTTGGCGGATGACATCGTTGGCTTAGAGCAACGACCACGGGTGAGGTGCCTGGAGGTCGGCAGTCGCTGTGTCCATGCAGAGCACAAAGAGCAGGGGCGAAAGGGCCGATCCATGGTGAACGCCGACTTTGATGGCGAAAGGCGGTGACATGCCCACCGAACCTCGGACAACGCTGGTGACATTGCAGTAAAGCAACTGGACCCACTGGACGTATGCCTCGGGGACACTGTGTAATCACAAGGCGTGCCAGGTGAGCTCATGTGGGACCTGATCAAACGCTTTCTCCAAATCCACAAACAACATGTGGACGGACTTGTTCTTCTCCCGGTGCTTCTCCAAGAGCAACCGGGCAGCGTGGATGGCGTCTGTCGTCCCACACCCTTTGACAAAGCCGCATTGGTTCAATGTGACACTGACCGTCTTACGGAGTCTGGTGTCGAGGATCCGCTCAAAGATCTTCATCTCATGGCACAGAAGGCGAATTCTCCAATTTCTCTAGCCTTCGCACCTTTCCACTTCGTTTGTTGGATGCACGTGATGTCGATGTGGCAGATCTTGAGGGTGTCGGCTAGTTTCGCCGCTTCGTCCAGTCATCGTACCGATGTTCATGGTGCCGAATCATAATCGTAGAACCAAATCTTGAGCTGACATTGCCATTAGATGCAACTGAGAATACTCCAACCGGCACGTCGCTCCGCCTGCCATCGGAAACCTTCACCGTTAGTTCCAATGAGTCGTTGTATCCAGCCGGCACCGCGAGAGAGATCTTCAAAGAATGTAGTTGTTCTTGATGAACATCAATGTTGAATTAATGACAGTGGTGAGCTTGTTTTGGTGTATGTTGTCATGGTAATATTTCAAAGCACTGTAGTAGGAAGATGGATGGGGGTTTTGCTGTAAACCTTTGGAGGACATTTTCTATGAAATAACTGCAAATCCAAATATTAAAATAATTTTTTAAAAAAAAAATGGCCATTCACTTTGAAAATATCAATTTACCCCCCCAAAAAAAAGAGATACAATTTGTTTACTTTGGCAGAGAAGTGTTCCCCATCTTGGAACTTGTCATCAAGTTGAATAATCTGACAGTGATAGATGATAAGGTACTTTTATTTAAAATATATATTACAATACTCTTAAAGGTAATACACTGTAAAACTCAGTCGTAGGCATTGGTTATCACAAAGTCCCCTTCTTTTACTGGTTCAGAACTATGGTGGTGCTTTAGCTCTTCCACTGTTCAGATCAATTGAGTAGAACCCCTGTCAACCCCTTGTTACTTGTGCACAGGATCATGACATCCACATCCTGGCTCCGTGTGCACGTAATGTATTTACTGCTGTACTGGAGTACCAAGGCTGCAAACTGACTTTTCATTCTCAGTTTACGGCCTCTGTATGCCAGTGCGGCAGTACACATGTCAGTGCCTGGGATAAGAGGAAAATAAACAAAGTTAATTGATTGGTTCTGAGTGGCCAAAGTTAATTGATAAGTTAATTGAGTAGCCAAAAGTTTTGCTTCAAAAAGTTAAATGAAACATGCTGAACAACATTACGTTAACATGTTGAATTACTTACAACTTTGTAGTTTTCCATACACTTAACAAATAATATGAAAATTTGACATTTCAAAATCTAACATGAAATACTGTACTGCTACAGTGCCTATAGAAAGTCTACACCCCTTTTCAAAATGTTCACCTTTTGTTGCCTTACAGCCTGGAATTAAAATGCATTAAAATAGTTTTTTTTTTTTGTTTTTTTTCCCATTTATGTACACATCCTACCCCACAACTTCCAAGTGAAAAAAATATTCTAGAAATTTGTAGAAAATTAAAAATAAAAACTGAAATAGCTTGAATGGATAAGTGTCTGCCCTTGTAATCAATTGTAAGCAATTCTAAATTAGCTCAGGTGTAACCAATCGTCTTCAAAATCACACACCAAGTTAAGTGGCCTCCACCTGTATGAAATTGTAGTGATTCACATGATTTCAGGATAAATTAATCCGTTCCTGTAGGTTCCCTCTGCTGGGTAGTGCATTTTAAAGCAAAGACTCAACCATGAGCACCAAGGTGCTTTCAAAGAACTCCGGGACAAAGTTGTTGAAAGGTAGAGATCAGCAGATGGGTATAAAAAAAAATATCAAAGGCCTTGAATCCCTTGGAGCACAGGCAAGACTATTATTAAGAAGTTGAAGGTGTATGGCACCACCAAGACCCTGCCTAGTTCAGGCCATTCCTCCAAACTGGATGATCGACCAAGAAGGAGACTGATCAGAGAGGCTACCAAGAGGCCAATGGCAACTTTGCAATAGCTACAGGCTTTTATGGTCAAGACTGGTCAAAGTGTGCTTGTGACAACAATATTCCAAGCACTCCACAAATCTGGCCTGTATGGTAGGGTGGCAAGAAGGAAGACATTACTCAAGAAAGCCCACCTTGAATCCCGTTTGAAGTATGCAAAAAAACACTTGGGAGATTATGTAGCCATGCGGCAAAAAGTTTTGTGGTCTGACGAAACTGAAATGGAACTTTCTGGCCTAAATGCAAAGAGTTATGTTTGGCGGAAACCCAACACAGCACATTGCCCAAAGAACACCTCCCTCCTGTGAAGCATGGTGGTGGCAGCATCATGTTATGGGGATGTTTCTCATCGACGGGTATTGGGGCACTTGTCAGGATAGAAAGGGAAATGAATGGAGCAAAGTACAGAGAAATCCTTGAGGAAAACCTGCTGCCCTCAGTAAGATAGCTGAAACTGGGACAGAAGTTCACCTTTCAGCATGACAACGACCCAAAGCACACAGCCAAAGCTACACTGGAGTGGCTAAGGAACAAAAAAGTAAATGTCCTTGAGTGGTCCGGTCCCCCGACCTAAATCCAGTTGAAAATTTGTGGCCTGACTTGAAGATTGCTGTCCATCAACGCTCCCCAAGGAACTTGACAGAGCTTGAACAGTTTTGTAAAGAAGAATGGTCAAATATTGCCAAATCTAGGTGTGCAAAGTTGGTAGAGACCTATCCCAACAGACTCATAGCTGTAAGTGCTGCCAAAGATGATTTGCTGACAAATCTTTCAGTTTTGTATTTTGAATATTTTTTTCTCAATAAAAACTTTTTTCAATGTTTTGTTTAAACCTTTTGGTTGTTGCAAATAAAAATGTGATGCCAAGCACTTGGTGATCATGGTGATCAGATGCCTGTCTGTGGCAGCTCGCTGTACCCTCAACACACAATTATTAACACTGACATGTTTTTGTTTTTCAGATTCGTTTATATATGCAGCTGATCAGTTTTTGATGTTGTGAAAGCATCAAAAGACCTGCTTTGGTCTTTCCTAGTTTTAAGGTTTTGGTTTTTAAGAAAATAAAAAAATTAAGTGACTTTGCTCCTAGTTTGACTTCAAGCGAATTAGTCGTTCACCTAGACTACGATATATTTTTAACTTAATTTGAATAAATAAGTGTTTGCCTGAGAGATTTAACTTGTCATGCAATTTAATAGCTGCTTTTGATTACCATTTGGATTTCTGATAAATATTCTCTTGACGGAACTGTTGAAGTCTGTTTCATAGTCCTTTCGTTTTGAGCCGTTGTTCCTTCTCTTGGCTAGTCATATGAGTGGATGACCAGTTTATGGCTTCAGCCATATGGAGAGTGTCTCCACTCGTACGGCGTACCTCCAGTCCTTTTGAAACAGTAGTTGGGATGAATTTCAGTGTTAATCTCGAAGAATAAAAATGAAATTCCACTAGAGGATTGAGATATTTGGTATGAATGTGATGTCACTTAGCAGTATTGTACATTGTGTGCTCCAGATAAAACGTACAAAAAATGAGTCAAGTATACTGTTTTGTTCCAAAACATTTTTAAGTTAAGGCTGTGTTTTATAGAAATACACTTAATATTTTAATCGGAAGTTCTAGTAAAGCAAATACAGGAGGGGGAGATAAACTGGTACAATATTGTAGTTTTTTGTTTATGCAGGATGGACAACAGTCTCTAAATCAAATATGATCAAATCTGTACGAAAGAGGTGCAGGTAGTTGTCTGGAATCAGGGAGTGAGGAGCAAGTCTGTGTCTGGTAGAGGTGTGAAAGCTGAGAATGAAGAGGGGGGGGGCAGGAAGGCAGAATGTGCGGAGGTGGACGGAGAAGATGGTCTGGACAATAGCTTCTGAATACTCTTTGGAGCAGGAGGAGGCAAAGTCATCAGGTGTAAAGGTGGGGGTTTGAGGAGGGAGGAAAAGGTGGAGAAAAGTCAGTGGGGGTTGTGGGTGGAGGGCAGGATGATGGATTGCTAGTAGGAGTGTTTGGCAGAGGTGAGGGCTGTCAAGATGGAGAAGAGGAGGGTGCGGTAGTAGTCTAAATCAGATGGTAGCTTGGATCTCTTCCATCTCCTCTCAACATTTCGCAGCTCATTACGGGATAAGCGGAGTGTAGAGGATAGCCAGGGCTGGGGAGGACCGAGCTGGGTGGAAGGGGTAGTGGATGGGAGAGGGTAGAAGTGAAAAGGAAATGACAGGGAGAATGTAGTGCAGCATGAAACTCAGAAGGGCTGACTGAGATGGAGAGAGAGCAGGGGGTATCAAAGTTCCAGGATGGAGAAAGTAGGAATCCAGTTCCCCTGCCTCGTCCTGAGGAGCAGGGAGAATGAGAAAGGACATGCAGTAGGGGGGACAGCAGTTGGGGTAGCAGTGTTCTTGGGGATGAGCCATTTTTCTGTTAGTCAAGAAAGAGACAAGGGGCCTAGGCAGTTCCAGATGGCACCGGAGAGAGAGGAAGTAGTAGATGGAGGACAGGGGTAGAGAGATCAGGTTGGAAGGTTTAGAGCAGTGCTGGTGAGAGATTTTGTGAGCAGACTGGAATAGTGGAGAAAGTCAGTGGATAGAGTGGACACTGACAGATAGGAAGCAGCAGAGGCATGGAGTAGTATACAGTGCACTAAGGCAGAGAATATAGGTAGGAGAGAGCCTGCATTTTGGGATGAGTAAAACAGCGCAGCTCTTTTATTGAATGCCTTTTAAATATGGAGCATGATCACATTTGCAATTAACAGGACTCGGATGTACATGGGACAACCTAAAGCAGTTAGCAAAGAGTTGGCCTGGAAATCTAATCTAATAAGCCCATAACTATAAAGGGTTCAACAGCAGTAAAATCAACAACTAAATACCTTAATATCACAGAAATCACAACTTGGCAAAAAATAAAATAAATAATAAAACAATGATAACAGTGCAACTAATAATAATACAAGTTACCTTGTATCCACCCCAGCTGTTTTCAGATGTCTTACTGAATGTGTAAATATGATACATATGATGCATGTTATTGTATACAAAATGACTGTAGCGTGTTACCCATCATCGGTTTACATTGTTCATTTGCAAATACAGTAGGACTATGATGAGGTAACAGTGAAGTAGATATTTGATCATTACAGTAAATCTGGCTATCTCAAAAATAGGTTAAAGATAAAAACTAGAAATTGAATGAGAGATCTTTTGTGCCACTTCTTTTTTTTTTTTTTTTTTTTTTTTTTTTTTTTTTAAAAAGGGGGGCTTCTAATTAAGAAAAATGAGAACATGTTCGTCCCACCAGCGCTCATCTGGTTCCTAGTAGCTGGCTGATCTCAAAACTTTGTCAAGGAATATTTTAATGGATCCCAATGATTCAGTATTAGCAACACGGCTAGGTAATCCAGTCCATTCTGTAATGATCCTTTACTAACTGGTTACTTTACCTTTTAGTAACGTATATAGTTCTTTCAAGGCACCTACTAGGTTGTACTCTGTTGGCTGTCTCTCGAAGAGTGCAGAGAGCTGTGTAGACTGGCCTTAACTAGTGGGTTAACAAGCAGACTAAATAATACCCTGACTCTTGACCTTTATGTTCTAGAATGGAGCTGAGAGTAGGCTATCTGTGGTCTGAAGCATTTCATTACTAAAATAAGTGTGCTGTGTGCTTGTACCCACAATCTGTGTCTCAATTCTCTATACTTCTGTCCTGGATTAACATCAAATGAGCCTGCCAAGCATACAAAACCTTCCCCACTCTGTAGGAACTTTAATTTCATTGGCTAACCCTGGTGAAAATGTTTGCAGAATAAATGAGTCTGCATACTGCCCTTGAGAAGCATTCAAAGCAATTGAATTTAAAACTGTAGCTATTTCAGCCCTTAAATAAAGGGGCCGCTTAAATAAAAATAGGTTGATTTAAATGTGTAATTTGAGAAGGCTTGTTTCCATATCTGTTATGAGATACCAGCTCTGCTTGCTGCCTGCAGGTAGTGTGTTTCAATTAAGAATAGCAACAGGAAATTGTACAGCCTTTTGTGGTAACTCAAGATAATGTAGTTTACTGCTACAATAAGGCACTGTTGATTTACATTCTAGTGTTTCTGCCCTTCTGGTTCATCCACACCTCTGCTCTGCTATCCTCTGTATCCTCCTTTTAGTTCCGATTGCGGCTAGTTCAGCCCTAATTTGTTTTTAAGTCTAGTGTAAGAGGAGATAAACATTTCTACATCAATGATGAGGCCTTTATTTTATAGTGTGGAGTTTTTACCTCCAAGTTCACTGCACCTAAAAACAAATTATTAATTATTATGAATTGGTCATTCAACAGACTGTTTTATCCAAAGCGACTTACAGAGACTAGGGGGTGAATTATGCATCACAACTGCTGTTGCAGTCACTTACAATAAGACCTCGGTTTAACATTTCATCTGAAGGTGGGAGCACAAGAAGGTTAAATGATTTCTTCCGGACAGTGGCTAGGATTGAACTGGTAACCTCCTGGTAACAAGCCCCTTTCTTTAACCACTGGCCCACCAAATCTTTTTTTTTTTTTTTAATTTGCTGTTTTTTGCGGGAGTTTTCATGGTTGCCGTAGTGATGGGAGCAAACAGGTTGAGGGAACTGAAGAAGTGTTGAGATACTTAATTGAAGTGTTTTAATAACTCAAAGTAAACCCCAGTCACTCTGAATGTAGCACAACACTGATGGGCTGAATCACCACTTTTATTTTATTGTATTTTGTCTCCAAACGTTTTAGTCTCGCTGCCAAATTGAATAAATGATGTACCAATTAAGACTTTTTCTTGCATGTCACACTGTGGGGCAACTAATCTGAGTGCTTACAGACATTACATTTTTAAATGTAAAACTCTATTGTGATAGGCAATACAATTGTTGGTCTTTTGTTTCTTATTAGATAAAAACAAAGGAAAACCTTTTGATTGACTTCACTGTTGCCTTTTTGTTTATAAGGTCAGGAATACATGAGCCACAGTATTTATGGGTTGATAAGTGCTTGAAATGACATCATTGTGCTCTATCAAGACATAATTGCACCATTTTGGATTTGCAGACATCACCACCCGGCAGTTGGCAAGAACATATAACAAGTGCTGTAGGCACTGAGGTCATAGTAGAAGCAGTGCGTTTTTATACTTTTATAATCAAATCCTTCTTGTAATGTCAACTGAGGTTTTTATTTAGAATGATATATTTGCACTGCAGCCTTTTGTTGATACTTCATTTGTAGTAAACTTAACACTGGGTTTGCGGCACTTTAGGGAAATAAATCAAGATTAATTTCTTACACAGAAATCAAGATTTAACAATGTCAGTAGCATACACCCCGGCTGTACATTCAAAATTAGAGCCATCGGTGTTGATGCCCATGATATATATCAACAGTATAGTATAGAATAAGAATGTACATTGAAATGTTTATCTCAATTTGATACGCGATTCTCCCTCTCTATAAGGCTTTCTGTTATAACGCACCTTGGATATAACGCTCCTACAGCATATCCCCCAATTCCCTATACTAGTGATTCATGCAGTATTTCTACAGTAAATACAGTACTGGTGTTCACTACTCCAGAACTGTGTTAACTGTCTAGTAACGTACAAGACGAGACAATTACAAACAAACATAAACACATTATGTTATTAAAAACTGTGAGTTTTTACTGTCCTTTTGGCTTTAACTCACTACAAACCAATGTGAAGGAACAGATTACGATTCTCTGTCTCCCTTATATGCTGTCATGCATAACCCCTTGGTAAACGAATGCAGCTGTCTTTACAATCTGAGATTGCTACATTGTTTCCCTTCCAGGTCAATACGTTCCTGCAACGGAGTCTCTCCTCCAGACTGACCGACTTCCCGACCTGTGGAAAGAACTGTCAAGCCAGCCTATCAAAAAAAAAAAAACTCTTAGGGATGGGTCGATATACGTTTTTTTCGGTTTACCGCAGATTACGTACCTTTTATTCTACACCGCAATTATCGTAATTCCTTTATACACCGGTTAACGCCGGAAAGTTCTAGAATTTACTCCAAGTTTACTCAGCACTGAATTTATCTGGAATGTTCTGGAAAATAGGTACATTTCAAAATATCACTGTCCTGGTTACAAAAGCAAAGTTTGTGGGGATTAATAGCCATTTTCTATACTTTTGAGGCATAAGCAATTGGGAAATAACACTTACTACCTAGGAACCAAAAAAATAAATAAATTAAAAAAAAAAAAAATTGTTACACGGTGTTATCAACGTAGTTTTGTTTAAGCAAGTTATAACAGTATTCCAATTTTCTTAGTAAGTGAAGAAATCTTTTTTTTTTTTTTTTTTTTTTTTTTTTACAAACTACATGTGTAATAATCATTGGACGCTTACTTGTGTAATGTCGTGACGTGTAGCTATAAATCCAAAAGCACGTCTTCTTATTAAAATACATTCTTTTTTGCTATACATATTTTTTTTATCTGGTTGAACAAAGAAACAACTTATCTCTGCTCTTATATAATAACCTGTGGTACATGTTTGTGTTTTAAGCAATAAGACCAACCATTTCCCAATCCCATCAGCTAAACAAAGTATTTATTTATTTATATTTATTTATTTATTTATTTAATTAATGTTATACGTTTTAAAATGTTTCAACAAATTACCAGCGTACAGCTTTTTTTTTTTTTTTTTTTTTTTTTTTCCGATTGTCTTTATAAAAAAAGAAACATACCAATTTATTTGGCATAGTAAAATACTAAATACCAAATGTTTAAATCATCCCATGAAAGGAAGTGTGTTTTATTGGTTTTATTTTTGTGAATGACAGTAATTTAAGTGATATACATTAGTGTTTCTTCATTTAAGCCTTTATTTTATAACATGCATGATGTACTGTATACCGTGATGTTAAGGTTACCACAGTGTTTTTTTTTTTTTTTTTTTTTTTTTTTTTAACGGTTATCATACAGTGAATTTTATACCATCCCATCCCTATCGCTTAGTACACTCACAGGTCGGGAGGGACATTTACAACCAAAGTTCACTGTATTTCTGTCGCATCATGTTACCTTTTTTATAAAAAATAAATAAATAAAATAATTATATATATATATATATATATATATATATATATATATATATAATATATATATATATATATATATATATATATATATATATATATATATATATATATATATATATATATATATATATATATATATATATATATCATTGATATATCGTGCGTTATGCATGGTTAATTTACGGAAAGTTACATTTTTGCTTCAATGTGCAAATAGAGAGTGAGATGAGAGTAATATCTCTCTCTCTCTGTATTTTAGTCGGATATGTGTTGTGTGTCCCGCGGGGCGCTTCTCATGCCCCCCCCCCCACCTCTCTTCCCGCTCTTTGGGTATAACGCTCATATTTTAGCGTTTTCACGAGGAAGTACAGTACATGCGAAAATCCAAGTGTGACATGCAGATAGACAAATATACAGACAGACACCTCCTGTATCCCAAGAATCTGATATCATATTAACTTATTAAAAAAAATCTATATAGATTTAGTATTACAATATAAAGCTTCTGATATTTTGTTTGTAAAAGTATGGTTTATGTATTTGAAACTTCAAATAAAACAAACAAGAAAAAAATAACTTTGCTCTGTTTTTCTATATCCCAGGAAAGAGAAATGTTGCTTTTGTAGCTGTGAGCTTCATCACAATTGAGACAAAGATAGAAAGAAAGAAAAACCCTTCCTTCACACTTAGGTACTATTTTCAGAGATTTGTTTAATGAGGAGCTTGCATGGAGGTGTTTATAGTGTTAAATCAAATATAACCTCCCAACCTGGGAACTCTGGTAAGTGATTCAGTCGCTCTTTTTGGAATTTCAGCTCAGGAGTGAATATACACAAAAACGTTTAAATTGAAAACACAATAATGTAACTATTATTATTATTGTTATTATTAATTTATTAGCCGACGCCCTTATCCAGGGTGACTTACAATTGTTAAGTTATCACAGTATCGCATTATAAATGCATTTTGGGAATGATAAAACCCTGAATCACTTTGCAGTTTGTGCTCCACTGTCCGATTGCTGTTGGGTTAGTACATTATTTTGTACAAGACTAAAATATGAATGTGAGGAGTATGCAACATGATGTGAAATATTTGGCTGCTGAACAATCATTTCAAACTCTTAAAGATTTTTCAATTTATTTTGTAATGGTCTACATACTTTAGTTTGTCATACAGTATTCTCAGAATGCCTTGCAGTTAAAATAATGATAATAACTAGAACTGCCAGGCAGTTTTACAGCTTCCAAGCTCAGTACCAGTTGGATATTTTGGCAAGCTGTAGCACTGCAGCACAAGTGCCAGCAACAGACCAGTTTTATGGAGCAGTTTCAATTCAAAATACTGTATTAGTTCATTATCTCGCTGTACTTTTATAACTTTAAACACCATAGTAACCATAACCTTATGTGCCCTGCAAGGAGTTATAAGATTTTTTACTTTAGAGAGGTCAAATGTCACAGGCAAGGTCATTTTTGGATAGGGCATATATGGTTTTGTATATATGTGTTTGATATTAAACATTAACCTACACTTTGTAAGGAGTTATAGGCTAGTTTTACATTTGACCAAAGATTTTGAATGTTTTTTAAAGAAATGTGTCAGGTGGCCATCTTGTTTTGCGCACACACACCATTTTTTAAAAAAAGTTGGTTGTATTGACACTGGGATGATGCTTGTCAACTTGAGTTAATCAATTAAACCGTTCAACTGAAGCTGTTTTAAGTTTAAGAACAAAATGTAGGTCTGGCTGCAATCTTGTTTTATGAAAGAAGGAGGTAACAAATGGGTTCGATATCTGGATCTTTAAAGAATATTTGGAGCTGCAGTCTGACCAAACCGGAAAAAAAAAGTCGTAAAATGTGCTGTTATTGTTTGGAACTGTAACTAATTGCATGTTTTTATGTTGTCAATGTAATAATTGTGTTCTGTTGTTTGTGCATCTTTTGGTTTATTTTCTGCAGGGCAGATGTATTGTGCAGTAATGAATCTGAATGAATTTGCATTGCCAACTCAGATCTTGTGATCAGTTTAAAGCCCTGCTGTTTTGAGCTGCCGAGCCTCCAGCCTCTGCATTAAGGTTAAGTTGAAATTGAGGGCATGTCTGGAAAAAGGTGTTAGGAAGCAATTTGAAGTGAAAGGCAACCATTAAAATGGGCATGTGGCGGGAATTATAAAAATGACCTGCCTGATGATATCATTTGTCAGCTGACCAAGTACTTGGCCTTCAGCTTGGAAAGTTTTTCAAGTGGTTGTCAATGAGGTGTTCCTACAGCCTGGATAGTCCTGCACAGTTACATTTAAAATGATTTTCCTGTATCAGAAATACAGTAGAGATCTACTTAAGGGCACAAGTATCAACCATAATGTCGACATGTATTGCAGATATATGCAGGTGCATTTCTCTTAATTGGCTAGACTCTGACCGCTGTGGAACACCTCAAACAAGTGTCTTGAAGGGAATATTTATAGGTCTTATAGTTTTAACAAAAAAAGTCAATACTTCACCCTGCTCTTGCAAAGTAAACACATTCAGCTGCAGAAACTTGGAGGACTGGGCAGGGCAAATTACCTGTGACATACTACCCCTAAAAACCTAGCTGTAAGGTAATTTCAGCATTACCTCTTGCAATCGTTGCTAAGGGATTCAAACAACCAGAAATCAGCGCAGAAAAAAAGAAGCATGGATTTTATTCTTGTTCAATCGTGTGATTGAAAAGTAAAACGTTTTAATTTAATAGCGTGTTGTTTAAAAGTAATAGCAATCTTGGAGTTGAAGGACAGGATAGCAATTACGGTGTACAGAATTCCAAACATTTTCGTAACGCTTTTTCAGATGCATGACCTTGGGAGGAAATACTGGAATCCAAAAAAAAGGTTTGACTATTTTACATGCTTTTTCAGTAATTTGCCAATATACAATATTACCCTGAAATATACCCGCATTGGCAATGTCAGCCTTTCTCTTTCACAGTTTTGCCTAGTAGTGTCTGTCTGTCCCTCCATCTCTGCCTGTACGTGATGAACATAACTGGCTACATTTTACAGAAATCTTCAGCAAGCTTTTGCTGTAGACTCCTAGCCTTGTGTAGTCATTTCAAATTAATCCAATACATTTATACAAATATTTTTTTCACGTTCTTGCTTTTGTGATTGAGGCCCCACAGGTTACAAGTAACTAACTTTATTTATCGAGGACAGCAGCTGGACATGTTATACAGGAGGGAGAGGGCTGGACCAAAACAAAACTAAAACAATGCAAAACATCTTGAAAACTATAGCACATGATTACTCCGTCCTATATAGTGTTAAGATTTGCATGCATGTAATTTTGTAAACTGCAAATAATAATTTTCACAAAAAAAATATTCACTTATAAACCATTTGAAGAAATAGGTTAAACCAGGTGTTGGCTGCATACAATGACAGACCACAATGTAGTTTACAAATATATTGAAAGATTGTGTGTGTGCTAGGAACAAAATGGTACAACCTAATAAAACAAAATCTAGTTAATAAATACTGTGTAGCGAATAATCTCCATAATAACCTTAAAATTACACAATATATATGGAAAAATATCTACATTAAAGTTTTATTTGAAATAAAACTTGAAACTAATTGTTCTATAATGGTGATATATCAATGCTTGCATTTCTTGTCAAACTGCAAGCTTTCTTGCAGAGCTCTGGACCCTGCCTGCCAAACCACAGGGATCCAGGCTTTCATGTATTAGACTGGTGTGCTTCCATTTGAAGTGTGTGGACCCTAACGTCAAAATCAGTAGAAGCAGGGTTGGGGGTGAATCTTGTTTTTTAATTCCAGTTCCTTTTGAAGGACCAGGAATTAGAATTTATTATTTAGAGACACAATAATTGTTACAATTGTTCAACTACTTTCATTTTGAAGCCAATTTAATTGACTAACAGTGACTTCGATGTAAGTAATTTGCTGCCACTGTGAGAAGCCCATTTTAACAGAATGCTGCTAATTGCAACTTTGATTAACGCTGTCTTGATGTGGTTCCAGTTGTAGACAGACGAGACGTTTTCGCCCAGTCTGTCTACCAGGTACCTATTGCTGCTCTGTCATTGCAAAAAAAGATTGTCCCTCCGGGGTAGGCCTGAAGCCTACTCCAGGGGAAGCTGACATTGACACGACTTTGCAATTCCTGCTCTCTGTGTGATTAGAGTACTTCAGTGAACAGAGTGATCTAAACCCTATTTAGACCTTTACAACAAATGCATTTCCCTACTGTTTCTCAGGCTGGTGGCTCATTTGCCAGTCTGCGTTGTGGATTTATGACAGGCGACTCGTCAGGGTGGAGGTGGGAGTGGGGGGGTTGAGTAATAGCCTCTAATGCGTAACTCTAACTGCGTCAGTTGCAGAAATTGCAAGCTGTTTTATTAAGCTGCACTCTCCATGAATAGTAATGATTGGACACATTACACTGTATATAGTCATTTCTGTGTCATTTGGGGTAATTACCTGCAAGCTTAAACAAAGGCAAGAGGGAAATTTATTTCTCAGTCAATGTTTCCAGTTCAAACAAGGGTGACAACTTTTTCATGTTCCTGCTAACTGACATTAATTTACCATGAAGGATTGTCACAGTGAAAAGTATCTCCTGTTTTGAAGGTTAGGGAAAATTGACCGTAAAAAAAAAAAAATAAAAAAAAAATGTCCTTCATTTCAGCAAAAGAAAGTTTCAAAGAGCACAGCTACACGGAAACATAGTGACAGATGGAGCTTCCTCCTCGTTCCTGTTCACCAGGGAATAACTGCTTCTATTTTAGGAACAATTAAAAAAAAAAAAAAAAAAAAAAGAAAAAAAAAGTGTCTTCATTAATATCCATCATTGCTCCAGGGTGCCTAGTCTTGTTCACAGCTCCAAGTATTCACAAACTCCAAGGATATTATTTATTATCTGACAAGCGTTCCAGGATACACAGTGGAACTTAGGGTTTATGTGACTTCAGAAGGAAATTATAGTTGTCAAAGGTTCACATACCTCATGGAAATTTGTAATTACTAGAAATTTCTCAAACAAATAATTAATTATAACATAAGAACATAAGAAAGTTTACAAACGAGAGGAGGCCATTCGGCCCATCTTGCTCGTTTGGTTGTTAGTAGCTTATTGATCCCAGAATCTCATCAAGCAGCTTCTTGAAGGATCCCAGGGTGTCAGCTTCAACAACATTACTGGGGAGTTGATTCCAGACCCTCACAATTCTCTGTGTAAAATCGTTTTGAATGACCTTTGCTGCTGCAACAGTGTTTGCCACGCCTCCTACTTTTGTGTCATCTGCAAATTTAACAAGTTTGCTTACTATACCAGAATCTAAATCATTAATGTAGATTAGGAATAGCAGAGGACCTAATACTGATCCCTGTGGTACACCACTGGTTACCACACTCCATTCTGAGGTTTTTCCTCTAATCAGTACTTTCTGTTTTCTGCATGTTAACCACTCCCTAATCCATGTACATGTGTTTCCTTGAATTCCAACTGCGTTCAGTTTGAGAATTAATCTTTTGTGCGGGATTTTGTCAAAAGCTTTCTGGAAATCTAAATAAACCATGTCATATGCTTTGCAATTATCCATTATCGATGTTGCATCCTCAAAAAAATCAAGCAAGTTAGGCATGATCTCCCTTTCCTAAAATCATGTTGACTGTCTCCCAGGACCCTGTTACCATATAGGTAATTTTCCATTTTGGATCTTATTATAGTTTCCATAAGTTTGCATATAATAGAAGTCAGGCTTACTGGTCTGTAGTTACCTGGTTCAGTTTTGTTTCCCTTTTTGTGGATCGGTGTTACGTTTGCAATTTTCCAGTCTGTCGGTACCACCCCTGTGTCAAGAGACTGCTGCATGATCTTGGTTAGCGGTTTGTAAATTACTTCTTTCATTTCTTTGAGTACTACTGGGAGGATCTCATCCGGCCCAGGGGATTTGTTTATTTTAAGAGCTCCTAGTCCCTTTAACACTTCTGCCTCAGTTATGCTAAAGTTTATTTAAAACTGGATAAAACTGGATGAGGGAAAAAAAGTTACAATAAGTCAATGTCTACAATTATTTATTTCAGCATTTTTTTTAATTTAATTTTACAATTTGAACCCTAAAAATAACCCTTTTTATTTAGATAATTTAGTTTGGTTTTCTTTGGCACCCATCATACTCTTACAGTAGTGTACTGAATCTGTTAATCTCTTGTGGGTTGTTTTTATCTTGCTTGCATTCTGCTCCTCTGGAAAATTACATTGTAATCAGTTCACCTATAAATATGTACAATACAATCTCTGCATTTCAAATTAGGTCCGACCACCAGCCAAATTCCAGATAGGGAATAAGTTAAACTTCATTGATTCAGGTCTGATTCAGGTCTGAATTCATTCAGCAAGAGCTAAATTAAATGAAAGAAGTTGGTTCAGGTATCCACACCATGGATCATATAAGTGAAACCATTGCTACTTAGAACATAAGAAGTTCAAGAACGAGGAAAGGCCATTTGGCCCACCTGTGCTTGCTTGCTTTGGTGCCAGCGTGATCAGTTAGCACTTAGGAGAGCAAAAACAAACCCCCCTAAACAAGGTTAGTAGGGTAAATGAAACCTCTGGCAATTTGTGGCTAGATGGACTGCCCTTCCTCCAGGTGGCTACTTAAAGGTCTTATTATAGTCACAGAGAGGGTTATATGCTGTCCTTTACAGCGTCTATTCATGAAGGATCCGGCAGTCAAATTCCTTCTGATTGATTAATTGTCTTAAGTTAGTGGGACTTAAATTTTATGCAGACAAAAGCAATTCAATTTATAACCTAAAACACTATTTTAATATCTCTTTAAAAACAAAAAGTAAATAATTTTAAAGTTGTAGTTGGGTCACTGCCTGTATAAAAGTGACCTTGTCTTTAGCTCAGTGCCCTTGTTGCCATCAACTCATGACACGCCCTTGTCATTGCAGAGAAGTATGTCTGTCAGGTAATGACCGCTGCATTGGGCTTTAATGCCAAAATAAATTAAACATTAGGACCATTTTACACCCCATTGATCAAATACAGCAAACAACTTAAAGTTCATTAGTCATTGTAATAGGCCTGTAATTGCATAATATAGTGTCCGGCCTGTAATTGCACGCCTGCGTTAATGTGATGTCTAAGACAGTAACTCCCATTGTTCTTTGTTTATTTCAGTTAGTTATCTCGCCGTTGGCCATCTGTCTTTCCAACAAAATATTCAGCAAATCAAAATTCTGTGAAAAATGCATTGTTAAGCCTGCTATAAGTATACAGTGTCTACCAAACGACTATGAATTACAAATAACTGCAAGTTACTCTCGCTTCTAATTTAGCCTACATCAAATATGTATCTTTGTTTATGACTTACTCCATTACAAAGTGGAAAATAATAAAGTGCATGTGTATTGCTATTAATTTCAGTACTTTCAACTGTTAAAAATGACTAATTGCAGAACACATGTATACTTGTTTTTATATAACAAGTATAGTAATACTTTAAAGTCTTTTTAAAAAGGTTTTTTCAAAAGGTTGTTTCATTATTGATGCTTCTATTTATGGGGAATTAAGAAATGCTAAACGACACTAAACTTAAAAGTATTATTCAGTTATTTATGGTGCACAAACACCCAAACTGCGTGATCTAAATGCGTCCCATGGTGACCTTAACTTGGGGGAAGGTGGGGTGACATAACAAGTGTCACAAATTACCCAGTCACATGATCACCTGTTGGTGCATTTCTGCTTGTATTGGGAGTGGGATTATTACCCAGAAGTGTCCGAGACCTAAAAACAACACAATGGAGGAAACAGCTTGCCATTTCCCTTTGATTTGTATCAGATTTTTTTCTAAATAGAAATTTTGGTGGAACATATGCAACATGTAGTACCGGTATGTAATTTAGTATTTTAATAAATGTGTTCCACCTTTTGAAGAGATAATTTAGGGTTATAGGAGAGCAGGCGATGGTGTATTAGGGGAATAATGGCATGATGGTCATTAGTGAATGCAGATATAACTTGGACACAGACACTCAAAATCCTATTCATTATTTACTGCTTTATTATTAATATATAAGTTTAAAAAATCAGGCTATATTTATCTAATCATTAGCAGCCTTTATTTAGTCAATTTCCATTGAAACTAAGGAAAGGTTTGGGATGACACGGAATTCTGGTCTATAACAGAATCATCATTCTTTTCTGGTTAGGTAGGAGAAGGTGTGCTGATCCAGGCGACCACAATAATAAATCTATGCTGGCACTAGAGGTACCCTAAGCTAGCTGTGCCGGAGGCTTTCAAACGCTCCTGTTTTGCAAACTTTGTACTTTCAGTTTTCTAATCGGAAAATGTATGAAAGGTCTCTGATGCAAGGGCTGATTGGTATAATACTATTAAAGAAAAATCATTATAGGAACATGTGAGACTTACAAAGTGGTAAGAAGGAAATATGTATTTTTCTCTATGCAATGAGTGTGATATAACATTGAATATAGTATTTTGGGTGTTGTAGGGTTTTTACACTATTACCATGCATAAATATGTTTTTGCAGTTTGTGTCCGTGGGTTGCACAGATTGAAGAACCACCTTGGTGTGGTGCTATTCACTGATGCATGAATGTGTCATCTTTGTGGGAGGCAAGACAGAAGTGCAGCATTTGGAGCTCCTAATTAACAGCTAATTTTATAATATTCGAAATATGCCATTGCTTTTCTCTTGTAGTCCGTTCGCAGGATATGAACAGGTTTAGGAATATGCATGACAAGCCTCATGCTTTTGATATACCACTTCAAACCAATTAGATTCTTAACTACACAGAGTGTCCTAAACGTTTACCATAGTAGAGGCATAGCAAAGGCTATTAAAACAAAGCATTATAAAGCATAGGTAAGCATTGTAAAGCACAGGTACGGTAACGCAAATTACACATGGCAATCACTGGTAAACTATTGTAAATGCACGGTATAACCACAGGAAAAGCATGGGAATACTGCACAGTTCCCATTAACATGGTAAATATTTGTAAGGGCTACACTTTGGTACCATTGCAACACTATAAATACCTTTTGAAACACAAAGGACCAAATAGTATTGTCTTTTTTTTGGGGGGGGGCCTTTCCATGAAAAATAAATATTGATTTATGATCATTCTTAATTCAGGTTTGAAGGGTTGGGGTCGGTCGGATACGCTATATCTATTCGCTAAGCCACACAGAAGCGTTTAGCTAGCAAACATATTTTACAGCCTATGTAGTCTGCGCTCTGTGTGAGAAGTACAGTATGCACATTTTGAGGATGGGCATGAATATTCATATTCAGGCATGCTCCTGCACATCTTACATCCCTGCTGCAAATGAAAATGCAGAAAACACAAAAGAAACAGGCACAATGTTTTTGACCCATCATTCACCCCTCAAAGTTCCGTGCTCATTAAAAAGAGAAACCTGCTTGCTTGCCCAGGTGTATTCTGCTCACGTCACTTAACCCTTCGCAAGGCAGGCAGAATACTCAGTGTTTACGGAACACAAATGTTACAATTCATTTCCTCTGCTTCAGGGTTTTGTGTATTGCATGCAGCTTAGGAATGCTGGACTTCTAGGGGTGCAGAAACAGCATTATGGAACTGTATCTAGTTATAGTTTATTTATATTCATATAATATAATGCAGGTTTTTATAGACATTCATAAATAAAGCAAGGCTGCTTTGGGTATTGCAGAGTGAAACTGGTGATTTTAATCTGTCCTTAATTATATAATGACCATACCACCTGGCAGGTTATAAGACTATTCATTTCTGCTTGATTTTGGATGAGTTTCCCACTGAGGGAAAGCATTAACTACAAAATAACCAGGGGTTGCTTTCAAACTATATCTTGCTGAGTTAAGCTACATCTTACTAGATTTTTACAGCAGATTTCACAGACCCTGATTAGCCCTGATCTGGGACTCCCTAATGTTAATTTATAGTAGAGTCAGCGCTCGCATATCCGACCCTGTAAGGTTTTGACTTCAGTGACGGTTAAACGCATGTGATGCATATCTGATTATTTCATTTTGGCCCGTTCCAACCCTTGTATCTATTTTGTGTTCCCTGAAAAACAACATCAAAAATACATATCTGAAAGGACTGTGTTTTAAAATAAATAGACTTCCATTTAGATGTACTGTATTGGTTTTGTTGGTACAGTAATATATTTAACAGAAGTAGTATTTTAATTCACAACGATATGATTCTGAAAAGGTCACTTGCTAAAACCTAAAGAGACGACACATTAACTATAACACAGTACATACTTTTAAACCCATAAGTACTGTAGCAGTATGTAAAATTTCCATTAACAACCTAACAGCAAAATGAAATCTAAATGTTATCCATGCACAGAACTGCGTAAAACGTAAAAGGCATTGCAATTTAGCAAAACCAAAAGATTAAAAAAAAAAAAAAAAAAGTTTCCATAAAACAGTATCCAAAGTTAGTATTAGAACATAGTGCTCAATAAGGCCCTAATGTCACAGTTCACTTACAAATGAAAATGTAGAAAATCATCACAGTATCTAAAACTGTTTAATGATTAACTGTTGCATTACCCTTGCTTGTCTCGTTTGCTTTGTGTTGGCTAGATTTTAGTCAGGTGAAACTGGAGGAAGCGTTGTGTAACTGTGTATGTAATTTGGCATTAGAGAGAATTAAAAAAAAACAGAAAAACGCTGGCTGTGATGGATATTCAGATAAATTGTAACATTGAAGAGATGGGTTTTGTATCAGAAAACTGGTGACTGAGTCCGAAATCGCGTGTGACGGGTAAGTGCATTAATTTTGTTACATATAATGGGGTTTGATTTTATTCTTTAATACAAGGGTGGTAAAACGCGAGCGACACGTGGGTAAAGGATATCAGAGTGCCCACTGTAATCCAATATTGATGCTATTCAGGGTCTGTGATTTGTCAGTCCCGTTTAAACCACTTGGGGAATCTGTACAGGATTGCCTTGGTATTTAACCTGCTTTCGCTCCTGAACAATTGTGGTTCAAACTCTCATTGGGAACCCAGGTAAAAAATGTTACTTGTTGAACTTGGACTCCCCCTTCATTTCCATAAATCCTCATACAATCCACTCCTGGACGATCAAGCATTACTCTTCTCAACAACTACATAAACAGCTGCTTGGATTTGTGTGGATTGCTTCTTCAACACTGAAAGAACAGCAATCCACGTAAATCCATGCAGATGTTTTTCTTCCATTGTTTCACTTGGAATGGTAAATGTGCCTGATCAACACCAACAACTCTCACCTGTGGCAAGCTTGTCCCAAACAATTGGATAATCCATTTGTGCAGCTCTACAATGCAGTTTAAAAAAAAACATGAATATGGGAATGAGTAGCGTCTGGCTCTGAATATGTTGTGGTGGCCAAGCGCACACAATCAAAAGATATTATACATCTAAGAGTGTTATGTCACAAGAACAAATTACAACAGGGACAGAGGGAGCAGTCATCCAGTTAAAATTCTATAATGAAAAGAATGCATCAATGAATGAAACAAATCAAATAAATCCTTGGAGGCAATGTAATTAGAAAAGCATGATAAATGATTGCATAACTATTTGTGATTTTAATATGGTGTAATAGGGCGAGGTTCCCTGTACATTTATTTGTTTATTTATTTATTTTTTAGAACGGGGTCACCCGCTCCGCCCCTGTGCAATTTATTGTTTTGTATTTGTTTGTATTATGATTTATTTTGTGTATATATAATTTGAAGGCGAAGCACATTTTTGTTTTGTTTATTTAAATGTGTTTTAGCAGAGGTGAGGTTGGCAGTTTGTCCTCTGCCAGTAATTACAAACCTTGTGAATTAGATGACCATTTCCCAAGCTTAATTAGTTGTGTAATCGTTGCTAATCAGGAGATGATCACCTGTTTAAAAAGCCTGCAGCTCTCCATGTTCAAGGTGAGTGTGTACAGAGGAGAGTATGGAAGAGCGAGAGGAGAGAAACTAAACGAAAAATAGATACTAGGATCAGTGAAGGCGATTGCCCAGCCTGACAGAGGTATTGTTTAGTGTTCGTGATTTGTTTTATTTACATCTTTTCTTTGGTGCTGTGTGAGTTTTTTTAATTCAAATATTATATTTTATTTTTATTTTATTGTTTGAAAATAAACTGTGCCGCAGTGCTTTTTCACTGCAGTACTTGCCTGTGTGTTTCTGGCCTGACATCACCACACGTCATCCTGTCACATATGGATTTAAAGGAAGTCTGGGAACTGAACAGTCTTTAAATGTTAGTGTCAAGCTAGGTAGTCAATGCTTTAAAAAACAATATACAGTCTTACAAAATAGTGGAAAATGAGCTTATTTTTTTTAAAGGTAATTATGATATTTGGATGCGTCTGGTGTGCTTCTATTTAAAACTCCCGCTCTGGAATTTGTTTTTACCTTAATCACACACCCTACATTTTCCCATTTTCGTTCACATTTCATCAGCACCAGTCAGCCATGACAACCTCAGACATATCTGACAGGCATTCCAGCAGAAGCAGATAAAGTTATATATCCTGATGTGAGTGAACATGCTGGGATGTGCATTCAATTAAGGAACGAGATACACTTGCTACTCAAAGAAGTACAAAACAATTTTAGAGGTATTGACTAGAACTGAGCAAGATGAATTTCAGCGCAGAGAACTTGTCACTTCGCTGCATAAGAAGTCATCTGATTGTAACAGTTAATAGGCACGTTATCTTATGGATGCAAAAGTTTTAGGCAGGTGTGAAAAAATGCTGTAAAGTAAGAATGCTTTCAAAAATGACATGTTAATAGTTTATATTTATCAATTAACAAAATGCAAAATGAGTGAACAGAAGACAAATCTACATCAAATCAATATTTGGTGTGACCACCCTTTTGCCTTCAAAGGGTGGTCACGCTAGGTACACTTGCACACAGTTTTTGAAGGAACTCGGCAGTTAGGTTGGCCCAAACATCTTGGAGAACTGACCACAGTTCTTCTGTGGATTTAGGCAGCCTCAGTTGCTTTTCTCTCCATGTAATCCCAGACAGACTCGATGATGTTGAGATCAGGGCTCTGTGGTGGCCATACCATCACTTCCAGGACTCATTGTTCTTCTTTACGCTGAAGATAGTTCTTAATGACTTTTGCTGTATGTTGTCATGATGCAGAATAAATTTGGGGCCAATCAGATGCCTCCCTGAATGCATTGCATGATGGATAAGTATCTGCCTGTACTTCTCAGCATTGAGGAGACCATTAATTCTGACCAAATCCCCAACTCCATTTGCAGAAATGCAGCCCCAAACTTGCAAGGAACCTCCACCATGCTTCACTATTGCTTGCAGACACTCATTCCTGTACCGCTGTCCAGCCCATTGGCAAACAAACTGCCTTCTGCTACAGCCAGATATTTCAAATTTTGACTCATCAGTCCAGAGCAACTGCTGCCATTTTTCTGCACCCCAGTTCCTGTGTTTTCGTTGAGTTAGTTGAGATAGTTGACGTCGGAGGTATGGCTTTTTGGCCGCAAGTCTTCCATGAAGGCCACTTCTGACCAGACTTCTCCGGAAAGTAGATGAGTGTACCAGGGTCCCACTGTTTTCTGCCAATTCTGAGCTGATGGCATTACTGGACATCTTCAGATTGCAAAGGGAAGTAAGCATGATGTGTCTTTCATCTGCTGCAGTAAGTTTCCTTGGCCGACCACTGCGTCTACGGTCCTCAACGTTGCCCGTTTCTTTTGTGCTTCTTCAAAAGAGCTTGGACAGCACATCTGGAAACCCCTGTCTGCCTTGAAATTTCTGCCTGGGAGAGACCTTGCTGATGCAGTATAACTACCTTGTGTCTTGTTGCTGTGCTCAGTCTTGCCATGGTGTATGACTTTTGACAGTAAACTGTCTTCAGCAACCTCACCTTGTTAGCCGAGTTTGGCTGTTCCTCACCCAATTTTATTCCTCCTAGACAGCTGTTTCTGTTTCAGTTAATGATTGTGTTTCAACCTACATATTGAATTGATTATCATTAGCACCTGTTTGGTATAATTGTTTAATCATACACCTGACTATATGCCTAGAAAATCCCTGACTTTGTGCAAGTGTACCTAGAAGAATTGATGCTGTTTTGAAGGCAAAGGGTGGTCACACCAAATATGGATTTGATGTAGATTTTTCTCCTGTTCACTCACTTTGCATTTTGTTAATTGATAAATATAATCTATTAACATGTCTATTTTTGAAAGCATTCTTACTTTACAGCATTTTTTTCACACCTGTTTAAAACTTTTGCACAGTACTCTGTGTGTGTGTGTGTGTGTGTGTGTGTGTGTGTGTGTGTGTGTCTATATATATATATATATATATATATATATATATATATATATATATATATATATATATATAAAAAATATCTGTCTCATCATTATCTCAGCCTTTTTCAGTCCACTGCTGGATGAAGGCCTCCCCAAGATTCTTCCACAAAAGCCTGTCTGCTGTGTCTCTCATCCACGTTGCTCCAGCATGTTTCCTAATTTCATCTTGCCATCTTCCTGAAGGTTTATATCTCTTGGGATCCAGTCTAGTATCTCCTTGGTCAGCAATGGTCCGTTCTTCTTGCTATATGTCCGGCCCTCTGCCATTTCAGTATTTTCGCTCTTATAATAACATTGTATACTTTTGTTTGTGCTTTTATCATCTCTTTCCTTTTCCTGTCTCTTCGTGTTATTCCCAGTTCCATATACCGTTGAGCTGTTTGTAATTTGAGTCATTTTTCATTGAGGGTCCAGGTTTCACATCAGTAAGTTAGTACTTGTAGCACGCATTGGTCGAAGATTTTCCTCTTGAGGCATAAGGGTAGTTTCCCTTTCAGAACCATGCTTAATCTTCCAGAGGCACTCCATCCCATTTTTGCTCCTCTGTTGATTTCACACATTTGGTTCTCTGTTGCTGAAACTAACTGTCCTAAGTATACATAGTTGTTGACTTCTTCAGGCTAGATCCCATTGACTTCAATTACCTGTGGAGTGGTTTATTGAACATGACTTGAGTCGTCTTCAGGTTCATTTTCAAACCTGCTTTGAGGCTAGCCTCCTGTAGTTCTTGTTTGTAATTTTTCTGGGCACTTTGTAAATATGAGGATATCATCAGCAAATCATGTATTTTATTTATTAAAATTCCCCTTGAAATTATTATTAAAATTTAAGAACTGAAAAATTAGATGCAAATAATTGAGTTTCCAGTTTGAGAGAAGGATGCAAAACCAGTTTACGTGTGTGTGTCTGAGGTAGTGCAAAGCTGGTGAAGGTAACTGGAGTATGTTAAACAGACAGCTGTGTATTACATTTAACCTATTTAATGTTCACAGGAATGTATTTACCAATATATGGGTTTTCATAAATCCGTATTTTTACTTGCACACATGGACCACATTTCAAGGGAAAAGAAAAACCGTAAACATGAAAGCAAAGGGACTTGGATTCACAATGCATGTGCTCAGTTAACTGTACAAAAGTGTCACCACTATACAGTAAAATGGGAATATACACTTGCAGTATTATACTTAAACAGGGGAAATTTAATGATGCAGCGCTGATAATGGTTTTGGATTTTGGAATTTTTACACTTGTATACACTTAAACGATGTACACTTAAATGGGTTAGACTATATAAAACACGTTATGTATAAAATTAACATTGTTACATACTTTGAAACTATCAACTATGATTATGTTATAACTCAGTGGAGTATGTATTTTTCTTTTGGGTCAATCTTTTTAGGCACCTGAAGTGTAAACACTATTTGAACAGAATACAGATGTGGAAATCCACTATAATAAACTGTAATTGTATGCTTACATACTTTAAAACTATATAATATGTGTCATTTCAACTGCAGGTCCATTACTCATAACTCACTAGAGAGTGTATTTCTTATGGTGTGGGTTAGAACTTGCTAAATGTTGAACAACTACACAGGTCTAAGCAGCTCATAGTCTTCTCCTTTGTATTGCCTTCCATCAGTGACCAGAGTGACCTATTGTCCTCCATTATGTCAGTTATTGTTTACTACCTCCTGAAAGGGCTGACAGCATGCTTAACAGGTTTTGGAGAGCCTGCCAGTAGCTCACTGTTGGCCTTTCACCTCAAAACTCCCTAGAATTGCTGTGACAGGTGGCACTAAGGTTAGAAACCGACACTCTCCAAGAACACTTTCATTCTCCGTCATATTGGGCATATGCTTTCTTCCCATGCAGAGGGATCTTTAAAAGGGCATCAGCTTGACTTTCATAGAAATTGTACAGAAATGTACTGTAGTATCATTTTATGGTCATGTCTTTTGGTTAATATTATTTATGGCAACATAGAAAGGCTGTGGCTTTACACACATATTGACAAGGGAAACAGAACTGGGAATTCCTCCAAGCACAACTCACAACTTGCCAGTTCAGTAGGGAATTTCTTCCAAATTTGGGTTTTACCAAAGCTACAGGTTTGTATTTACCAATTTTCACCTAAAATGTGGTTGACTCATGCATTTACACCGAAAAAATCCAGATTTTACATTTGTTAGATACATTTATGTAACTGTTTGTTTAACATACTGACCTGCACATTGTGTACTTTAGAAAGGGCAGTGAAGCAAAGCACGATCATGCTCGTTTAATCCTGTGTAAAAAGCTAACCAACCCTTTACAGAGGGCTATCGAGTACCCTTAAAAGGTAGTTGCTCCAAGGAAGGGCTTGCCAAGCTTTCACATGTCCTGTTCATGAAGAGCTGCGATACTGTGCTAAATCACCGCAGCCGTCAGTGCTGTCCAGCTCCTTTTGCAAACGCTTAACACCCCAAAATGTAACAAAAAGTTGTTTGTTACAAAACCATATGACCATATAGAACCTGCTACAGACTTCCTGGATGCAGCATCTTGCTTTCAGTTGTCACCTAGGAGAGGCAGGAGACAATTTCCCTCAGCTGTAAATATGAAGTCTTAGACATTCTAGCCGCAGTGTAGCTTTCACAAGATTCCTTTGGCTTGTAAAAAGAAAAGAAACAGTTCTGTTATTTGATGATGTGACTAAATATCAGGCAGAATGTTTCTAGTTTAGAAATATGGGCCCCATTTTTAAAAGAGATGCGACTACGTGCAAGAACAGAGTCAAACTGAAAAACTAGCCTTGTGTCGGTGCAAGGTTTTGTTGGAAATTTCAGAACGTTCCCTGCTTTTTTTTTTCCCCGTCTTTTTATTGAAAATTGCGTTCTGTAGAACTAGTCGTAAGTCAGTTGCAGCACAGGCTGCGTTGCGTCTGCACTTAGAATAAAACTAGCCCTGTACGAAAATGACCCTCTTAGTTATTTTCAGTTGTCTGTACTGGTATTTAGTGAATTCTCTGTGAGTGTGTCCAGGTGCACAACTGGACTTTCTGCTAAGTCTGGTTAATGTCAGTCTTCCTGTAGGAGCGCTATAATATACTTCAAGTCTCATTTATCATTGAGAGTTTTAACTATAATAATGCACACTGACATTGTAAAGTACACAATGTAAAGGGGATGGGTCTATAAACAAGTGTTTGATCTTATATAGGGCACTGTTTTGCTGGAAGAGATTAAAAAGTTGAAGTTTATTTAAGCCATGTGTCTAGAGTTGTACAGGAACTCTACTGTGTTAGAAGTACGTCATGTGCAAATATCTACATTTGTTACTGAAAATGTCTGTTAAGTACATCTAATTTGTAAATGTGAAGTACTATTTTGAGTGACAAAAGGGTTGATATTGCAGTTTCTGAAGAATAATTTTAAGAAAAAGTCTTTATTCCGTACGGTTTGCTGCAGGTGACTGACACTTTTCAGGTGCAGTCTTACAAAAGAATCTTGCTTTTTATATATTCCTTTCACATCCAGAGTTCACAGCTGGCACTTTTTTTTTGTTTGAATTCAGTCATATTTATTAATAGCAGACCAGTATAGTTTTCAAAAAAGACAATATGGGAGAAATTCTCTGAAGAGTCATAAATTAAAGATGTGTTCCTTTCCTTTGGAAGACAGAGGTTGCTTTGATTTTTTTTTTTTTTTTTTTTTTTTTTTTTTGTTTCTGATTGCTTGCAGGAGCTCTTGGTCTCTCCCCAGCGACCCCGCTGTAGAAACCAGGTTGTACATGTTCCATTCACTGCACTTGTTAGGGGCGTTTGTGGAGTCATATTCCTCCCCCAACAGCTCCACAAGCACATTTTCTTTCTACATTTTTTTTTTTTTTTTTTTTTTTTGTCAGCTATTTTTAATAAAGAGAAGCTCTTGTATAAGCCCAAAAGACCTGGTTCTTGTGATTGTAAAGCTGTCACAAAGTTTTGGCAGATGCATCTGGAGGATTTTCAGATTGCCTGAAATTAAAAATTGAGTTGCTTTTGCTGATCCTAAATGGGAAAATAACAAAAACTAAAAGGCTTTGGGGTTTACATAGTTGTTGTGTTTTTATTTATTTATTTATTTATTATAATTATTAAATATCAATGGATTCAGTGGTTAAGCCAAAGAATCCAGTCTCTAACATTTTATTTGTTGACACTGTATGCAAGTACTTCTTCCTTTAGTATAAAACAAGATGCAGTAGTCACTTTAAAAGGATGTGGAACTTCTTAAACTTTAATGTCTTAACGTTTATAAGTTTTATTGCAAAAAATGTTTAATTACTTATAAACTAAGGTATTACTGGATATTTGCTGCTATTATTATTATTCTTATTATTCTTGTTTATTTCTTAGCAGGCGCCCTTACCCAGACGCCCTTGTAGTTTATTGGTTTAATTAATAGCAGTGGTTGACTCTGTCTAGACTTAACGTTAGGATGGAATGACAACTCGTCTGGAGATGAGGTGAAAAATAACTACAGTATCTGGTTCAAAAATATAACTAATTCATTTGACCAGATTGTGGTAGTTTCATCATTATTTACATAGAGTCTGGGCATTAGAAATTGTAGATCATTGAACCATGGTGTGGTTTAGTTACAATCGTTCAAAATTTCAATAAAATGCCGTCCTTTTCTACCTTACGAATACCTGTAACAACCTACTGTGAATACCAAATCGGGAGTAAATTAAACAGCATTGCAGCACCATCAGGCATAATGACCTCCTGAGAATTCTGACATGCATTTATTGAATGTAGGTTTATAGCCTTAATATTTGTACAGATATTTCAGATATTATTTCTCAAAGAAGCACAAGTGAAAGATTAAGTATTAAAAATGCATTTAATTAATATACAAACATGTTTTTTTTCCCCCTAATGTCTTAAAATTAATGACTAGAATGCGCTATAAGTACAGTATGGATCCTGGAAGATGTCTTTCTCAATCTTCACTATACTGTTTAGTGTCGCTGCAGTGCCTGTATCACCATATTGCATGTGAAAAGAGCAACACTGTACGCTATGTACACCCTGTGTTTTTTTATTTCATCATTTCTTATTCCAGCAAAGCCCACCACAAATAGTTGACTATCCATGTACAGTATAAGCATGGCTAACATTTACTGTTGAAATTCATGCCAGGCTTTGCTGTGACCTGAGTTAATTAAGACTGAACTTCGAACCTTGTCATTTTATAAATATTTATAAGATTCCTTACATTTGAGGCGTTCGTAACCTTTTAAATCATGACATGTTTTTAAAAGGAATAGCCAGAGAAGACATTAATTGATCATCAGCACCCACAATGTGGTGGTGCAGCATGATGTTGTACCATGATTACCGGGCTGGCTGCAGTACTTGCAGGGCATTAAGACTGTGTGCTGTACACAATGTTGTCTTTCAGTTTGGTTTTGTACCTAGAAGTTTTAGCCATGTCTAGACTTGCAAACCTTGTGGTAAAACTGGGTCTGATTTGTGTTCTGTTTGTGCCAGTGCATAGGATAAAAACAGTAGAGGCATACTGATTATTACCCAGTTATGGGGTTAAAATAACCTTTTTAGACATACTCGCTCAATAAGTTTAATTCTGTTCCTAACATGGCAAAAACCCATGTGGCCTGATTTTCTCTTAACTTCAATACAAAGTTTGCCGCCGTTTTTTTCAAAGAGAAACGCAATGTAAATATTATAAAACTAGTCAAGTAAGTCGAATTTTGTTTCTTGCTTGTTTTGTAGTATTTACTTACTTTCTTTCGACAAGGAGAAAAACAAATTCAACAGGATATCAGGCCTAGTATTAAAGCACTTTTTGTTGAGGCACAGTATGAACACAGGTTTTCATTTCATTGAGAGACTGTACCAGTAAGATGATTTAAACCCCGAAACTGTGTAAGAATCTTGTGTTGTGTAGCTAACCAATTTGATCAATTTACAGTGTTTTATTGTGATCTTTTGTTGCCATTGACCTGTATTAAAAAAAAAAGAATCCATACAGTTCATCACAACGACAGTAGATCTAAACACTGTTTAACTGATATATATACCTTTTACATACTTTTAAATACAAAAATACACTTCAGAGATGTTGTTTTGAGGTGTTGGTATTTATGCTGTTGGTACTGCACACCAGATAGGGTCTTAATGATCCTAACAGTTGAAGATCTAAATACCGATATCGTAAAAAAAAGAGACATTATTTAGGTATGATAATAAGAATCACCCCTGGGGAGAAACACCAGTGGGATTCATATAGTCAAATGGTATTTAAATCTGGGATCATTCAGAATGAATAGACCCAACATAAGGAATTGAATTATGCACAGGTGTCTGAAAAAGATCAAATAATAGAACTTGATACGATCAGAAATGGCTTGAACTGCAGTGCCGGTGGGGGGGGGGGGGGGGGGTGGTTTCATTCATCCCTGAGTTATAGAATTTGGCATCCTCCCCGTTGACCTGTCATTACGAGCACGGGTGGGAAAATCATGATTTTTAGCAATGCACCTCGAAATATGTTACTGATCAGATGCCAGCAGTATGGACCAGGCCAAATACTTAAAAACAGTTACAGTAAAAAGCTTGGTTTCCTTTTTCACTTTCACCAATGAAAGACCTACAAGATAAACTTATTCTAGTTGGATAACTCCTTTATTAAGTCTGATCTATTCAGAGATATTTACTGTAGTAGAAACATCTTTCCTTAACAATTCTATTTGAATATGTTTAAACAAGGTAGTTTTAAAAGAAAACCCAAAATGGAATTGCAGCTTTATATGTGCAGCAAGGGTGCACTTTGTTTGTTCTAATTTGTTATAAAACACTTGTCAGATTGTCTCTGTAGTTTCTTTGCTTTCACACATTCGTATTAAATTTGTAAATCGCTCAAATCTTTGCCGTTGATGCAGCATTTCTTGATTTTTAATATTTTTTCTTCCTCCTCAAAAATCGGAATATTTTGCAATCTAGGCATCATTTTGTTCTGCTGTTTTCGCAAGATTATTTGTGTTTGTTTACTAAAGGGTGCCCATGCTTTCTTGTTTATATTGCTCCTATTGGTCACAGAACCATAGTAAATAAAAGCGCTGTAAACTCCTGTAGTATACACATAAGTACGTTTACTGCTAAATTATAGCATTAGTACAAATTTGTCAAAATAATTTATTACCCCTGACAAATCTGTTAACAGTTTGTTGTTTTAAAAATGATACATAACATAGAAGGAGTTTATACATATATTGTTGTCTACCATTTGCAACAGTGCTGGGGAAATATATCTGCTATGGATACAGTAACTATAACTAAAAAAAACATTATTATTATTATTTTTTTTTTTAATTTTAAAAGTCATTGTTTTGGACAGGTGTAGACTCTAGTCATTTCCGGGTTGAAACTCATTATTTATCTGAGCTCACAGCTGTCTGAGACCACATTCAGCTGGCACTATCAACCTCACCATTATAGACAAAATCCTGTTAGATAATGAACCTCTTTCACAACAAATCCAGGCTCAACTTCTGTACTGTAGCTTAGCTAAAACTAATAGCAGCTTTTTCGGGAATGCCATTTAGTACCATTTTAATGGGATATGTGGTTCGTAAGGTTAAGGAATTGGGGCAGTTTTCTTAAATAACTAAGAATATGTAGTTACATCCAATTATTGCATTACCAGTCTAAACCTAGTTTTTTGTTTTTGTAACATATATTCTGACCAACAGGCTATTTTATATATCCTGTGTTTCTAAAAATTGACACACAACACTTTGTTTTTCTTTCTGTAACGACCATAATATTCTGACTCCACATCAATAAAAAAAAAAATAATAAAAAATGGAAATGCCTGCCAAACATACTTTTTTTTTTTTTTGTAAATTGTCTGGTCTCATAGCTGATTCAAATATCTATGCAGACGATTTTAACGAGTATTCCGCAGTCATGACTGCCACATTGAAAATATTGCTTTGCTGAATTTGTATGGGATGACATTTCCAAATAATACTATGCTTTCACTGATGCACTTTTAGTTCACTAATTAATCCAAATACTAGGCAGAGGGTCAGGAACTGTTTTGATTGTAGTTTCCCAGAGAAAGCCTGTTATCTATCAGATGCCCTTTGGTCTTGTAACTTCACAAGAGATGCTCATATCCCAGCTGGACAGGAAGGGCAGGGTTGGGAACCCGGAGCCGTGAGGTACGGGTGGCGTCAGAGCTGTACAGCTTGACACAGGGACACATTCTCTTCTCAAAGCTAATCTTTAGGACACAGTTTTATGCTGTGTTTAACAACAACAACTAATATTACTATTACTTTCACTATAGCTATTGCCAAAATATTTGCATCACCTAGAATTTTAGAATTAATTATAAAATATAATATAAAAATATAATATATTTTTGATCTTTTATTTAACATCATGTAATCAGAAACGTCTAAAGGATATTGCAAAAGTCTACTGGAAGCCATAATCGTAGTACAGTATTTTATATTAGGGTTAAAATATCACATTTTTAATGTAAGTATATGGAAAACTATAAAGTGGCATGTAATTCAATATGTTAAGGTAACATTATTCAGCAGGTTTCACTTGACTTTGTCAAGCAAAATTAGTTAATTCTATAAGGTGATGCCATAGCTGTGCTATTATTATTATTATTATTATTATTATTATTATTATTATTATTATTATTATTAATATTAATATTACTGTTACTGCTAGTACTGTTACGACTAATATTTCTACTATTAGCAGCATGTCTCTTACATATGTACTGCACATCTCTAATATTAAAGCTGTGAAGCACAAAGTGATTGTAACAGGTGCCAAGGGAAATAATTTTGCCGTGAAATAAGTTAGCGTTTGCCTTTTGAGCCTTTCTATGCATGCGCGAATCTTAAGAGTTTAAAGGCAAGGTTCTGTTCATCGAAAATTACAGGATGCCATTTGTATTTTTTTTTTTTTTTTTTTTTTTTTTGAGCAACGAAAACAAGTTTTGCATTGCAGACAGTAATTTTTGTATAAATGTGTTATCTTATTTATCGAAGTGTATTGCAGACAGTAGTTGGTTTTTTTTTTTTTTTTTTTTTGTTACATTTATCGTAATGTGTATTTATGTTTCATTTATACTATAAATACATTTTATCTTCAGGAAATTGCTCACTGTATTTTAGTTAAATTATTTTATATTAGGAAAAAATAGAGCTCAACGAGTGACATATTTAGTTGTGTGTTTTTTTTTTTTTTTTTTTTTTTTTTTAACTTAAATATTTTAAAAACATTCCTTTGTCGGTATAATTTATGTCTATGCACTAAAATCACTACTTGCCAAATGTGTATTTCCTTTTAAAAATGCCGTTCGTGGACATGTCCAGCAAAAAGTGTTTAATAAGTGTTTAAGCTCACTTTAACAGTTATATTATTTTCATGGTAAATTGCTCGGTGACTTTGAAGCTTTGCAATAAATTGAGTGGGAAAGTCGGTACAAACACTTTTCAAATACAGAATAATGTTTTTGACGTTGTAATCAAGTCTTTTTGGGATATCTAAACCTGTTAATGTGAACGTACTCGTTTTTAGTGGAAGATGGTGTTTTAAGGTGTATATATAATTTGAGAAACGCACACAATGATTGGCTTGCTATACATACCGTCCTAAAGTGCAGTTATATTATTTATATGAAGATCTGTAATCCTAGTTTACATGGTACAGCACCAAATACAGTAGACTAATAATTCTAATAGCTCTCCAATTTAATGTAGCACCCTATGCAAATCTCTGATCTTCACTTCAACAATAAAGTCCCCACGCATCAGTCGTTGTATTTCAGGAAAGATAAAACGTCATATCACACAGGTTATACTTTTTACTTGTAAATTATTATGTGTAACTCAGTGTGAGAACTTGCTCTTAACAATATCTGATTTGTTTTTATTATTATGTTTTACACTAGATCTCATTAATCAGATATAAATATATCATGAATATAATGTAGATATCATACCGCATTCATTGCCATACAGTAATACTTAAGTCTATGTACATTTCTCAAGATATTTAAAAAATGAACTTTTATTAAAACAAAACAATACACACAATACATGTACACAATTCAAAATATACAACACAAAACAATATATACAATAAAAACAAAGGTGTAAGGGTGGGTATGGGAAGGATAGATTTACAGAAGGTGTGGTTTAATTCCATGCTGGAGGTTTTTTTTTTTTTTTTTTTTAAGGAATATAATATTACCAGTGTCATTCTTATGGACCTCACCCCACCTAAAAAGACACACACACGTACGTTTTTGGTCAAACACATTATAGTAAGCAGCAAAAATGTCTGTTCTCAACAATTTAAACAACATGGAGTCGTCCTTTGATTGTGTTGCAATAAGCTATCAGTGAGATGTATTTCATACTTATTACATTTTTCATTATTTTTGAAAATGTATGAAAGTGTATTTCATCGTTCGTTTTATTCCAGTGCAGTTCTAAATGTCTCGGAGTGAAGAATTTCACTGCTTGAAACAGGGAAACTATCTATACAAATTAAGTGTCTGATGGCGAGTTAAGTGTCTGATACTTGACTGGCATTTCAAAACTGTCTGATAGCTTTCAACACTGTCTTATGACCGCAGTATATAATTGCACATCAAAATAAATCGCAAGACAAATGCATAACGGTTTCTGATACAGTATGTCAACACATACAAGTTATACATGTTTATTTTCTTTTGCTTTTTTATTTGTATGAAGAAAACCTAATATAAATATCTGAGGCGATTACAAATTTAAAATGACAGCTCTGGTGAGAGTTTGACGCGTCTTTGTAATCTCACTCAATTTGTAAACTAAATTTAAACTTAACACCTATTATTAAATAATAGATAACATGTCGTATTATTAACTGTTAATACATTTTAAACACAAATATAATTGCACATAAAAATAAATCGCACAACAAATAAATTATTTCTGTTTGTCATAACCCATATACAAAATAATGCATCTATTGTATTTATTTCTCTTTCGCTAATACTTGCAAATATATTGCAAGTACATGTACAAATAAGAAAACCTATAATAAAGTTACCAGCGATTAAATGTAAACTTTGTAAACTACGTAGCCTAAAGTTAACCTATTATTAAATAAGAATATGAAAAACATGTTATTAATATTACAACGATGTGTTTCTGATGTTTACCACATGTACTGTAGCTTTTAATATAAACCCTGACAACATTATGAGTAAAACAATTTACTAGACACACTGGAAACATCGCAATAACAGTCGGTTCTGGGTAAAAGTACACAGACCAAAAGTCAACGGCTTAACTTTGCCTTTAAGCTCTAAGATTTGCGCATGCCTAGAAAGGCTCAAAAGGCAAACGCTAACTTATTTCGTGTATATTTTTTTGTTTGTTCTTTGTACAGTAAGAGGCCTGAGTAACATTATTTGTTGTGTTTTTGCAGGAGCTGGTGAAAAGAAGCAGCTGTCGAAGAAGGAGAAAATAAAGCAGAGGCGAGAGAAATGGCTAAACAGTAAGTGCAGGTTTCGCTTTTCACTTTTCAGCAGTGCAGTTCAACCTTTTACATTGCAAGAATATATGATGCCACACACTTTAAGATTCCAGGGTTTTTTTTTTTTTTTGTTTTTTTTTTTTTGGGGGGGGGGGGGGGGGGGGGGTCAGCCACCTCAAGTCAGTTGTTTAGAAGAAAAAAATGGTCAGTCTTTAAAAAAAAAAAAAAGACAAAAAAAAAATGGTTCACTTCTATTAAAAAAAAAAAAGACATTCTATTCGGTGTCCCAAAAGTCGTTATACTCGCAGCCTATGGGTCCATTCACAATCAGTTTGTTTGGTTAGTTCATTTTAAATTGAGTGTGTTTGGTTCATTTGTTTTTATTTTGTTCTGATTACATTTTAGTAAAAGACATAGAACTAAGTAAAATAATGACCTTATCATACCTGTTTTGCTCTTCCATTAGCTAAATTGGTCTTAATGTTGCAGTTTTGAAAGAAGCACTTGTCATAGCGCACATGTATTCTCATTTTAAAACATGATATTTGATACAGTTTTAGGTTAAAGGAAGCTCTCAGTTTATATGCCTTATTCTTAGGTTATCTTGCACTTGTTGGTTCATTTCACCTCAGCAGTATCTTTTAGGTCAAATCAATGTACTGGCTGAAAGCATTTGTCAGTAGTGGAAGAACCTGATTGATTAATGACAGTGCAACACGAACAGAAAGCATGACTTGCAAACAGAGCTTTCTTAAACCAAGTGAAGTACCATATATCATGTTTTAAAATAAAACTATAACAGGTTTCTTTCAAAACTGCACATTTGTGACTTCTGTAACAATAATATTGTGTTAGCTGTATCGCTGAAAATACAAGGTACAGTATTAACAAGGGTGTTTGGCGCGCCTGCCTCCCTTGATCCAGCTTCAGGAGACGCAAGTGCTTCTGAGCTTGTCGGCTTAACACTATTTCTGGGGAAGATGTTGGGTTTTTATTTATTTATTTATTTATTTTAATACTGTTAAGGCCCCATGGTAAAGACATGTTAGAGCCACCTCCTATACAGCAATTGGTCAAGTGTACCTTTTTCTAAAATTACTGGATTATTTAATGTGGACAAGTCTAGCCAATGGCCAAAAAATGTAACCCAAATATATTTTCTGTAACATTAATATTTCAAGCAACCAATGGGCCTGAAAGAAGAGTTTTAAGCACCCCTGTGTCCTGCACCACAGGAAGTCATATAACAGGCTGAGAATCATGTCATGTTTCCCAGCAGGCAGTGTATGTGTACTGGAGGCTGAATCCATCCTTGTCGCCTGAAAATGGTTCCATACTACAAATGGAGTGTCCTGACTTACCGCTCGTGTAGCAGTTTTTAGCATGTTCATAACAAAACGGTTTACTTTGATTATAATAAAATATGTAACCAGGCAGCCGAAAAACACTGTGGCTACATCCTAGACTGTGGTTTTGTGGGATATTCATAAAATATCACAGCTGAGTGAAAAACATGTTGATTTACTATTGAAGTCACTCTTTGGATTAGAGGTGAACTCAAATACACAATAGTGTAACCACCCCGCAAGGGGTTGCTTGGAGTGTGTCAGGATCCGGTTGTCAAGAAGCACTTTATGAGTCACTTCAGAGGACATTCCATAATACATATTTGCCTTCACATATATCATTTAATCCACATATTCATAGACCAAGCAACCTGGAAATGCGGACCTTTTATTTTTGCTAACTTCCATAAATGCTATCTGTCATGCAATTTCATTGACTATATAGGTCTCAAAAGTGCACGAAAGAATCATGCCATCACAAACACGTATTTTCATTTTGAACCCTGACATCTGATACTACACTAGATAAAAGAAAGTCCTAGTTTGCTTCCCTTCCCTTTCAGGAAATCTGTACCACCTGCATTTCACCTCAGCAGTGTCTTTGGGGTCAAGCTTCTTACTGGCTGTAAAGCATGTCAGTCATTTAGGGGAAGCAGTTGGTTGGTTACTGGCAGGAAAGATGGCCCTGAAGGGGTGGAATAATTTCACTCTCCAAGATGAAATGACAGAGGAACTGTGGAACTATCTGAAACCAGAGATTTCCTTAACCTAATTTAGTACCTGATATCATATTTTAAATGAAGTTATGTATTTGTAAAGTAGTACACATTTGAAACCTGTGGATGTGCATGGAAACTGTATGGAACTATGTTGTTATCTACAATCAATAAAATGGAAACTTCATGAACTGACAGATTTACCTGCTTATAATGTCCTTCCATGTATTACAGAAGATCAGATTGTCTTGAATAGTTTAATGTAGAACTTTTCAACCTGTGTGTTTAAAACAGCCATAGCAATGATCATACATTTCTTAAAGAGCCTTACAAAAAAGTGGAGAAAAGAGATGGACTGTAGCATAAAGTTTCATTCACTGAACAAAGACATTTTTAAAGAGAGAGATTAAAAAAAAAAGATAGTTGAATCAGCCTGCAAAAGACACTGGGCTTGTGCTCATTAAACATGTCACTTCATTTTTTTCTGCATTTTGACTGTACTTTCTCCCATGAAAACGGAATAACTTGTTTTATTTTAACCAATTTCACCAACATCTAAGCTGCTTATATTTTTCCCCCATTTATTTTATGGCAGTTTGATAAATAAACCGTACTGCATAACCAGATGCAAGTTAGAAAAAAATTGAATCATGGTTTATTAAATGAAACGAAAGTGCACAATCTGCCGGAGCTGGATCGAGTTTTAAGCACTGGGTGCATTTTACACCTCCTGAATAACAATCTAACATAGGCCTGATTATAGATTTAATTTTCAAACTGTAAAATTTTATAGGAGTGAAAGTGCACCTGTTATAAAACTAGCTAGTTTTTACTAGTTCCATGTGGTTTTTTAATAGTTTCTCAGTCCTTTGATCTCGGGTCCTTGCAGTTTTAATGTGATGCTACAGCTGAGGCCATTCTCGTTCTGCTGCTGGGCATCTCACTAAACCTGAGATTGGATTAAAACATTGTAACCCACTGGAGTAAGAGTTAACTCCTTCTCCCTATTGGTAATACTGCCCAGCAGGGCATGAGCATACCTGGGACAGGGAACTAGTGTAGGTCACACCTATACTGTTACAGCTAGTGAAAGTATCCAAATATATGGAGGCCACATTTTGAATTTTTACATAAATCTTGAGACCTGCTCATCCAGCTGTCCTAAAAGGACATTCTTTAAAATGTTAATTACTGTTGTATCAGAATCTGGTGATGAAAGGAGGAACTATGGTCCACTTACATCATTTTTTTATAGAGCTTTATATTATTTTTTTATTATTATTTCTACTTTATATATAGTATGAGTGCTTCAAGAAAATATGGTATTTCACCAAAAGCCATCAGCAAGTTACTGAAGGACACGAAACTAACTGAGTGGCTCAAAATGTCACTTTGTCAGTCTCATCCCGTGGCTTACATACCCCCTTACACTTGATTTAGAAATGGCTTAACACTTACGAGCATATCTGTTTTACCACGGACATTTCACAGAGTACCTGAAAAGAACACAAAAGCTGCATGATAATGTGGATATTCAAATACAGCTGATTCCACTAATAAGTGACTATTAAAAAAAAAAAGACCTAACAGAAATTTATAACAGAAAATAAACAACATTTTACCAGCCTCAAGCAAAATATTAGACTTCTGTCCCCTGAAGTTTTATTGCTGTTTATGCTAATTCATATGGAGTCCAAGTCATCTGCCAGAAATCCATGTGCATTATTAAGGCGAATTCGACAAGAGCTTTATAATGTGTACCGCTTGAATCAGAATATTACTAAGGCAACAATAACAGTGTTTGAAAGTACAAATCAGATTTATATACAGGGTAACTATGTAACTATACCTGAGAAAGGGTATAGGCTTTTACAGCAGATTCTGTGCAATTAAACAACAGTTTCACAACCAGCCTTAAAGTTCAGGAGAATACTTTTGCCCCATAATTTTTGGTTCACCGTACATTAGTTCGATGTAGGGTTTTAATCATATATATCTATTGGCCGAGTGGAGACTTTTTTTTTTTTTTTTTTTTTTAAAACAAAGAAAGAATGTGCACACCTTTTTTGGAGTTATATCTATCCCCTAAAAATAATTCTGTACTCTTACCGCCTGCAGTAGTTTTGTATTTGTGGGTGTTTTTATGGCTCTTGACTGCTGTAACTACAGAGTGATGTTTCTGTACGCTGGATTGTTGGTAGCTGTAATTTAAGAGAAGCCGCCAGTGCTAGAAACAGATGCGTTGATAACGTATCAGAATCACTGTGTATGAAATCAATGGTCAACTGGTTATGCTATGTCAATAACAGTAAATAAGATTGTTATACGTACACCACAGATGGGCAGTGTTCCAGTGTTTCTATAGAGATCAGCGGCTGGCACCCACTGTATGACTACATTTCCATTGACAGTGTTGCTGCATCCTAACTTTGCTGGGTCTGGATGTTTGATTTCACTTTTTAAAATGTAAATTAGATAAGTGAGATTTGAAATCCTACAGAAAAGTCAGCAACTAGCTGGTTACCAAGCAGGTATATAAATCCCCAGTATCATTAGATTAATTTCATAGTAGTGGAGACATCAATCTTGATTTTGACTGAAATAACAGTGTGCCTTCAGATGAAAATGTACAGTCAATTAAGAAATGCCTTTTAACTTCAGTCAAGGTAATTGGTGCTTTCGCCAAGCTGTTTTGACTAACTCTTTGACTCTACCCCTCCTGGATCCAGAGTTACACACATGGAGAGCTGTACGGGTCCTATAGAAAGGGCTGCAGTTTGTTATTAAAAGCGCTGTCTTCTTTCCTGTATTCTAGAGATCGACACCATTAAACTGGACAGGGAGAAGCAGAAAGCCCTGGCTAAGAGAAAGGCCACACCAGTGGTCGGGGATATGCAGGCTCTGGCGGATGCCTTGCCAGATCTCTCTGAGCTGCTTACAGCCAGCAGAACACATTTGCTCAAGAAGTTAAAAACGTAAGTATCTAAATGGTGTGATGCTTTTGTTGATAACTTGCAGGGTCGATCAGCTTACATTTGGTAATGTGTCAGCATTACAAAATACTAAATAAATCCCAAAATTTGAATCTAAGGAGTTTTAGGTAGTCTAAAATTAGTAGGAATCTCCCAATAATGTAGTCATGGATGATTCAGAGTTAACACTGTACCTGCTGTGGGTACATTGAAATGTTTCACAGATTTCCTGGTAGATTTGGTGTCTAGTACCACAGCACACTGCAGGTTACTGATCAGTTACCGTGGTAACTATTTTTTTTTTTATAGAAGTGCTTCAACTGCATTTTCTAAAAAAAAAATAAAAATAAACCCAAAACCCCAGGTGGCACATTTCTTTTTTTTTTGCCCTGGATGGTCAGCGGTATCATTTCAACTTATACAGCACTGTACAGTATCATATTTTAAATTACATGCAGTGCAGATGGCTTTATAGAGCACCCGCTAGGCTAAAGCACAAGTAGTTGCTGAGTTTGAAAAATACTTTTGCAAAGACTGTTGTGGTGGAAGAAAAAGAAGTTGGGAAGCTAATTTTTATTGTTTTTAACATAATTGAGAGGCTAGCGGTACTTGTTGAAATGAAATAGGGTAAACACTTGCCAGTATTTACTGGCAGCGGTAGCTACAATGATACAAATATGAAGGTTGTAACATCTGCAGAAATACATGTAGAAATAAATGTTTTCTTCCAAACTGTCAGACCCCTGTAGTTGCACTGACTGCAGCTCCGCTCCATCTGATAAGGTGCGTTTTCGATCTTCAGCATAACACCTCACTGTCTCGCTCTGAACCTCCGTTCCATTTGGTCGTGGACCAGCGTTTCTGCGCACTCTGCGCGTTTAAATGGGCAGATCTGAGGAAACAACAGAGCGTTAATTTATAGGGCTAACAATCTCCCAAGACACACCTCTCAGCCATTCAGAGAGGGGGAAAGTACACAGACCCACTTTCCCACCTCCCCGTGTCGCTGCCATGACTCACAGGCGGTTGTTGGACGACTGCCGCCCTCTTCCTGCAGCCCTGTGAACGCGCCAGCAGAGTCAGCACAGATCTCTCCCTGTTACATTACCTTTTAAGAGTAAAATCAAGTACAAGATACAGAAAATATAACTGTGATTGAGAGTAGTAGTAGATACAGCAAAGTGTGGAGCAGTTCAGTGCAAATACAAGATTATGCAAGTACAGATACATTTGGGTGCCATATAGTCGAGAGTTATGAGGTTTACAGATGCTGTCTGAACAGGTGTGTCTTGAGGAGGCACCAGAAGGTGGTCAGGGACTGAGCAGTCCTGATATCCGTGGGTAGGTCATTCCACCACTGAGGGCAAGGGTGCAGAAGGAGCGGACATATGGCAGAGACATGGAGGCCGGCCAGGAGGGAGTTGCAGTAGTCAAGGCAGGACAGTATCAGGGCCTAAACTAGGAGCTGTGTGGAGTAGTCGGTGAGGAAGAGGCAAATTTTGTGTATGTTGTTTGAGGAAGAACAACAGGAGTGTGCCAGAATAGAGATGTGCTGAGGGTAAGAAAGGGTAGGGTCAAGGGTGACCCCGAGGCTCTTGGTGGATGAGGCGGGACAGAGGGTGGTGGATTCAAGAGGAATAGAGATAGAGAGATCAGTGGTGGAGGAGGAAGAGGGGGGGTCATGGAGGTCTGAATTGGAGAGGTTGAGTTTAAGAGTCCAGGAGGAGGTGGCCGAGAGAGAGGTAGAGATACGGGAGGAGATGTGGGAGTCAGAGGGGGAAAGGAGAGATCATCATCTACTGGGCATCATCTGCATTCAAATTGACATTGAAAATATGCTGTCATGCGTTACTTCAGTCATTTAAAATATCGTAATTCATTTAATTAGTTTTTCAGTGCTTAATTAGCTCTCTTCCATTTGTTAATCAGCCATTACTTTTTATATCCCATAACTGGAGTTGTCCTCAGAAATTAAATGTCTTTGTTGCAATGTTACTGAAATTAAACTCCATTTTGATTCATTCAAGTTTCATTGAGGGTTGTATAACCATATACCCTGACAGGAGTCTTTTGCATAATAAAACTACCTATTTTCTAAAAAACCCTGGGGTATAAGTATAATTCAATTTTCCATATTCTTCTCTACTGTGCCTTCTTGTATTTATCTGCAGTGCATTGTGCACTTTCTTTTTTTCATTTATTATCTGCATCGTGGTCTAAAATGATTTTGGAAAATGGTTTGCCTCGAAAATTTCACCGGTCAAATCAACAGTATGTTTTGTGTTTAGTGGAATTAAAGGCAAAGATCTTTTCTGCAGCAGTGCTGTTTGAGATGTAACACAGTCTCTTTTATAGTCAGATTCTAGGATCTGACTGGGAACTCTTCACAACCACCGTAGCCTTTTTTTTTGGGCATCGATCAGTACTCCCATTTTATTTTCTTGACATCTTGCTGGACTGAGATTCAGGGAGAAACCTCCAGGCTCCTTCTCACAAAAAACAGTGCGTAATGGATTCCCAAAATACAATTGAAGGGTGGGTTTTCCAAAATGCACTAAGTCCATTTGTGGTCATATTCTTGCATCGTGCACAGAATATACTCTAAATATAATATCAGTCATAAGTGTATGCTAAAAAAAGGTTTTGTCCTTGTGTTTCAAACAAAGAAAAACAGGTTTCCAAAATGCACACTGTCCCTTTCCGATTCTGCAAAGGGCACTCAGTCCATTGAGTTGTGTTTTCACATGGCTACCATCATGAGGGGGTTTCAAGTTTTGCTGGAGGATTTTATATTGCCTATCAATAAAAGTAAAAGGGGCTTGAAGGCAACCTATGATTTTAGTAACTAGTGGAAGAATAGAGAGAGGTGAGTGAAATAAGTGAAGGAAGGTTTCCCTGAAATAGCGTAATAGCAGATTGCCTGGCTCACCTGATATTAAAACAGGTTGAAAGTGCAAAAGCATTGTACAATTAGATGCAAGGACTTAGTCACTTCATAAAACACATATACTAATTTCCACACTTAAATAAACACATTTTAAGTTATTTTTATAGATATAAGAACTGCTTGGTGCTATTCTGTGAGTGCAGCCTTACAGTGTCCTGGGTGATTGGCTATACTGCAGCTAGAGGTTTGGATCGTAACTAAACTCATGACAATGTTGCTTATGTACAATGTAGAAATACATTTGATTGATAGCATAGTCAATATTGAGTCGGCACTTGATATCAACCTGGTTGATGGTATGAAGGGGGGGGGGGGGGGGGTAAAGAAAAAATAAGTTATGTCATGACAGCAAAAAAAAAAAGGACATCTAAAGTAGTAAATGTAAAAGTAAAAAAAAACTTTATTGGACTTTATTTATTGCACATGTAAAGGATGTTTTTAATGTGTCTTATTGCACATGTATTGCATGTTTAATACTGACTTAAAATATGTTAATTTGCTGAATATAGCATTTTAAACAGTTCATATACTGTACCTATATCTGTTTCATATATTGTATTTAATAATTACTTAACTACGGAAGAGTCCTCAGTCTTGGAGTTTTGTGAAACCAATACATTTGAGGTGCTTATATTTTTGTACCTTTTGCAAAATGTGTTATTGAGTGTTAGACGTATAATTTATCTGACTGATTTTGAATAAGTTTTGAAAAAAATAAGACGGTGTGTGTTTTTTTCCTCCATTTTCTCAAAACCAGTGCTAGTGGACTGAGTGCACTTTGGAAAACTGCCCCTCAGTTGTAATCTTTGTTCAAGAAATGTGGAAAAAACAGCAACGTAACTGAACATGATGAATACAAGCATTTATATTGAATCAAGCAATGTAATATAAATAAAAGGGTTATACCATTGTATTCCAATACAGTACTAATAGTATCACTGTACACCTTGCCTACAAATTACTGTATTTGGAACTAATTGAAGGTAACTTATCTTAGAGTACTAAAGCTGACAACTTTCTTGCATTGCTGAAATTAGGAGTCACATAGCCCTGTACAAGCGACAGAAAATGGAACTACAGGAGCTGTATTATTGAAAAAATAACAAACAAGGCCCCTTAAAAGAGATGATGCTATTATACATTGGAGGTATTAAAGTGCACAAACCCATGAATGCATAGGTTTTAAAAACACCAGAAGACCAATTTACAGTATACCGTGCTTGGTATACAGGGTATGGCACCACAACCAAACTGTGTTCTACTCATAAAACTAGAAACATTCAACACGTTGATTGTAAAGTGTTCACAATTTGTTGTGTCCATGGTTGATGATAGTGATTCTAACATAAGCATTGTCGACATTCATAGCATTTAATGAAAACTTGACTTTATGTTCTGTCTTAATGTCAGCGTTGGTAACATACCTCAGCATTTAAGAGATCATTTCCTATGGTGAAGTGGAGCGTTATGCTTCCAGTGTGATGCAGCCTGTAGTTCAAGTTCAAGCAAATGTAGACGAGGTCCTCATTTTGCACCTAATGCAAAAGATGGCACCTTTATCCAGAACAACTGGTTTTTGTAGTTGATCAAAATGAAAACTGACCTGTGCTTCTCAATGTCTTTTTCAGCAATGTAAAGAAGCCAGAACCAAAAAAGTTCAGTAAGATGAAAATTGCCCAGAAACGCAAATTCTTGTAAGTATTGGATTTGAATCTTGGAAGTGCTGTGTTGGCAGCAGACCACAGTGGGGGAGATATGGAGTGCAGTGGCATGGGAGGATCATTCAGATCAAAATTGGGGTGTCAGGGTGGATCTGTGAGGGGGAGCTTGTCAAATGATGTTCATCTCTCACCTTCATTTATGCAAAGAAAACAGATAGAAAATACAGTTTATAACCTGAAAGACTGAAGCCATTTTTCAGAACCACTACACTTGCCATGTGCAGAAGATGTCAGTCATCTAGTAAAGATGGTATGCAGCTGCCATCATCAGCTTTAAAACAACTGCCTTGCATATAAAACTATAATTTCCCAAAACATTATGATCTGTTTCAGAGATTCGGAAATGTCCAGGTTTGCTGAGGCAATAAGCAATTCTGAATTCAAAAGCAACCCTCTGGCTGCCATTGGGGAACACCTACAGAAGAGACTGAAACAAGAGGAAGAAGAGAGCCTCAGCTGACTGCATCGCCGGGGTGTGAGGATGGGTGTCATTGTGGAAGACTGGTCTTTTATTTATGGTACCTCCTGAGGAAATGGGGACAGTGATTTTTCAACTACTCACTTAATTGTTATTTTTGTTTTCCCTACTTGTTATACTTCATAAGAGTGGAGAATGTCTGAAGGAACAGCATCACGGCTGCAAATACTGCCCAGTTGGAAAATTATTGTGATCGTATCTTGCGCAAAAATAAACGTCAAGCTCTGTATGATAATTCTACGGGAAAGGTTCACTATGTTTGTATTCAATGTTTTAAATTTCCTGAACATAACAAAATAGACAAACAAGAGGAGGGCATGGGGCCTTTAATGCTCGTTGCCTGGCCTCTTATATATCTTAATTATCTGCATTCCTTTTACATCTACTCCATCAGAGCTTGTGTTTTTCCACCATTTGTATGACTGGCTCAGAGACCTTTTCACAAACACTTGTTTATAGATAGACTTTCTTTAGAGTTTTAAGCAACAGCTTAGCACCCTGCCAGCTAATAGTTTATATGGAAACTTAAAATGTATACAGACATAAACTGGCAGGGACATGAGGGAGACATACAAAAATGAGCTTTTATGTTTTATAACAAAAAGTAATTTACAAAAGAGATTCTGGAATAGTAGTGATGTACTTGATGCTGCAATTTATCACTGGGACGTTTTAAACCCAGCTATGTAAAAGTACTCATTAAGTAATGACAGTTTATATTCTTCTGTATAGCAATACATTGTTTGGGGGTAGGGGAATGCATTTTTTATTAACACATGCCTGTTTTTATACGTCATTTGATATCCCCAAATGGAATATCGTCTCTCTTCAACCACCTTATTGATCTCTCTCTCTCTAGCATGACTCACTCTTCACTCCATGCTGCTGTACTCTGTGAACCACTGGGGCCCTCGTTTTGAAGTGCTGGCATTATAGAAAACACACGTCTAGGAGATATTTTGTTTGCGTCTCCCTTATATGATTCAGTTATCTTTAGATAATCTTGTAAAACACCATGTTGGTTGTTATTAGGACTGTATTTTTTTCACAGTAAAAAATTGCTTATTTCGTGGTCTTTCAAAAATAGATATTTTAAGATATTTCACTATCAAACATAATATTTACTAAAGCAGAAACAATAGTGCTGTCACATTCAAAATTGATTGTTTTTTTATTACAACAAATGTTCCTAAATGTTTAAATGCTTATCTGAAAAACCGTAAACGTAAAATTTTAGAATATTTCGTTTTTGTCCACCTGTTAAAGATGTTCTATTTTCACCATAAAACATAAATACATGTACAAATAACAACAGACATGTCAAATGTCCCCTTCTTGTACTGGACATAGTGACCTTCAGTAGAAGTATGTCCAATATTTGATGGAGCTGATGTCTTTTTTGTTAAAGATATTTTAAAGAAATCGTGCAGCTCTATGTAGTATATTCAGTCATTTAACGGAAGAAAACTAAACTGGCTGCCATGTTCCTAAATTATTTATGTTTGAGTGATGAAAAATAAAGATGTATATTTACACCATTCTTTCAGAAATTTGAAATTTTCACGGGGTACTACATATTATGGGGCAGTGGTAAAATTTCACAGAAATCATGAAATCCATGATCACCGTGGACAAAATACAGCCTTAGTTATTATTCATCAGAGCATAGATTCTGATTTCTTGACCACCTGCATGACCATGTGGTGTGCAGGGTGAGCCAGTCTGTCAGAGGAGCACTTGTTCAATTCACTGGTTATTCCACGGGAAGCATCACATTGCCTCAGGAGCTCCTGTAAGTTAGATAGGCATAATCAGCAGGGACTGTGTCTCCATACGAGAATAGACCCTGCTAGTGCCCGGTGAGCTCAAAGTGCACACTTACAGAGAAGCTGGGTGTAGAGGTGGTGTGCTTGGTGTTGGGGTCGGGGAATGCACACTGGAAAGTTCCCTTCAGTTCTGTTTGGGGATTGCTGTCATAACGGAACAGTGATTACACATTCTAAATTGAGAAGAAAGAGTGACATAATTGGGAGCACAAATTAACTCCAGACAGTGTAATCATTTTTAAGTAATTACGGTGCGCTGGTGTAATGAGTTTTAGACTGCAAAAAATTGGATCTCTCACTCCCACTCAGATGTTGTAATGATGAGTCCAACAATAATATTTTAATTTACAATTGAAACTCATTTACCTAACACTGTATAAACCAACTGTTGAAAAGGTTAATCGCAAGGGCATTAGTCTGTAGACTGAAAAAAACTATTGAACAAAATGCATACATTTCTGATGTCCACAGATTGCATAATTCCCACACCATAATTTAAAGACAGCAAACATCAGGTTTTAGCAGCAAAAGAAACAAAATGAGCTAGGCACACAGCAAACTGTTCACAAACTGATTGCTGGTAAGTATTTTTTTAGTTTTTTGGAATGGATTCTCACGCTCCTCTAAGTATGCATGAGAATCTGCTAACACCACCCCTTTTTATGGTGATGCACTCTTTCAATGCCTGCTTCCCTCATTGGCTGGCAGGGGATGAGACAAGCACAGGCTTCCCATGAGAAACGTCTCCTGTAATCACTCCCTCTTTGCACAGAGAGCCTCTGTTATCCGATAAAATTCAATGCAATTGTTCAATGTGTTCAATGCACGTTTTGTTTGGTGGAACAAGCGACATTCTAGCTCTGCCAGGGCTTCCTTGCTATGTTGAAATCGTTCTATTCTGTGCAGGTTATACTTACAGTTGTGCCTAACAATGAACTATTTCTAGTATGCGTCAGGAATATTTCCTTTAATTGTTTGATTAAGGGTGCATATAGATTTTGCCCTACACAATACATAAACCAAGTGCATTCACATAAAGAGGGTCATTATGGCCAATCATGTAATAGTCGCTGTACTGAAAGGTAAAAATATTTGTATAAAAGCAAGAGTTTATCAGATTATAACCAAATGCAATCCAAAATGTCTACAGCAGGCTAGAAGTGTAAGATAAAGGTTTGGTGAACATTGTGGCAAAATCAAGGCAGTTCTTGTGCTCACAGTGTGACGGAAGGATGTGATCAGTGCGTAAGGGTCCCTGTTGTTTGAATGAGGACTCTAAACGCTAACCTGTATGAAGCAGCACCGAGTTCATAATTGGCTCAGTCGTTGTGAAAATAGCAATGTTTGTGATTTAGTAGAGGTCACAAAGGTAATTTGAACAGGTTATTAGAGTGGGCTGTTACTGTGAACAGTCTCTCCCTGAAGGCATTGATGCCCTTGGCTTTAAGCATCTATCATTTTCTGTTTTCTACTGCATGCCAGTGAATAGCCCGAAAATAGAACAATGTAGGTTGCATTTGTGCAACAGACACACATTCTCTATTAATGATTGCTTTACAATCTGCAATAACAATGACAACACCCACCATCTGTTATTAATCTAATATTATTGTGTTTTTAAGCAAAGGGATTGACATTAGTGTTGACACCATTAATTGCTTTTTGGAGTTTCTAATAAGAACTTAATCTAGAGGTAACTATTATTTATCTTTTTGGTCACTAAAGCTGTGAGGCTACTTGCACGTACGTGTGATGTTTTATAAGGTCTTGTATGTATTTCTGTAGTTGGTGGTTGCCTTTACTTTTGTATTATACTTTGAAACTACTTTTTATGACATTTACAGTAATACTGGTTTAATTTCTGTGGTGTGCATGTATGTATCTATTTAGCCTGGAACAAAGAAGATAATTAAGAAAATAAAAAAATAAATGATATCATGCTTTTTAAAAGTTGGAAATATTACCCGCCTTCAGTCTAATAGTTATGACAATTATTCTTTTGGAATAACTTGGGATCCACGCAAGATTTTTTTCATTTTTTAATATTGTATAATAAAATTAAAAAAAAAAAAACTTTAGCCGCTCCAAGTAAAACATGTTTCTTCAATATTTTAACAGTATGATGTAGACTTTGAACTTGCTGTTTGTTCAAACCAATTATAAACCCATGAAGCTCACATCATATTTCAGCTTCCACAGATTCAGGTCAAGTCTAGATCATATTCCAGTGCATACAGGAAGTGTTTGTTCTGTAATTCATTCCTTTTACCCTGCTGCTATAATCCAGGTAAACTGATAGTCGTTATTATACTGTGTATTCTACAGAGGCCACCCAGTGACAGATTACATTGTATATGAAAAAATAGCATAGTTTATTTTAGTTAATTTAACTTGGTTTATAATAGGCTGATATAAAACTAGATAGCTTATTGTCTTACCAGACTTGCTGTCTGTAAAGCATTTAGCAGCTTCCCCACCACTTTTGTCCCAACGTCATTTAAGACATATGTATCACACCTGTTAATACCTCTTCACAATTTCAACAAAGAAAACTGAATTTCTGGCAGTACTCATATTGGTGTGTGGGTGTGTATCTCTGTTACCCATGCATACTGTATCACCAATGTATTCCTTTTGAACATCAATGTCTTTATTAGCCTTAACAGTACTTTTTCTCCATCGGCTAAGCTGTATGGAAAATAAATATGCTTTGGAACAGCCACCCACATGGAATGCAGCATGCTTAGCGTGGGTCTGCCACAAACACACAAATCTGAGCAGCAATGAATAGCCTACTTGGTCGTCTCTGTATGCAATTACTCATTGATCTGAATGTGTTACCAGGGCAGATCCCCTGCAATGTAACATCTCATTAACAGGACTGTCTTGGTGACTGTAGCAGCAGGAGTAACTGAAGAAGCAAACATTGTGTGTTTAAACACCAGCAACAGAATGTTTAAGACCCAGCTGTGTTACATTTGTATGAGTCCTTGGAATTCTCACACATGGTTCTGCGTATCTACAATTAACAACCTGTAAAGATTACAGGCCTATCTTCTGAAGCAAAGGCGCTCACTCTGAAAGCAATAACATTGAAAAATGACAATTTAGTTGCAGGTAGAAAATTGTTCTGAGAATTGCTTGATAGTTTTATACCAGTATAAGTGTTTTATTCCTTTCAGACACTCTGTACTTCAGAACAGGGCCTGTGTGTTTTTGTTTTTGTTTTGTGATGATATAAAACAATTATCATTAACCTTTTCACTGCCATGCTAAATATAACCTCTCCTGCTTTGCCACCAGCTCCCCAATTTAGAATGTTGAATTGAGTTCCCTCACCACAGGAATTCCCCACAAAAGCATCCTCCAATCCCACAGCCAACCTCTTTATATCCAGGATCTCAATGGCAGATGTTAGTGAGCTACCAGCCCCTGGAGTGCTAAGACCAGTCCTGCAGGTGTCTATCTGAGCCCCCTGGGCTCCTGGGCCTTCATAATCTGCAGGAGCACCATGTCTATGCAAAGCTCTATCCCCTGGGAATGTCTGCAATATCACACAGCTAGGATGCAAACCCTAACACTATGATTCACGCTGCGCACGACCGTGTCTTTACCAGGTCAGCTACTGTGACACCCATCGTATTAAAACCTTTGATTATTTTACTTTATTTATATATATATATATATATATATATATATATATATATATATATATATATTATATATATACATATAATACCACACACACACACACCACAACAAACACACACACACACACACACACACTAATAGAACTTATTCAGTGAAGAGAAGATTTCATGAACGTTTTTATAATCCTTGTCTGTGTTGTAAGTTCAGTTACAGAAACAGCTGTTAAATCCTGATTGCTTACAGATATATATACAAACATGTATTATTGTAATGTAAAATCATTTATCTAAATTGGTTGTGTTTGTCATCTATGTTTTCTAATGCAGAGCTTTGAAAAAAGCAGATGCAGCATTGCATTCCCTCTAGATCTATTTTAAATCCATTTCCATTTAGCTTTTTTATGATACAATCCATCACTATTGTGCAGAAGTAAAAGGCTAAGGATAATTTGGTTTTATAAAGCGTTCCTCAACTGTAGCTTTAGGGAATTATTGGTTGCAAATAACTGTTGTTGCTCTTATTGTTGTAACAATTACTTGAGGAGAACAGTGTGAATGGCTGTATATCCCTAGCTTCTCAAGGCATCGGTTGTGTTAAACACACATTTCAGTGGGTTTTCTTTCATTAAAATGACATTGACATGTGACTTTTGGCATGTGAAAATGACATTTCATGCACATTGAAGTGGTCACACTGAAAAACAGTTCAATGTTAGCTGTTATTAATTCATAATCCATTCTACTTATCTTTCCTGCATTATGGATAGATAAACAGAAAGGTATGTTCTGAAAACTGATGAAACAGTTGGTCATGTCTCTGCTGTAAATAGTTTCCATGGAAACGCAACATGTAAAACAGAAGAGGCCTTTATTAGCAGCATTGAAAGTGATTAACAAGTAAGTTGCAATAGCAAAAATTTAATTGGTTTTAATGCCAATTCAAAAAAGACTTTAAAAAAGTATTATTGGTATAACTGTTGTTTGCTGTTTTGCTTGGTCTATAGGAAAACTCAAGGCAATAATAAGACAGTGGTATTAAGAACCTTGTAATTATCTACTATTGATTGCACATTGTAATGGTTATTACCATTATGAAATCAGCACGAAAGTAATTGTAATAAAATACATGAGGAATCTTTGTATTCAATTACAGAATTACAGAAAACAGACTGTGAAGTGCATTGAATTGAGAATCATATTCAGTGTCAGGAAGTAATGTTGCTGTAATCTGATTATGTTTTTCAGCCTCTTGTAAATGTAATGGTTCCTTTTTAAGACAGGTAAATAAATATAGTAATGGATTACATTTTATGTGAAAAAAATAAGGTAGTTACTTTTAGACTACAGTAATGCCTAATGTGGAAATCATAAAGTGCTTCCACAGTGCAGGTCAAACCTTAGTCCCATGAACACGCTTCTGATAACATCTTGCTAGAAAAAGGCGTCAGAGGAGGGAACGAGTGGGTTCGATAGTTGGACTTGACCTTCAAGGAATATTTCAAACTGCAGCCTGAAAGGTCAGCCTAACGCTTTCTGAAGCTTATACAAGCGAAGTAGACTGGATGTGATCATTTAATTAGTAGACACTTTTCAAGAACTCAGATTTTTTATATCAGCAATTCTATTTTTGATATAAAAATAAAAAGTTATTTTTTGATATCAACCATTTTATTTTTGACATAAAAAAATAATATTTTTGATATTGAAAATAACACTGAGAATTGTTCATATCAAAAATGTTATTACAGATAGCAATAAAGCAGTTTTTACTGTGCTGTGTTCTCATATCAGTACTGCTCACGTCACCTGCTTTAGAAATTCATCCTCAATGATCCTCAACTGCAAAGTCAACTCAAAGCGGTGATGTCGCCATCAGCCACCTACCTTAGACACTGAACGTTATTTTCTGTTTCAGCCTTCCCACTTTTCAATGAATATGACAATAGACTAAATACAGGTCAGTAATGATTAGTATAAAAGAGTTACTCACTAGTGAAAGATACATCACTTTGATACGTTCTAATGCATCCGTCTGCCACAAACATAATTTGAAAAATTCAAATCCGGGAGGTTAATTACAAGGTTGGATAGACCTTTAACAAAAGAAAAATGTATTTAATAAAAATGGTTAAACATTTCAAACATCTGTGCTGCTTTTTTAAAGTTTCAAGCATAATACAAAATTTTAATAATACAAAAAAATATATATACTAGGTAAGGACCATCGTATTGGTTTGTAACACCTAAAAGCATTGTGAAAGGCAGACAAGCAAGGTAAATCACAGAGAAGTATGGAGAACTACGGGATTATCTTATACACCCAAACAAGCTAAGAACCCAGCCTGAACCTATGATTTAAACAATGATGATCACAATATTATTTTTGCTACCAGCTCAATTTAGTCAAAATTATACACGTAGAAATTTGCCGACTGAAAAGATCTTTAATAGTGGCTGTGAGTTTAACTAGGTTAGTTTTCTTACTAGTAGACCCACTTTGTGTCTGAAGCATAAGAATAAAAAAATGAATATTTTACTTCAGCTTTGAGGAACACAATCAGGTAATGTGTACCGAATGATGGCTTGATTATTGAAGTATAGAGCAGCTATAAATCCACTTGGTGGAGATGTTGCTGGGTGGTACTTTTTTTCAAGGTACCAGATCAGTAAGGGTCTGAGGTGAACTTTTCTTAAATAATTTTCTTTTTTATTATGTATCAATCAAGCAGTGTCCATATGGATTAATATGTATCTGTGTCTTGTAATCTTCCAGCTGGCAGCAACTAAGGTTTCAATCCCCAAGGCCCCATATGACTTGCCCTTCTTTTAAGTAAGATGATACTCCAAACATCCAAAGTTTGAAATACTCTGGAATATAATCAAAGTACATTTAGCTTTTTTTATCTCCAGTTTACTACCTTCAAATTTGTCCTTGAAGATGCTTATTATTTAGATGTGTCTGGTGTCCTGTTCTTCAGGATGGTATCATTTTCTATTACGTCAGTGGTATGTTGTGTTGAACAATCATTGGCAGAATGTTTGTAACATGCATGCTTCAATCAAGTCAAAATTCAAAAATAATAATATTTTAAAAAGCACTAAACATGCTTTTTATGTAGAGTGGGGGACATGCTAGCCAGTACCACCAGTTGTATTTTAAATATGATATCACAGTGACTTACAAACTCTCAGTTTGACTTCTTGGGAATTGATTCAATGAAACACAGGACCAGCGTTATTTCCCTGGTCTGTGGTGTCTATAATGTGCTGAGCCGAACGTTTTCATTTTCAGCAGGGCTCGTATGTACTTGTCTACTGAATAAATCTGTCCAGGTTGTAAGTGATCAGAATTCAATCCATTCCAGCATCAATTATAGTTTCCATGCCAAATGGATCAAAATTCTGACCTTCAAGGTGATTGAGAGGTCACACATGTACTCTACATCAAATTAAAGATGTATTCAATACATACTAAAGTGTATCAGTTAGTTTTAGTGATGGGTTGTTGAGCCACCAATGTCCCTTTGGGAAGTTTATGGGAAATCAAGGCAGGCTGCATCAATGCAGTTCCTAATGGAAATGTATCCACATAGCAAACCGAATATCTTTATTGACTCCAATTGTAATCCTTGCTGCCACTCAGATAGGCCAAGACATGAGACAGACTTGCCTCCTCTGCCTTTGTAAAAAGGCTGGTCCTTCCATGGGTTGTGTGTATAAATGGTACGTGAGACTGTGATAACATATGCTGTGCTTGAGGATCTCTTTGTATGTTCTCTTGATCAGAATACTAAATTCACCACAGAACGCCTGTCTAACACATTCTGTGCGCCAAACGTGTTCAGAATGCTAACCACAGTAGAATTATTACTTTTAAATACCACTTCAGATGCTAGCAACTCTTTTTGATCCCAGAGACAGCATCAAACTACCTTGCGGTACCTTTTACTTTATGGTTAAAAAAAAAAAGAGGACTGGCGGTATATACATAGAGTAACCAAAAAGTTGGTTGGTAGCCTTTTTTGGTTTACTACGTGTTTCATGAGCTTCAGGGGTGCAAGACTGTCTTCATGAGTGTCTGAGCCACTGCTCCTCTGTAACTCTTCAGATCAGAGAGAAGACATGTTGACCAGCAAGATGTGAGAAGTGTGATTCCCAGGCAATACATTGATGATATGCTAATACATTATAAATCAATTATCTATGCTGCTCGGCTGAGGTTTCTTTAATCTTTTGCATTTATCCAATTAAACAGTAAAAGAGCACACTACTATTCAACAGAGCTTCCTCAAACTTGTATATGTTTTATCTGTCAGGGGATTGATGAGGCAGGATGACAGAAAGAAAAGTAACTGACACAATGAATATACATAAAGAAATACTATGCTATGTTCTTGAAACTTTACCCCATTAAAAAGTGGGTTTAGGGTAATCCCTAACCTAAATGGCACTTTTATTCACTATTCATATCATTCAGTAATAATATCTGGTACTACACTGTCATAGTTTTATTTTTATTGACAACCCAGAATGTGCACCACAACATAGTGTTAAAATGTTAGAATAAGATCCATTAGCAATTATAACCTATACCATTTTTCCTGGCAAGTTATGTTACATATATGTCACTGTCAGATAAAATACACACTTATTAAATAATCCATCCATTATCAATAACTGCTTTATCCTTTTACAGGGTCACGGTGAGCCAGAGCCTAACCTGGCAGACACAGGGCACCACACACACACACAGGGCAATTTAGAGTGACCAATCAACCTAAACAGCATGTCTTTTGACTGTAGGAGGAAACTGCAGTACCAGGGAGAACATATGAACTCTTCACAGACAGACCCCCTAGACTGGATTTGAACCCAGGTCCCTGGCACTGTGAAGTATCAGTGCTAACCACTATTCCAGTATCCTGAGAAGGTAATCAGAAGATCTCAATTGATTTATTTTTAGTTTCTGTTTTTTGTGAATGTTTAGGATCCTCATTCAAAAATTCCCAAATTCTCAATGGTGATAAAACACAGATGTGTATTTACTTTCATGATATACAGAAACAGAGTAGTGATGTACTGAGCTATCAGTTATATGAGAACTGCAGACAAAATCAGTAAACTGGTCAAGATAAAAAGATCCAATAGGATTCCTATTGAATTAATTTGACATTAACATCAATTCCACACATTCACATTCCCAGTCCCACCCCTGTCATTAATACTTCTGAGTGGTGAGGTTTTAACAAGAAGGGTCTCTTGGTAGTTTTCTAATTAATTAAAATCAAACTTAACTCAAATGAGTCAATTACAATACTGTAGTCAAAGCTGCATTCCTTATTCTCCAGCCAGCCACCGGTTGTTTTTTTTTTTGTTGCTTGTTTTTTTTTTCAGTAAAGAGTCTTGAATTCCTCAAGAAACAATCTGCACATGCCACTGCATCCATTGGTAATATGTTTTGAGATGAAATATCTATATGGTTTTGTCTGTCATTGATGAAGAAATTATGTAAGCATCAATGCTTTGATTATCAAGGTTATTTTTAGCTCATATGAATGGGGTAATATTTCTTGATTATGTTCCAGCTGATGACAATCAGATTGGGTACACAACTATCCAATAATTTAATAAATGTCAATCATATTTATTAGTGTGGGACACATTAACATTAAACATGATAAATAGAATATATTGAAAACTAACTATGAGTGAGTATATTTACTCAGAATTAAGTATCAGTTAACAAATTTACCAATTTATATCAGATATATTATCACAAGGTACATTTAACATGATTTTAACAGTCTTCGATTAGATGCCTAAAATGTCACTGCAATACAGGAGCAAGCCACAATATAAACCAAAAAATGGGAAAGAAGAGCAGACAGCGGAAAAGGCAGGAGAGGCAGCAGCTGCTTAAATGTAAGCTGCTATAGTGATGATGACAAAGTAAAACATACAAGATACACATTACAGTACTGTGGATCTCATTTCAATAGGCTGCAAAGTTGCTTCTTAGGTTTTACAGCATGTTTCAATATATCTGGAAAACTACATTTCCAATTGTTCTGAAACATGGTGTTAACATTGTTTAGCATAAGTTATTGGAGAGTAATGCATTTTGGGTTATATTGAGGTGTCTCATTGTCTAGACATCCATGCGTCAGTATCTTACACTTCTATATTTATATGTGTCTTGAGAACACAGGAAGGTATTTCACAGTCATTATAAGGAGCTGCCGTCGCTCCCAGAGCCAGAGAGGGGCGAGGAGCTGCCGTCGCTCCCAGAGCCAGAGAGGGGTGAGGATCTGCCGTCGCTCCCAGAGCCAGAGAGGGGTGAGGAGCTGCCGTCGCTCCCAGAGCCAGAGAGGGGTCCGGAGCCGCCGTCGCTCCCAGAGCCAGAGAGCCGGGAAGGGCGGCTGCGAAAGCGCGCGGTCTCCTCCCTCGGGCCCACCGGGAGGGGGGGGCCGGGCCGCCTCCGCCACCAGAGGGGGGCCGCCGGGCCGCTAGAGGGAGCCGGGCCGCCTCCGCCGCCAGAGGGAGCCGGGCCGCCTCCGCCGCCTCCTCCACCAGAGGGAGCCGGGCCGCCGTCGCCGTGCTACCTTGGAGATTCGGGGCCCCCTCAACCAAAGAAGGCTTGGGGGCTCCGACATCAACCCCGCCCACCACCACCCACCATAACAGCCCACCCAAGGGACATAATTGGACTCTTGGGGGGGGGGGGGGGGGGGGGGGGAGTTGGCCGATTGCGGCCGGTGTACGTTGTACATGGGGGGAGGTGTGTGGCAGAGCAAAGCTCTGCCCTTTAGAAATTGGCAGGGATGGGGTTAAATTCCCCCTACCTGCCTGGGTTTATTGTGTTCAGGTGGCTGGGGTTGATTAGTTGATTAGGTTGATTAACGATCAATCAGCGCCCAGCCACCTGATATAAAAGGAGGCCTCTGCTTCTCATTTGGGGAGAGGGAGCTGAGGAAGCAGGTTGGTGTTTGTTTTGTGGTTTTTGAATTTTCTAAATCCAGTGAAGGCATTGCCCAGCCTGGAAACTTTATTTTTGTGAGTTTTGTTTTTGCTTTATTTGTGTTTGAGTATCTGTTATTTTGCCCTTGTGCACTTTATTTTTGTTTATTTATAATAAAATAGTTATTTTTTTTGAACTGCAGTCTGTCTCTGGGCCTCTATCCACTCGCCAGCCTGCCACAGACACATTAACATTAAACATGATAAATAGAATATATTGAAAACTAACTATGAGTGAGTATATTTACTCAGAATTAAGTATCAGTTAACAAATTTACCAATTTATATCAGATATATTATCACAAGGTGCATTTAACATGATTTTAACAGTCTTCGATTAGATGCCTAAAATGTCACTGCAATACAGGAGCAAGCCACAATATAAACCACACTATAGTGATGATGACAAAGTAAAACATACAAGATACACATTACAGTACTGTGGATCTCATTTCAATAGGCTGCAAAGTTGCTTCTTAGGTTTTACAGCATGTTTCAATATATCTGGAAAACTACATTTCCAATTGTTCTGAAACATGGTGTTACATTGTTTAGCATAAGTTATTGGAGAGTAATGCATTTTGGGTTATATTGAGGTGTCTCATTGTCTAGACATCCATGCGTCAGTATCTTACACTTCTATATTTATATGTGTCTTGAGAACACAGGAAGGTATTTCACAGTCATTATAATACATATACTTTGGACATCAAAAGAAACATATCGCTTATATCTGAGCATCAAAAGAAATGCATCACTTATATTTGGATAAAATTCACTAGATGTGATTGAAAAATGACAAACTCTTTTTTAGAGCAGGTGCGGTGACTTTTTATTGTGCTGATTAACAAATGACATCATGAAGAAAATCTGTCGATCTTGGGCAGGTGTTGTGACTCTTGGTCTTCCAGTTCATGGCCTGTCATTGGCAGTGTGTGTCTGGTTATACCATCTGGTCAGGTCTGAAATTGCTGGCTGTGAGCACCCAAGACAGCGAGCCACAGTACGCTGCCCTAGCCCAGCCTCCAACATGCTGATTGCACGAAGGTGCTGCTCTCTTGACATGCATGGCATGTTTTTTTTGGTGCGATTTTCTTTATTGCTTTTATTCAAGCATGCAATTTAATAACTGAAATCCCTCCATATTTAGTGTCCAGTCAACTGTCTCACTAATTTGGTGATTAAGTTCACATGCTTCATTCAAAGTCACTCAAGAGTATCATGGTCAAGGATGACTGATTGAGTGATTAAAAAGAAACCAAAAACATTTTGCTAATATCCATCATTTATATACCTTTTTTTTTCAAAAATAAATGTGTTATAATAGTGATAAGTTTCTTCTGATGTTCTGTATATATAAACTACTCAATGCCATTGCTAAATCGATACTATTCTGTACATACTGTTGATGCACGCCATGGTCGCAAACGTTTTCAGAATGTATGCTACTGACATACTTGTTTCAGACACACCTATTCATCCATCCACTAGTTTCAAATAGCTTAGTTCAAAAATGTCTCTTCAGCCATCTGTATAGATAAAAAGCTATACTTTCATATACTTTTACTATGGTAAACTTGTATATGGCTTGCTCTTGGTTGGGCTCTATCCATATTTGTAGGTTTAACTGCTCCACTACATCCACCTTGCAGGGGATTTCATCCCCAGTGGGCAATTATAAACACTTTGCAAGCATGCACATGAGATTGTAACATTGGGAAAGGGAAATGGAGTTTCTATTCACTCTGTATTGCCAGGCTGATCAGGGCTGTGATGGATGGTAGCTTTCCATGCAATGCTTTATCAAACATAATCAATTTCCATTTTATTTTGTCCGGGATTGAAAAATTGTTTCCAGAAGGGCAAATGTTTTAGTGCAAGGGAGTACTTTACAAATCAATGTAGGTATAAAGTATCCCTACAATGGGTTTGTCAATATTTATTTGATAATGGTCTCTGTAAATATTTCTAAAACACAGGGAAAATGTAATTAAGTGAATCTCTTTTTTACATGACATATGTTACAGAAACTGATAGAAAGATCCACAAATGTGATCAGGGACAGTACAAGATTTTTAAGCTCATAATATTCACCCTAAGGAAAATAGATATCTCTTAATTCCACTAGACCACACAAATAAAGGTTTGGTTTTGCCCTTTGTTATGCTTTATAGTGCATGCGGATGTATTTTGGAAAGGAGACTAAATCCTTGACTTGATGATATTGTGCTCTAATCTTATTCTAATCTACCATTTATCTGAGGTCCCATAATTTAGATTTACAGTACATAGGGAAACTGCTAATTGGTTTATGGTATAGACCAGGTAACCAGTGGTATTTTGCGGATTCTCTACGGCTGCATCTTGTAGAGGATGTGTCATTTAACATGGAATAAAACACATGAATTCAAGAATGATATGACCTGCATTAGGTAAGGCGGGTCCTTATGAAGCATGAGCATTTCAAAAAAAAAAAAAAAACAATAACAAAACTTATACACATAATATAAAATGGGAATAACACCATACTGTAATATACCAAACACAACAAAATATGCATATAATAATGATATTTAATCATTTAAAGAGACAAAACCCAAATACAATCTTGGCACCTAGCTGTGTTGATTTATTTTACAAAAGTGAATAGCTCAAAGAAAACTGTATTGTTTCAGAAACAAATACACATTTTAAAGCTGGGAATGCTATGTTATTGAGTGACTTCTATTAACATATTTAACAGTTTGTTGGCCCTTTATCTTTATTTTGTTAAGATCATCACACAAGTCATAACAATGCAGACATAAGGTGTAGTAGGCCTACAGTCTGCAGGAGGCCTGTATATCAATTTCCAGAACACATACAGTTTTAAATAAAACAAATAGCATCACGTTTGCCATTAGCAATGCTTACCAACACCCCCCTCCCAAGGGACTAGCATACGTACCTCTAAATACTTAAATATCACAGTTTTCTTCCATTTGTTGTTGCAAAGCTCCTAATATGTGCTTCAGGGCTGCTTCAGACCCTGTCTAAATAGTGGAAATTGTAGTTCAGTGCCATCCCAAGAACTCAAATCCCCCCCTTATATCTGCCCTCCCATTTTGCAGCTTTCTAATTTTTAGGAACTCACATAGCATAATAGAATGCACATGCAGCCTGAATTTTAGATGTGATGTGCCCCAATGACTGGGCTCTTAAGTGAAGCTTTAATAATAATTGCAGGATAACAGTTTAATCCAAACAGCATACAAGCAAAAAGCCTTTGAAATAATCTCTTCATTGTTTTTAGCGGTCTGTATCTATGTGGCAATGTTGTTAATACTGTAATGGATTTGTGTGATTAAAAGATTTGTTTGAAGAAGAAGGAAAGCTATTTTACAAGGTAAAGAGCTTCTAATATATTTATATGAACACAACAGAAGGAAGCCCTCTGCAATACCACATATAGCACTGCTTATCTGATCAGCTTCTTGTGACAAACAAGCTGTTTCGAGTAAAATCACAAAGCAACGTGTTCCATTAGCACCATGTTTTTTCCTGAAAGAAGAAAAACACCTGTTGAAGATACAAAACTAGAAAGAAACATAGTAAGAATACACAAGGGCCTTGAATTCATTCCCGAGTTGTTTTTATTATGGTTTGCAACAGATTTCTTTTGTCTTTTCATAAATGTGCTAATGACACTCTGGAGTAAATTACTTTGAGAATTTCTCACTTTTTCTGCAAACAACCTATTTTGTTATGTATCCATCCGTCTATTCCAAATAGTATTAAATATTTTTCATCGTGGAATTTATCAGTCAAAATGTAACAACTTACTGTCATTTTGAATTGGCATAGTAGTCTCAACAACTATAAATACCTAGTTGGTCCCATGCTGGCTCTGTGCTGAACACCAGGGGGATTATCACTAGTTTATAACACTTATCAAATTTAATCGAAAGAATTGTCTTAACAAGATTACAAATTTTTAATACTGTATGGTAAAGGTCTTCAACAACTGCAGTGTAATAAAATCAATAACTAGTATTATGTGAAATTAACTTAATCTTTCAAATTGTTCTATCCTAATTCAATAGTCTACAAAAGTTAATTCCATACAAAACATATTTATTCCATTAGAATAGCTTTGTGTATAGTGCCAAATTTCACTTTAATCTACCTTGGAGTTGGTAAAGTTCAGTTGTTAACTTTTAAAAGTTTTTAGACAAGTATCCACCTAAAATGGTACAGCACCATTAAAGTTCCTGTTAGTTTCATAAAGGCTAGTCAAGTGAACAGAGGTGTTGTTATGGATATGTATAAAATAATAATAATAATAATAATAACTGTGATTTGTATTGCACAGAAACATCTCAATGCTCTACAAAGTATGTGCATTAGAGGAGAACATTATGTGAATTAATGACAGCTTTCAAGAGTTGTAGCCATTACACTGTATACAGTCGAGGATTTCTTATTAATGATAGTTATATCACATCGTCCGTAGCCATTTCCAACCAAGTTCAATGCTAAGCCAGTTTCTTAGAAGAGCCATTCCCGATGATCTGTCTTCACCAGTTAGATTTATAGAAAATGACTAAACAATAACTATAAACCCTGAGCATACATGCTTATGTTGGACATGAATTTCAATTTCCTAAAACGCTCATACAAATGAAATCCGTCTTTCTAAAAGCTGTTTGAAAGTGGTTTCACATTTACCAGCTGGAAAACTGCCTAAGAACTGCTCTTTCCAGCTCTGTCTCTGTCGTAAACTGTTCATGCAGTGTAAAAGCTGCTTGAGCCACATTTGCCTTCAAAACAAGGGGGACATGTATTGTTCAACTGTTCAATATCAAACTGGTTAAATTTCAAACTGGTGCAGCTGATGGTTCCATCTGCAGTCTTCAATCTAATCTGCACTGGATGTTAAAGTCTAGGTGATTCAGGTACAATAGGTTCACAGCATCTGTTCTGCCTTTGCCGGAGAACCTGGACGAGAATGAGCTCTCTTAGGCCACGTTTCCATCTGAACCATCAAACCAGCCTGTAAAACTCAATCTCATCTTGTTCCAATATGAAACTGTGGCTGGTTCCATCTATAGCCCACAATGCAATCTGCAACCAGATATTACACATTTATAAATGATTTAAAACCACCTCTACTGTCCTTAGTATTAGACACTCTCTCTGTAGCTTCCTCCGTCCATGTGATGGAGAGATCAAGTTTTGCCAGCCTGCAATCTAATTGGATGACCGGGCCCCAATTAAAATTGATTTTGTCTCAGTTTGCTACTGATGGAAATTAATAAGTCTGAGTTTCATTTTCAAGCAGTTCCAGTGGCAGGTGAAAACACGGCCTCAATAAGTTTTAGAATCCCGGTTCAAATCTCCTCGATATTGATTGACTGCAGCTGTACATGGAAACACAACCAAAGCTACTATAAAAAATGAACAAAGTGCAATTTCAACAGCATTCCTATACAACAAACAGACAATAAACTATGATAATGTAGTAAACCAACAAATGCTAATAATATTGTATTGAGAGCTCTTACACTGAAGGGTCTAGAAGGCAGATTTATCTCGCTGTGGTGTCATAATGGTTCAAAACAATCAATGCACATGAAAGTTACAGTAAGCTGGTGCTATCAAGTGCCATACTTGTTTAATCAGACACGTAGACCTATGTTTTAAGTAGTCGAGTATTTGATTAAAATGGTAAACATATCTTTCTAAAGGTTAATAATAGCATTAGGATATTTGTTGTGCATGAATACCCAGAGAAATCAGCACCACTGATACAGTAATGGGCATAACTCATGTACTTGAAGAAGAATGAAAAGTGTGAAATGAGACAGATTTATAGCTTTATATCAAAGTGTAATAACGCATAGTAAAGCTATGCTAAAGCATAGGTAAGCATCGTAAAACCCAGACAGGCATGGTAAAACATATACAAAATATGACAAACCATGGTAAATGCATAGTACAACCATGGGAAAACTATAAAATTACATTTTTATAAGGGATAAACCTTCCATATGCTTTTGTTTCAGTCTGAAATCTATATTTTTTCATTGCACTAACTCCTAGAAAATATAAATAATGTAATGTTATGCACTGGTAAAATGCTTTAGCAAAGATTTTAATAGAACAATGTACAGTTATAACAGAAGTAGAGTAGTAATGCTCTACTTGTGTGGCAGTCAAACAAAACAGTAAGTATTACATTGCCTTGTGATTGTTATGGAACATCAGCATTAAAACAGTGTGAAAAAATAGATCTTGGAGGGTTAGCACAGAAACTGGTGTAAAGCACCTTAGCAATGCCTCAGCTTTTTTTGTTATGCACTAAGTGAACAGTTTGGACTGAATGCAAGAGTGAAATGGACAGTTTTGGCTCAGGATCTCACCTCCACGGTCGCTGGGAGTCACCACCATCAATTGAGGTGAGACTGTAACTCTTTCAACCAAGGCCAGGTGATGGAACACTGACACCCCTGGAAGGGAGATGCCACTGCAAGGGAGGCTGGGGAAGGGGAAGGGGGAGGGGAGAAATAAGTTTGGGACATTTTGGGAGCAGGCAGGCACTGGATTTAAGCAGTAGCGTAACCAATAATGGTAGCGGAGGGAGATTGTAGCCTTGCTGTTAGAATCACAGCATGCCTCTATGTTTATAGGGCACTGTATGCAGAGAGTACAGACCAGCACTCATCTCCACCTCAGGTATTTCACAGTATGCAATGAGAATTTTTGTATGAGCCCTGAAAAGTTTACCACAGTACTTTTGTACTTTCCCCAGGGTTGCACTATGCATTTATCATAGTTTACCCTGGTTTGCCAAGTTTTTTTTTTAATATAGTTTACCATACCTCTCCATATTTTACAATGTTTACATATACCACTGTGCTTTATTACACTGAGCTGTGTTTTACTATCGGGAAAAAAAGAGATTCTCTGTCATTGTCATTGCTCCCGAGTGGCCTACAACTGGTAACTCAATGGACTGCTGAAGCAGGTGGGTTCATCATTTTGTACCCAGTTGTATGACGGTCTCTGTGAATAGGGCAGTGGTAGTTTTACTGTGAATACACGGCTCTGAAGTAGTACAAAATAAATCACTGGTTTGGTTAAACTCTCCTCTATACTACTCTCTCACAGGGGTTCGGACCAGATTTTGTAGTGCTCTAGCAGTATATTATATGTTATTGGTATGTCATCTCTGGTACCAGTGTAGTGTTATTTTCAGGTACTCAGCACACTGTGCTTGCTCGCGCATGCCTAAACAACTTCCACTTAGAAAGCACGGAAGTGTCCATTCAAATCTGGTATGCTATTTTTTGTCTATTTGTTTTTTGAGAAATGGATTGTCTGTTTCCAGTTTAAGTTTACAAAAAAAAAACATGCATTATTAGGAGTTTGTCTGTTTGACAATAGGAAAACAGTCACATCGCAATTCATTACACCTGTACCAAAATCTCACTGCGTACAGCTTTCAATGTGACAGTGTACCACTTTTGAACATTACTCGGGTCAAGTTTTGGTACGAGTACCACATTGTGATGATGTATCAATTTATAATACTACACCGTAATTCCAGATGTTAGGGTATATTCGAATTTACCGATCAATATACCAATTAATATTTACATATCTTATACTGTAGTCTTTCTACAGTTCAACCTATTTTTTTAAATTTGTAAACTGTAAGTTCAATTCGTAAAAATGTTCAATTTATCTAAATTATATTAATTCATAATTGTTGCTCTCTCTAAACAAAAGTACTTTCTTGTTCACAGCCCAGCCAATTGCTTAGCAGTATTCACCTGTCAAACCTCTTGTAACCCAATCGCTTATTTCTGCCCTTACTCCCTGTTTGTCCAATCAGCTTTGGGGAAAAGACTGACAGCTACTTGCAACCAAAGAAGCCCAGTCAAAGAGCTTGAGCGCGCTCCCGCCCTTGCTACGGTTTCTGATAGGGTTGGAGCTTTTGGAGCTGCCAGGGAACGCGCATGTTTCCTTCTTTGCCCAATCAGGTGCCGTTTGTTTTGTTGATGCTCGTTCGCGAGAGGAGACTCCGTGACAGTGGCTGTAGTCCTTCAGTCTGAGATTGGACTCAACGTGGTGCGTGTAAAATTTGGGAGATTAGTTGCAACATCGGCAGTGTAGTGCTGGCAGTGTGTAAACGTGCGATCAAATTTAATGGCGGAGGAGCTAAACCAGATCTAGGACCATCTCCTTCCAGACTACTGGACACGGTAAGCCTACGGGTACTACTGTTTGTGTGTTGAGGGTAGAGAGATGCAGTTCTGCCATTCTTACGTGCCTGTGCTAGAGTATCTGTATTCCTCCTGGTGAAATTAAACAAAAAAAAACGTTATTAAAAGCCGGGTTTGTAAATGTCTTCAGTATGGAGTCGCTGATGCAGTACGTGGGATTAGCATCAATACCGAACGTCAATATTGTTGCTGTTGATATTTCCTCCATCCACGTTGTATTAAAACCACAGTGGTTGGTTGTTATTGTTCTTTTTGTACACAAAGATCCTATTTGTAAACTAAGATTCATTAAATGTATCAATTAGTTGTGAGCCGTCCAGGGGGGACACAATGAATGAATGAAATAACAGACGGGTTTGAATTCAATTAGGCAAGCATATTGTTGCTTAATTAGAACGAAACAATACATTGATTTTTTTCCCTCGTTATTTTATCATGAATCATCAAACGCATGCACAAGAAGACAGTTGTGTAATTATATGTCTTATTATTATTATTATTATTATTATTATTATTATTATTATTATTAATGTTGTTAATAATAATAATAATAATATAATAATATAATAATAATAATAATCTAGTGTTCTGTACATCTTTATTCAAAATTATATAATACTGTAGATACAATGATTCTCGACTATATTGACGAGTGATAGTTTCAACTTGTGTGAGGTGTTTTATATTTTTCATAACTAATTGTAGATTTTCTTGCAATATTTCTATGTTCTAATTTACTGGGCATATCTTTGACAGCTGGTGGGGTTCAGAGTAGCACGTTAAGTAAATGTTACCTGCTGCCCACAATCTTGTAGGTTCAATCTATAGTAATTTAGCACTGGTGTTATTCATCTTGTAACTGACAAATACAATCTTAATTACCATACTTTGAGTGTTGAATGGGAGTTGCAGAGACAGGCTAACTGCCTGCTTTAAGAAGACATTCTTACATTTGCATCCTTACACCTGACAAATCTATAAAGTGCTGATAATGTCTGTAGGTTAGTCTCATTGGTAGTAATTATATGTGGGTTCAGGTCAGGTGAGAAGAGTCATTTTCTGTGTGAGTTGTACAGCTCACTGGGTTTTACATTAGTTCCTTAAACAAATTTGCTGAATATACAACCTTTTATGCCTTAGTGAGTGTTAGGTGTACACAGTGGGAATGGGCAGATGGTGACAGGACAGCTTTGTGTTTTTAAATAAATTACGCAAGTCACAGCAAGGCAAACACTCATTCAGTCATTCGGTAAACATAACATACTCTAAGGTACTGGTACGTTTATATGGTGGGACGTTTCCTGCTTTTAATTTTGACCAAGACGGACCAACAGCAGTGCGATTGCTGTGTAAATGGTTTGCTGTCCCACTTTAGCTTGTTAGTCGGAATGCATAGAGGCCAGAGTTAACCTTCGAATGACCAGTGAAGGGCAGAGGTACAATTAGCGTGACATGGTTTTTGACATGCTCATATTCTTTTGTCATTTGGAGACTAAACACAATCCCTGTAATTAATTGGTAGCCATTTGCACAGCTTTTGGCTAGTCTGCAGCAATTTGTAGCTGTCTGTGAAAGATACACTGTTTGTAGGGTTTCGTGCCTTCGTCCCTCCCCCGAAGACAGTCTCCAGCCACGTCTTTTAGAAAAGTGAACACCTGTCTTGCTCACTGGAGCCTAAATGGGGGTTGCAACCCAGCTCCAATTCCCCCTTCCATCTTCCCTGGCACTGTGAAAACTCTGCATTCTGATGCAATGGTGCGACACACTGGCACACTAGTTTACTTGTACTGCCACAGCGAATGTTAACTTATTGTTTCTTGCCATTTGGTGGTGTGCCCAGAAAGGAAAGTACCATTTAGACACTGAATGATAGGTATTTTATGGTTTATTTATTTTTTGTTTTTCCCACAAAAAGGTCCATTTCCATTCTGAGTTCCTTCCTAACTAAATCAAACATTTCACAAGGGTTTGGAGAGTTTGTTTGCAATTAATTCAACAGCTCTCTTAAATCATGTCTGTGTACATTAATTGTACGTTATGTAGGGTACATGGTAATAGAGTGTTGAAAGGTTACCCTGTAATTTAGTGTCTTAATAAACAGGACAGTATTTATTTTCCAAAACTAAAAGCTTAATAATGTGCTTCCTTTTATTTATTTTTTTGTGCACGGTTTGGAGGAGGACAGGTTGCACACAGCATCTTCCCACCTGTTCAGTATGTCCTGTCTGGTGAAACCACAACTGCAGTACATTGCCTGTAGGCTTAGGTTTCAGATCCCAAAGCATTGAAAGGTACTGTTTACTGTACACAGCTAATTTGAACCCAGTCATACTTACCACTGTTTTAGCATCTGATGCAGTATAGCTGTCATATGCAGTTTAAGTTTTGACCTTTTTTCTGTTTGGGCTGCTTTTATTTTATTTTTGTATTTCTGTAAAGGAAATTATAGGTGAACCAATTGGGTAACATTTGCAAACCAGAAGCATACAGAATTAAATGTGTTCTGTACCATCATGCATAGGCTGTTCAAGGGAATTTGAGATTCCTGGAGCAATGTCCAGAGGCCAAAGCACCTATAGGTAGCCTTGCAGTATCACAGACATCATGTTGTGTAATTCATACTTCCGAGTATTACTTCTGTCATGTTTACCCATGCCCCCCTAGTTTTTATTTACATGCTGTCAGAGTAAATCACCATTTCACATGGAGAGTGGGAAATGTCCAGTCCATTGAAGCTGAACTGAAACCATAATTTGTGGAAACAAAAATGCGAAACTGGTTAACTTTATTATGTTTGCCTAGGTCAGAAGCATAGCTATTTGTACATGTGTTGTATTGATCAATTTTAGGAGATCTGCTGATTGACATGACCTTAATTTAGAAATATTAAAATAAACTTAAAATGAATACCAATCCCATATGAATCATATCTGACTAGAACTGGAGCTCATGGTTTGCGTAATTGCAAATATGTAATCAACATGTTGGCTTCAAAGTGATCGAGATCTTTGGCAGAATTTTAGAATAGCATCTGATGAGGAAACACTTATTTAAAATGTCACCTAGATTTACATACATGTGATTCTGGATAAGGCCCTTGCAGTTGAATTCAGTCAATATGCCTGTAGAATGCAGCAACAAAGTAATTGGATATACAAAACAAATTTCAATCCGCGCACAGTAAATTAAGTAGGGCTGCAACAAAGGTACATTTTGGCCTTTGAAGGTTCGACTCTTCGATGGTACTAATTAGTTGCATAGCTACTTGTTTGTATTAGATTGAAAATCCTATTACTTTACATGTAATCCACACATGGAATAAAATATTTGCATGTTGTTTAAAAATACAATATATAGAACAGTATGTTTGTGTAATTCAAATACAAATACATGTTGTTTATTTACACGTAATTGATGCTGCTTGCGAGTAAGCTTGCATTGCAGCAGAACTGACAGCAGCGGATTTAGGCAAAACAAACTTAATTTAACAGTCATCCTTCCAAGCAGGTTATCAGTCAGTCACATTTTACTACAACTACTACTAGTACTACTACTACTATAATAATAATAATAATATGAATATGAATATGAACTTACGCTCGTCAAGTGACCCCAGAGATTGGTTGTGCCTCGATGATGCATCGCTTGCACAGTTTGCGTTAAACCTTTTTTTTTTTTTTTAGGTCATCTGGGCATTTAACAAAAAAATCCAAAATAGGGGTTTCAAGACATTTCTTCTGTACAGTTTACGCTATCCAACGCTTTGCTGTCGAGATGGCGAATGAAGAAATTAAAGGTTTGCCTCCTGGATAACACGAGTTGGATGGGGGCGGTACGGACGGATGGTGTTAAGTTTTTTAAATTTAAATTGTTAGTGTTAGCGTATATTTTGTATGTTTCAAACATATTCTCCCATAGCATTTCTCTTACACTGTCTTGTACATGAGGTATTCAGTACATATTTTATTGAAGCACTACAATCGTTATAGGTACTATCTCATGCTTTGGATACTATACACTGCTACGTGTAACGATTTGGATATGGATTTTAATACAAAACAACTTTTCAACAACTTTTGTTAAAGTAATATGCATTATGCAAATCAAAAGATCCAATTTTAGATGTGAGTGACATTTAAGGTGTGAATTTTGTAGTATTCAACCACTCAAACAGTTTCTGTTAACAGAGGAAAAAAAATAAAACCATAGTGCGTGAATGGTGCCTGACTAACCTTCAAAGGTTTGAAACCATCTTATAATTCCTGGCTAGCTAGTGAACGAACCATCGAAAATTAAGCTACCTTAATAAAAATAAAGTGACCTGGGCACATAAGCATCTGATTTAAAGCAGCTTCCAGATATTTGTCTGCAGTATCCCTTTCACTGTTTTGCAGCTTCACAATGGTTCAGGACATCAGATAACATTTTATTAACTTTCAATATTTTTGTATTTGGCTGTTTTAGTCCATTTAGTATCAGAATTACATTTGTTATTAGGCATACAGTACACAGAGTAATTTAACAGATGTGACAGACTGAACCTTTTTTTTTTTTTTTTTTTTAACTCAAAAACAACCAGCTTCAGCTTTTTGTTACTTAGGGTGCCATTTTTTATTTATTAATTTTTTCAATTTGGAATCCACAATTATTTTTTCTAATTTTCTACCCAGTTTGGAAAGCCCGATTATTTTTTATTTCAACACGGCTCACCGCTGCCACCCCCGAGAGACAAAGACGGACACACGCGTCCTCTGAAACGTATGCCGTCAGCTGTCCGCTTCTTTTCACTCTGCAGGCATCTCAGAGCTACAGTATCGGAGGACCACGCAGCTCTGGGAAACTTATAGGCAGGCCCATAGGCACCCAGCGAAGTCTATAGGGGTCGCTGGTGCGCGGTGAGCTGAGGACACCCTGGCCGACCTAAACCTTCCACACCTGCCCGGTGCTCGGCCAATTGTGCGCTTCCCCCTGGAAACTCCTGTCCACAGTCGGCAGTGGAATAGCCTGGACTTGAACCGACAATCTCCAGTCTATAGGGCACAGTCGGGTGCACTTTAACAAAAGGTTTAGGTTGGGGTACACAGGATGATGTTTGTATAAGCCAGCTAATACTACTATAGCACTAGCACCTTCCATCAACAAACCTGAACACCCAGACTAAATATGAAGCCATGGTTATCCCTACTGAGGACAGTCTGGCAAGTCTTGTTGCAACTTTTTATTTATGTTACTATATTAACATTATTATGGGATGTTTATATGAGCAGTCCACATACAGCAACGTGTGTGATGAGCTCACAGAAATGTTGCCGGCTTAGTGCTGGGACGGCCAACATTTTCATTGTACAAAGAAATGCGGTTTTGTTTTGGTTTTGTCTTTTGGCAGTATAATTCAGTTTGGAATTATGCATATTTCGGGTTCGTTTTTGGAATATCATAGCTCCATGTTCTGAACTCCAGCAAGAATACTTGATAGTACAGAGTACAGTTGGAGGAGCATGTAGCCTATATAGAAAACGCTGCATGTTTTGTTCATATAAAACGTTATTTTTCCCTATAATATTTTTTTTTTTTTTTTTTTTAAAGCTTGAGTTAAATGGTGCATCAATAGATGAAACCAGGCAACAATCTCAAAATAGTTTTCACTGTGATGGAACCTAAGCATGAAACACAAATTCTCCTAAAATACAAAAAACAGTGAGATATTATTTTATCTTTTAAAATATTGTTGTTTTAGTACATTTATTTTGTACTCCACATGTCTGTGAGCATTGCAGTATAACATTAGCCAGATGGTTGCAGTTTCTTCTTTCAATCAGATGAACCATCTCGTAACACCCGTCTTAAATTTAGAATAGGAAATAACATCTGTGCTGAAAGTCCTGTGAAAACAAAGATGAGTTCTCTTTTTACAACTGATTAAATGTCTTGGATGGTACCATACAAACTTCTGCTTTTGTACTCTGCATTTACGTTATTTAAGAGATAAAGGCATTACTGTGGCATGCTACGAGTTAATAATGGAACTCCTGAGTCAGTACATTATTTGAACAAGCAATGGCAGTATCGCTATTTTTACAGCTTTTTAGATGTAATTACCTTTGTCTGAAATATCATTGTTGTTCACTGAAAGAGTTATTTTTAAGTATCCTCGTGAAGCGTTTCATCAATAAGCAGTGTTTTTTTAATTTTATTTTTAGAACAGGTGTTATTAATTAGTGTTGACTATTTCAGACGTGAGTTATTTGCAGTTCTGTTAGTCAGTAATAGCTAGCTGAATGTCGTTTAGTTGCTTTTGTTGGGTAAAACATATCTGAAGTGTTTTAAGTCTTTTTACAGAATGTGGAATTTGGTCCAAACTGCCCAGTATTTTACCTGAGCAGTGTTTAGGATACAAACTGTACTGCACTGAACTGTAAATCTGCATTGTGACACACATTGACCGCCACATGTTGCCTTATCAGATTTGCTGCTCTTCAGTTCAGTGTGGTACTGTAATATGATTTTATCTTGAAAACCAATTTGCAGGAAAGAGCAGCTTGGGAATCTGTTTGAGTTTTACTTTGGGTTATATTTTTTCTATTAACACATTTTGTTATTGCTGTCTTATACACTGACTGGTCAAAAAAAAAAAAAAAAAAAAAGGAGACTATAAATCAAACCCCTTTTTTTTTTTTTTTTTTTTTTTTTACAAATCTGTGGCAGTGTGATGTCATGATCTGCTAAACCTAAAAAAAAAAAAAAAAAAGGAAAGTGGTGACTTACCAACAGTCATGATGACAGTGCTGAGTGTATCTGTGCAACTGTCAGCATTTACCAACACATCCATCAAGGGCAGTCTCCTGAGTGTTCCTCGAAATGACAATGTTTGTAAAGCACAACTAGTCTCAAGTTGGAAACGATGGATTGAGTCTGCAGATGTCTGAAGCCTATTGGAATAAGCAACACATGTGCTACACAAGCCCAAATCACAGAAACAAGATGCCCCAGTTTCCACGGGGAAGATGCCAGTCTGTGTATATTTAATGTGTACTTGAGACCTGTAATTATCAGGTAGTATGCACTTTAGGGTTATAGTAGGATTAGATACTAAGCTTGTACAGTATTTCTACAAAATGTTATCCAAATCAGATCGTTGGTTATTTAAGAAAGATTAAAAAAGAAGCTGGGCATGTTCTGACCCTTTCATGTATTTCCCAGCAATAGTAACCAAGTACTTAACTCATTCATCTCTGTAGCGTCACTTGGCGTCATTACTTTTTACTTAATCCCTGTAACACCTCGTGGCATCCACTGTTCTGTTTCCCCCATATGGCATCACGACATCTATGTTTTTCAGTAAACCAATCATATTCCAGCCTTTAAAAAATACATGGCCAAATACTGGTGGGGGTTCATATTGAAGATGAAACAAGGATTGCGACTGGAAGATATATATTCGGTGCTCCTGATATATATTGCATCACAGTTTGCCGCGGTTCCAAATGAGTTAATTGTTCAAAAGCTCATCTATAGTGGATCAATGGGGCCGCTCCTGTTGTGAAGATATCAAACAGTACTGGCTTGGCATTGTTTGACTTGGACCTGGTTTGTCACAGTTCTTGTCTGTCACTTAGTGGTTCACTGTCGGATAGGTGAACTAAGTTTGTGAGATGCAGAGTGTGAAAAATGAACAGGAAAGCAGATGGAAAGCACCATTGTAATGTACTGTGTCTCTCTTTACACGGCTGATGATAATTAGACTTGTCAATGTAGCTAAAATGGGAGTTCAATGCACAAATCCGGAACAGGTAGATTGTATTCAAGAAGACAAAAAAAAATCTTGATAATTTGTTTTTTTTAGCTTTAAATGACTGTTGAATAATAAGAAGAATAAGAAGAATAATAATAAGAATAATAATAAAAAAAACTGACAGTATCAGTTATTTTTTTTTTCTGCTCTATGCTTTGATGCATCATACTCTATATGTTACCTGTATTCTACAAATACTTTTTTTTTTTTTTTTTTTTTTTTTGAGGGTGATACCCCAGTTTTACGTGAACAAAACTGTTTTTAGAAATGAAACAGGCACTGGTTGTGACAATTTTTTTAAAGCAAACCTCATGTAGGGCAGTAGATAGGGTTTTGGGCAAGTAGCTTAAAAAGGGTTCCAGGTAGATGCTGTTACGGTATAACTTCAATAGGCTTCTCCACTGATTTCATTCAGCATTAAGCTGGTCTGCTAATGAGGGTAGCAGAGCCATTGATCTGCAGACTAGCTGTAGAGCCGAGGGCTGATGATTTAAAGCCCTGCAAATCCGTAGATACCTGCTTTATATCCGAGGATCGGATGCAGATATAATTAACATTCGGCTGATAAAAGTTGAGCTTGTGTTTATCTTGCCTTGTCAAGCCAGCAGTTTCTTTTACCACTGCGAGCCCAGAGTATAGTGAGTATAAACATGTGACAATATTGTCAGCTGACACGGTCACCTGTTTGCAACTTCCTTTGTTGCCTGTAGCTTCTGAACGAAAAAAAATAATTAATACGTAGAACCAAGTCTGGAGTTCCCTGTGGGGTTGTTTCTTGTGGTGCATCTTCCGCCCTTCGTTTTTGTTCTTCGTTCGGAAGTGCTTCAAATTCTGTTTTGTGTTTTGCCTATAAATGTCTCCTTAAATTGCTGGTATTGCCATGATGGCACTCACTTTATTGGAGTACAGTTTACTAATGCAGAAACATTTGTCAGTGCTGATAAAATACTACAAAACGGCACTTTTAGCCTTAGTTGAGGGAGGCGTTGTTAGGTGCGATGGTAACCATTTTCGTGAATGACTTGCCAGAATTAAAAATAAATATATAAAAAAATAAAAAATAAAAAAAAAGTTGTAGTTAAGGCTCCAGTTTGGTGTTGGTTTTTTCTTTAAAAAAAAAAAAAAAAGGAAACCGAACACCTAGTTGTCGTAGCTCAGCTTTTTGGCTACCGAAAGTATGACTTGAGTCGTTTATTTTTTGTAATGTAAAATGTTATTACTTCTGATGCATGTCACTGTTCTTGTAAGATTGTTAATTGTTGGATTAAAAAAAAATGTCACATGTCCTCATGATATAATGGAAGTTAATTTTTAATTTTTTGGAAATTATGTTAATTATTAACTATCTGTAGTTACTAATATAATGAAATAACTGCAATAACACATTTAGAAAATTACAGCTAGGCTATCCAAATTTGCCTTGTTTTTAATTTTTTAAATTTTTTTTTGCACACATGTGCAGGCAAACTGGCCACACTCAAAAGAGAGAAAGAGAACAGAGACAGAGCCAGTCATCCAGGCGCGCTCCGTGACAGCTGGCAGCTCAAAACGCAGGCAGCTCAACAGACAACACACACTGAACACGCGCCCAATATCCCCTCAATCCCAACATCTTCAAACGGATTTGTGCAATTTGTGTGCATTTTTGTGGATGCGGATGGATATTTCAGGAGTGCGGATCGGATAAAGTTAAAGTCTTGCGGATACAATTTGTTTAATCTGCGCAGGACTTTATTGATGATCTCTTGTTGCCTTCGTACCAGAATCTTTTCCTTCTTTTGGTTCTGTGTGCAAGCAGCTCAGGGACTGCTGCTTTAGGCCTTTCTTTTATCATGTGGTCCCAACAGCACAGGGTCTTGTTTGAATGGATTTGAGTTATTTACTTTGGGCCATTCTAAGACCAGCTCTCTAGTGGGTACCATTGCCTTATACACCGTTTCTGACATTAAATTCGGTCAAATCTGTTTGTGTTTCTTTGATTGTTTTGTACAGGGTTAAAATAATGAGTCCGGCAGGTTAGGGAAACCTGAACCTTGCTTGGGCCTAAACTGAATGCATTTGGATCTGGTGCTGATTTGCTAACGCACCACTGCACTGTCTACAGGAAGCAGCTGGCTGAAATGCCACTTCTGAATTTGGCATCTTTCACAACCCCTGCGAGCCAGCATTCTGTTTGAAGCAGCATCTGTTATGGTTTTATGGAACATTTGTGATTTGTCCACACTGTCAAACTACTTTTATTTATTTATTTATTTTGCTTTTATTTACACTCACACTGACTTACAAATATTTGCACTGCATAGTGTATAGTCCTTGGGGAGAAATACTGGAACCGAATTTCAATTTGAAACACACGTTTCAAATTACAGAGATTTTTAAAGATCCGAAATAAATATTTCAAATAAAACATTTGTGATTTTGACATTTCACGCTTTTATTGCATTTTAAGAGACTGATCTGTTTTTTTTGTATGTGTGCTTTTTTTTATTAGATAAGAACTCATTAGGTTATCTGGGGTCAAGAAAAAAAATGTCAGCAGGGGTCTGTGGCTTTGATGAGAATGGTGATTTTGTCAGAACAATAATCCCTCCTGGCATTTCTGTCTGGTCCACAATAGTGATACCTGCACTATATCATGATGCCAAAATCCTACAATACCTGATATCGGGGTAAAATAAAAATGTCGAAGTATCACGTTTATTTACTTTGTTGCTTTTTTTTTTTTTTTTTAAAGCTTTTAACCCTTTGTGGTCCTATGTCAAACCTAGTCTGACCATTAAAATTTTCCCAGTCCGAACACATAAACAAAAACACGTAAAGCACAGGTCTCTAGTTGTTTTTTCTTTGGAAAAAGTCGAGAAAACCTTTTCAATGGCCAAGTGAGACCGATAGGAGCTGAATGAAGCTGAAAAAAAGGGTGTATCTCATAGCCCCATGCATTACAGAGATAACACAGACATAAACAAAGGAGATAGCTGCTTCTGTATTCAGCGCTCAAATAACATCACAGACATTTGCAGAGCTTTTCGAGATGTTGTAGTAATAAAATAATGGCTTGGATCGCATTATCTTTAGGAGTTTGGTGATAAAACGAGTGATCAGGAATGGATTTATCAGTATACACGTCTATAAAGAGGTATGTGAAAAATACAGCGAACAAGGGGTGGAGCTTGGCTGGGTGTCCTTTTGCACTGCGTGTAAAGTAGACATCGCGTGAAAATTAATTGGACCTCACGCGTCTGACAAGCACTAAATAAATGGACTGCAAAGGGTTAAAACAAAACTCTAATTGTGTGCTTTAAAAACAATATGAACTAAGCTTACTCATTTCCGCTTTGTGGAAGTGAACCTACCCTAAATCACAAGCAAAAGTCACAGCAAAGATAACTTATAAAACAGGTATGTGCTAGAAGCTGATCAGAAGGGACAGAAATAGAGGAGGGTAAATTTGAGGCAGACTTTCCTTCTGATGAGGATGGTGCTCTAAATCCTCTTTTTAAATTATAAATAGTCAGAAGCTTAATGAAACGTATTGCAGTGGATCTGAATGTTCAGCAGGCGGCAGGAACGTCTGCTGGATTCATGAGTATTCTAGACACTCCTGATCTTGATATAGATCTATTGATATTTCAGGAATTTCTCTTTAACCCTGACATGTGGCAAGCTGTGGAGTTTGGCAACCCCCTTTAGGGATAATGCATACATTACAAAGGGCTTGTAGGTTCTTTAAAATACCCACAGGTCATAAGGATGACATTTTTTAAAATCCTACAGTTGATCCAGACTATTGTCTGACCCTACACCTGAAAATCTGGACGTAGCTAAACCATCAACCATTGAGGGCACTGTCACGGCTAAAACTGAGTTGCAAGCAGGCTGTGTTTCTCTCTATACATCGGCACGTGTAATGGCTCATAGCGTGGTGGCGTGTAGGACTGATACTTTAAGGACGGCTTCTCTGTCTGCTGAGATACAGGGACAGCTAGTTGAAATCCAATTTAAGGGACATCTGCTGTTTTGTAGCAGACATGAAGGAGGCCTGCAAGACCACGCATGAAGCAAGGCATGCACTAAGAACTTTCGTTCATAGCACCCAGCCCAGCCACAGGTCTGGATTCAGATGCGCCAGGGGCTCTTCATTCTCAGCCTCCAGGGGCTTCAGATCTTGCCGAAATCACGGGGGAGGGGCACTTTAGATCGGCTACCAAGCCTCGGCAGTCATCCTGACACTCCTTTAGTTTTTGCTGCCCCTCTAAACCTCCCCTCCCATCCGGGACAAGTAGGGGGCAGAATTTCAGCTTTTCTTCTCCAATAGCAATGCATTACCTCAGATACAGGGGTCCTAAACATTGTCCGAGATGCAAACTGGTGGGCTTCCACCAATACACTAGATCTAGGCCGTCCTTTCAGGAGCCAGCAACCAGAGGATATTCTGTTCTCGGGTGCCTCCCTGACATGGTGGGGCACTCACATGTGGGGATTCAGGACGTTAGGGTCCTGGAATCTCTACCAACGCTCATAGCATATAAACTTCCTGGAGCTCTTTGCTGTGTTTCTGGCACTTCAACATTTCTGTCCCATACTCAGGGGCAGGACTGCCCAGGTATATCTAGACAACACTGTATCAGTACTTTACATAAACCACCAAGGGGGGACAAAATCCTGGTCCCTATGCTATCTGGCACTGAAGCTTGGAAGGTGGTGCAGCAATGAAGGCATCAAACTACACATCGTCTACCTCCCAGGGAAGCAAAATGTGCTGGCAGACAGTCGTCTGAGGAGTGGCACCTCGAACAAAAAAACCATACGACTGGCGCCTCCTGCGAAGAGGTGGTTCAGCAACTCTTTCAGAAATGGGGTTGCCCTCAAGTGGATCTATTTGCGTCACCTGAAAATACCCAGGCTTTAGTTATTGATGCAGCCATACATGCAGTTTTTGTAATAACAGGATTGTCTGCCGACCTAATCTTTCTTTTTTTCCTAAAATGGTCTCCGAGTTCCATCTATCACAAGCGATAATCATACCAGAATTTCATCCTCCACCTCATCAGTCAGAGGAGGATAAGGAATTGCATCTGCTGGATGTCAGACGGGTGCTATTGATCTACATATCCAGGACCAGATCCCTTCGGATTAGTGGTCAGATGTTCATCTCATTTACACCTCTCCTTAAGGGCCGACCAGTGACAAAACAGATGATAGCAGCATGGCTTAAGGACTGTGTAAAGCTCTGTTACGAACTTGAAGAATGACAGCTGGTGAAGCACGTCAAGTGCTCATTCTCTCAGGAGCGTGGTTACTTCCTGGGGAAATATTAGGTATGTTCCTATTGCTGATATTTGTTCAGCAGCAACTTGGTCCTCCTTTCACACTTCCAGGAAACGGTATAACTTGGATGTTTCCACCTCTCACCAGTGCTCACATGGTCTTATCCATTGTATAGGATACAGCATTCACATTTCTCCTTTTCGCCTGACAGCAGAAAGGTTCCAATGTTGTGTGGAGTCCACTCCAAACTGGAAGAAACCCATTTACAGGTAAATTCTGTCTTCCTGGGGCGGAGTGCACCAAGCAGGCGTAAATTATGCCGTGGCAACTGCTTACATTGTTGTTACTAATTTCAACTTAAGCCGGACTTTAAAAGTAAATTCCATGCTAAGTGCACCAAAGCAAAATCATCCTTGGCACAGTAATGACCGTGTTGCAGCACAGAGGGGTAATTGCCATAGTTTTACATGTTGGCCTTCGCATTCTATAAGCGAAAATGTCAAGAAAAAAAAACAAAACTTTACAGATCACGGAATACGCACACTGATGTCTCCTATATATAGAGAACAAGGCAATTCGCAATTCTAAGCTTAACATGACAGTACTATTTAGTCAGAAAGATAAATGTTTGGATATCCAAACATCGGTCAACACAATTGGAGCACAGGCGAGATCTATTGAAGAAATCGAGGACAAATGGGAAGACTTGCTCTCTAGAGCAAAGAAGGATTACACTTGCTAAAAAGTGTAATCCTATTATGTCTGTAATTCAGCAGATAAGGCAGCATTCCGTTGGTTCATATATTGAAAATTATCCTGTATTTCATCTATAAGATGAAGGAGGTTCTGTCATGGTAATCGATAGTGCTGATAGAGGTCAAGATCATCAAACAGATCCAATGGATTAAGTCTGTCCCGTATGATTCTTTTGCGACGCATTGCACAGCAGTATTTTAAGTCATCAAACAAATGTTTTATTACACAAATATTTGGCTTTTACTAAACTAAATGTTATTTTGCAGTATTCAAAGCTGATTTGCTTTTAAATTTAATTTTCTGCCTCCTATCCCATTATTTGCCTGTATACGCCAGCCTGACACCTACCCCGTAGCAGGCATACAGTTACGACCCCTTCACGACCTGAGTAAGTCTTACACCTGCTCGGTTCACTCCGCCCCTGGTAACCTGGGGTGAAACCGGTACCCAGCAATAAAACAACATATAACTAACAACTGGAGTAAATGAATGAATGAAAATGTGTCTATGAACACTTTATTTTGCTTTTCCTTTATACCAAATGATGGCTAGAATTAATGTGTTGTTTATGCTGTGCAAAATGGATAAGACACCCAATACGCACAACTGTCTCTGAGCAAGTGAAGGCACCACTGTATTCTGGACGCTGTAGTTTATTCTAGGAACATGTCATCCCGGTACGTGAAATATCATTGGAAAGCCCCAAGCCTCATCTTTCATATGGTGTAGGAATGTGTTCCTAGCTCTTTCCATTCAGTTACAGGCACTTGAACACATCTACTGATTTGCACTGGATGAGGTGGTGGTAGAAAGTACGCATACGAGCATGCCGAAAATGGAAACATGGAAAATGCAAAGCCTACACTTTTAAATGACGTTGAAACCGGAACTGTCTGTCGAAGCACATTGGGTTCTTTTGAGTTTTGTAATTACTGAAACCCAGTAGGGAGAGATTAAAGGACTTGTCTGTAATCTGTCATGTTTTACTGCAATTTTTTTACAGTTTTTCTACCAAAATGCATGCGCTATTTACAGTAGGCATCATCAAATTCTTAATTTTTTTTTTTTAAATAGTTAATACAGCTTTTTAAATCAAAAAAAATATTTTAATATGATAAACGGCAAACTTGGTAAGCAACACTAAAATCGAAAGAAAAAAACATTACATTTTTAGCTAGGGAAAGTTTGTCTTGAAATCCTCCTAACGGTAAACTTCATGTGGTTTTTATTTATTTATTTATTTATTTACTTTAGTAAAACATCCCAACAAGTACATGCTTGATCACAAAATACTCAAATAATTTTATAAATGTATACAACACAATTGTTTGTAATCTGCTAATACCTTAGCGACTGGTGTTTTCTTTGTAACTTTACTAGATTTAAGTGCATTTAAATGTCTGGCTCATGCATTAAGAAAAGCCTCACTTATTTGTTAACTTACAAAAAATGTAAATAATGCCTTACGTTTTTAAGAGGAGCCTCACTTGGCAGCCATTTCTAGGTTTCTTTGTAACAAATAGAAGATCAACTTTTTCCACAGCTAGCCAGTCAGAAGTGATAGGGGTGGGACCTAAGTACTTTTTAGTCTTCAAAAAATTGCATGGCTCTCTAGAAATATACCCACAGTGTTTATCTAGCAACAGAATGAACATAGGAAAAATAAATAAATAAATAACGATTTGTCCAATGGGCAAAGTGTAACGGCGAAACTTGTTGTCCGTCACGAAAATCTTGTCGCTGGACGATATGACTTGCACGCCCCCCGAACAGACGCACAAGCAAGATGCCAGCCAGTTAGTGCACCAGAGAACAATGATAACAATGCAGGGCTTGAATTTCGGTTGAATTTTGGCTTGAGTCCAAAATTTTAGGGGAGAATGGCAAAAGAAAAGGCACTTTTGCATATAAAAAACTATATATACTTTACTGCATCATCATTCACACTGGTGTTGCTTTAAAATAAGCTGCTTTCAGGAGACTTAACAGCTCTTCATCACTGTGAGACCGAGCACTCTCCATTGCTTTTGCCATTGCCTGATTTGCCATCTGTTTTTGCATGCAGAAGAAAAAGGTGCTTTTTTTACCTCTCTACATTCAGCTCTATTTCTGCCTGCTTTTCACTGTTTGCATGTATGTATATATGTTTAACTACTGGATAGTTTGTACTGCATGCATGTGACATATCAAATGAATGGCCACAAGATTTCCTTTCAAATTATGTAAATTGCAGCAGGCGTACTGTATGTGGTTGATGAGAATATACATTAAAGAAAAGAGAAAACGTTTTTCTAAAATAATCATGTTTGGTCACTGATATGTATATATATGTCTGTTGTTGTTCACCAATGATTGTAGACAGTACAATGTAAGGGAGGGGTAACAGACTAAAATGATTGCCAGTGCGATCTAAATCAAATATTGTCAACATTTTATTTGAGGTTAGGCTCTATTGACAACATTTTTGACTGTCTCGGGAATCTGAGAAGCGTTAAAATGGAGCCCTGTTTTCACACTGACTGTTGTCAGAATAACTAGCCTAATTCATGGAAGAATTGCTTATCTCGTGGTGTTTTTGGCAGGGAAGAGGACGAACAAGTGTGTTTTTTTTTATCTTAATTCATTATCTTCTTTACAAATAAATGACTGTTTTGTTCATTCCTATCAGCAATTGGGCTTGGTGTCTTGGCAGGATTCCTTGGCATTTGAAATGAGCATGTTTTTATCCAGTCTTCTTGAAGAGAAGCATGTTGTTTTTCTCTGAAGCGAATGAAAGCCTTTACTAATAACCACCAATGGCACTCGGTTCCCATGTGGCACTAGTGCAGATGTATTTTTTGAAGGATACTTGAAAGCTCTTCATCTATAGTTGGTTTAATAAAACCCATACATCTTCGTTATTAAATACGCATAACATATGAAGCGACATTCCAGTGGGAGGCTCCGCTTTCCAACTGTTACTGGACAATGTCTGCTCCCTGACTTTAATAAAAAGATGAAATGTACCTCTGATTTAGTGATTTATCTTGAAATATAATTTTTCATTCTAAATTTATACAAATAAATCCATTAAAACAATGGCTTTGGTTCTTACTCCTTTATCTGACAGACGTTTTTATCTCCCATAGCCAGAACTCATATTTGGGGAGGTGGGATTATACCCTAAACTGGGAACTGCTTGAAATCTTAGGAAGGATGATTTTTGTCTCATGAGTACAGGTATGTGTATATATCTTTGCAGAACCAGGACTGAACAGGTGGGTGGTGGTGTAAGATCATATGGGTGGGTAATAAATGGTAGAGGAATCTTTTTATGCTCTCAATAAATTATCCATGCTTTGTGTTTTGTGTGTAATGAAGAAGAATTGTGTGTTATACTTCCTCTAAGACTAGTGTGGCTGTTTTAGATCGGTTTTGTGACGGCAGTACACAGTTGTTGTTTTTTTTTTTTTTTTTTCAACACTGGATAAAACCAGTCACATGAGAGAGATTTTGTATTATTAGTTTTAATTCTACTTCTAACCTTGTTGGTCTACTTATTCTCTCTGCTGTCTTAATAATAATAATAATAATAATAACAAGGTTATCATAGTAAAGTGCTACAAGACAATGACACTTTTTTTTTATTCCTTACAGCGATGCAAACTGTAGCCTACTACCCAAAATGTTTTTGTTGGCTTTTGACAGGCTTTGCACACTACCATCAAAAGTGTGTATTAAAGCTGGTCTGCTGTAAGTAGCTGTTTTTTTTTTTATGGCCTGAATAAAATTCTAACTGGCCCAATAATAAGCACAAAACTTGCTTAGCATGTTAATAGCAGAGTAATGTATTAGGTTGTGTGTTAGGGCCATTCAAAAACAAAATAAACAATCAATTATTTGTTTAATCATTCTGATTTATATAACACATGTTTAAATGGTAATAGCTGATCTATTTTTTAAATATGGCTTTTTGTACATTTAACATATTTTGACTAGATGACAAAATATGAAAAATAAAATAACTTATCTGGAGTAAATTCATCTGATGTTTAATTTTTAAACTATTATTGTGTTATTTTATATACTGTTATTTTTGGCTTCAGAGTTGCTATGGTGTCAGTAAATTAAAGAAAAAAAAAACCTTCACTGTTTTTCACTGGAAATCTGGTAATCCTAAACTAGATGGAGAGTGCAAGAAACTGAAGTTCTGGTAGAAATTTTGCTGAACTCACAAAATAGTAAAATATATTAATTCTTTTCTCAAATTACTTTTGTTTAATGCCGACCAGTAGGAGAACCGTGCAGCATTGTGTAAACAGTATTCTCCTACTGTAGGCGTTCAAGAACTGCACAGAAATATGTAAGAATCTAAAACATGCTATATGAAAAACCGGAGCAATACATCAATAGCTGCTACCTTTCAATATGACTGCCTTGAAAGATATTGTGAACAACTGGTTCACACACTGTATAAATGAGCCGAGTGCACTTGCAAACTGCATTATGAACACAAACAGACTCGTCCTGAAAAAACAAAACAAAAAGGGGAACAAAAATAAAATCTTTAGCATGCATGCATATTCTTTCATGATGGTTTTTCATTTCCGTATGTTTAGTAATATATACAATAATCAAAGAGATCCCACATCTCAAATAAAAAAAGTGGCTAAGCGAAGCCTTTCAATATATGCTGCTGTAGTATTTCGGCCATTTAACATGCACATATTGGCATGCTTGTCAGAAAATGAAAATACTGTATTCAAGATTTGAAAATGTATGTATACAAGTGACACTCTTTTTTACAAGCAAACCTGAAACTGAGCTGTTACCATGGTAACAGGAACGCTAAAAGGTTAATGGATTTATGCTAATCCTAATAATAATCACTATTCAAACAATTACAATAAAAATCTCTCTCAGATCGTTGTCGCTTGTAGTATTGTGAATGGCATTTGTGACCTGATTTGTATCCCAAATCAAAATGTTAGACAATTCGATCCCATTGTCCAGCTTCCATGTGGTGTATCTGGGTATTCATCGGTGCAGCTCTTTTCGCTGCAGTCACAGCAGCAGACAAACACTTGCTATCTTGCGAACTATTACCGTGAGACTGGATATGAGGCAACTAAATGCTGAATTCCCAACCAAAAAAGCTGCTGTTTTATCTGCAAGTCTGGGAAACATTTGTTTTACTGTCAACATGAAGCCAGATTTAAGTCTTTCTTACACTCCACTCTATGTTTTTGTCTTAATTTTTTTCATAGTTTCTTTCTTTTTATTATTGATTTAAACAAATTACTTTTGGCTTATTGGTGCAGTTGGTTGCTTACTTGTAAAAAAAACGAAACAAAAAAACCCAAAACAATTGTAAAAAACTGCCATGTTGAGGTAACGAGTATTACCAACAGCACTTCAGTACGTAGTCTCAGCGTGCGGCGGGAAAGTTCAGACACGTTCAGTTACGCCGCTTTCTGGGGGTGGGTTTGTTTTTTTGGGTTTGTAAATTCGGTTTTCAGCTTTTTTGCACGCTGCCCATTTTCCTGTGTCCATCAAATGGAAGCCATGTGCACGATACTATGTACAGTTAAAAAATGTTTCCGGCCCAGTGCTTCATAACTAGCGGGTCAAACTGTGATCTCTGCTAGACCCGGGCCGCAGGGCCATGGTTAATGTCGAACCATGTATAGTTTGCAGAGAGAGATCACAGCAGTGTGTGCTTCAACTAGTTGGGCCCGCTCTGAGTGCTGTACATCTGCTCATCATATCTGTATGAAGCTCAAAAAAGAGCAGGTTTCGCATCGGTACTGTTTCGATACGAATCGGAACAGTTAAGTGTGGACAGGTAAACCGACACGGTATCGATACAGTTAAATCAATATTCTGAGGCACACGCATGTTTGCTTTACAGTTTAAATACTTTACAGTTTTACATTTATGATGAGCAGTACTTTTATCATGGCTACACCAAAAATTCCAAAATACATGACAAAATAATCTCCACAAAATTAGTGATGATGACTGAGGTAAAGCTTACTGCAGAGCAGTGCATCTCTAAAATAAAATCCCTTGTGAGGGAATATAAAAAAAAAAAAGCAAAAAAAAACAAAAAAAAAACCCAACATGCATTCCCAAAGCCATGATGCAAGCTCGTCAATAACAGTCGGCGAAATTCAGTGCTTACCTGGCATATTAACACCCCGCCTCTGCTCACGAATGATTGGACAGCTGTCAGATCTTTCACTTTTCATGCAGAATACCGTGCACACCCTCTGCTTGTTTATGATTGGACAGCTGTGTAACACTTGGCAGATATTTGACTTTCCTATTGGTTAAACTTACTGTTAGTACCTGTAGCTAAAACAGACACAGTTTATGTCCCACTCAGCTAACTTATGATTGGGCTACCACAGAGAAAATGTAGATATTCAGTTGGTTGATTGTATCGCAGAGGCCCTTCAGGAAAAAAAAAAAAATGTCGAGTACGTACAACAAGTGTCACAGCAGTCAACAGGCTGCTGTGATGCTTGTTGGAAAACGTGTTTAAAGCTTTATTTATTTTCCCATGCTACGACCCGCCAGAAATGTGTTCACAACCCATAATTTAAGAACAGCAGCCGCTGGCACGATGGCCTGGCTTCATGGGCACAAACTTTCCTGCAGGCACCACTTTGAGGACCACTGGTCTAATCCTTTCACGTTCTGCTTGTCTCTTAATAATGATTGAACACCAAAACAAAATACTGTACATAGACAGGACAGCAAAACATGCTGTATTACATAGTAGCGGATCTATTTCTAACAGATGTGACAGCAGTCATCATGGAAACGAGTTCAGGACCCGAACACTGTCGATTTAAGAAAAAAAAAAAAAAAAACATACATGAATGTGGACAGTTATATCACAACTGTATCAGTACTGTACCGGTATTTGAAAAGTGAGTTAGGACAGAAAGTAGTTTCGTACCGGTATATTCTATACTGAAGCAAACTGTACTAGTGTACTGTGAACAGGGCTTTAGTGGCGCCACACGCATCTTGGGGCAAGCGTTGCCAAGAGAGGACAGCTGAGACGGTGCAGGGCTTTCTCATAAGGATTATCTGTAAATCCAGTCGTTTTATGGCTCGCTAGTGGCGTGATAATCAATGTTGATAATCTGATAACTTTCTACCAGTGCACATCTGCTGTGTCATTTTTTGTGAATGCCTATTAGTTATGGTGTTTGAATGCCCTTTCTTTGATACCACTTTAAAATACCAGAATGAAGTCTATCTCCTGCAGACTCCAGTTGCTACAGTCTATTTGCTCTTGCATGGTTTGCTCCATCGTCTTGCCATCTTGGTTTATCTGATACATTACAATACCAGAACATATTTGCATTCCCCCAGGGTTAAAAGATATCTTTCATTTCAGCTCGGTGAGATGGAAAAAATACCTTTGTCCCTCATGTTTGTGAATAAAATGATCCAGCACAGCTCTACGTAAAACAATACTCAAATAAAGCATGCTGACGTTTTAGAGATATTTGGTCATTGCTACAGTATGTAAACCTGCTGTTCACGATTCCTTCTTTTAAACCAATAGGTATGATAATAAAGTGTAAAGTATACATGCTTTCACTCCACAGTCACCTAGAAGGCAGTTTTAATACTTTTAGGTGCTTCCCTGCATTTTCCAGAACAGACGTTGTCAAGGTTTGTTGAGTGATTCATTCTGGACTTCTAAAGAATGTGGTAGGTACACTATTTGTCGAAGGTGTATAGGGTTGTTTCCTGAAATACACTAATTGAGTTTGTAAGTGGTTCTCTGTACCATTTCCAGCATTTCTTGCATTCATGTCAGTGTGTTCACCTGTGTGATTCCTCAGTTTGGGATGCAGTTGATATTTGTTGTCAGACAGACCGTTCTTGACCTTGCCATTAATAAGATAGGTCTCCTCACTAAATGCTTTGAACATAGTGTTTGTTCCTGGCGTGTGTTTATTTTTTTAAGCAGTTTTCATATTTTGTTAGTGGTTTATAACAATTGTACTGTAATTATACAGTATTTGTATGTCTGAATGTTTTGTATCTAGAAAGCATATTCCTTTACTATGCTTCATTTTTTTTCAATTTCTAAAGCTTTAAAACCAATATTTTAAGACTCATACTGTACAAGACTTCAGATACATATTAAAAATACAATGCTGCTATGTTTTGTTGGTTTAATATCAACATTTAAGAACAGACATCAAACCGCCCATCTCTATATGGTGTTACTATTTATTGATATTCTGCAAGAGTTTACCAGTAACAGTCACCGTCATTAGTTGCATAGTTCAAATGACCGGGTCCAAATGTTAAATAGTTTCACGTCCTCTTCAGTATCACAACAATTATTTAACATTTTACTGGTCAGAACACATGAGTTGCTGGGCAACACCAGCGTCCAGTTTGTTCATTTGTTAATAAGACCCCTTCCCTTTTGTTATCACCCATTGCTGGGTTAGCAAATTGATCCTGTTGCTAAATGCAATCTGTAGTTGCACATGTTAATGGTTTTGTATTTAACGGTCTTCAGTAACAATAACACTGAGTGGCTCCCCTGGTAAAAGCATGGCTGTTGTGTGCAGACAGGGGAGCCCAGATGCTGGTCTTCTCTGGGGATTCCAGAGGGAGTGTTGCTTTAGCTCTGGCGCTCCCGCTGGTCAGGGAGACCAAACCGGTGACGGACTGTTTCTCCTCATCGCGCTACAGCGGACCCTGCTGGCCAGGTTCAAACATTTTAATGGGTTTACTCCTAAAGTTTCAACATTTAGGAAACTAAACCTAATCTGACATCTATAGTTTAATTGGGGAACCAAAAATAATGTTGAAAAGGTAATTGCCCACAGGTAAAACTTTAAGGTATGCTTTCTTTAAAATTGGGAGATAGAATTACTACGGTGTTCCAGATAGAGTGCAATAAAACAGACACATTACTGTACTGTATATTCTGTACAGTACACTGCCTTTCAAGTTGTGTGTTGGACCTGTGCAAGTAGATGTCAGTGCTTGTCTGGTTCTTGAAGGTTGTCATAGTTTTGAGTAATGTTTACCTCTGACTACATTCCTGGCTCCCTGAATAGTGTGTGACAGACATAACATGTGACGTGGATCGTAGAGGAATGCTTGCATACCTTGATTTCAATACCTTGACTTGAACAAATGCAGCTGTGCGTGTGTGGTACATTTAATAAAGTGACTACAGTAGAATTTTTCCTGTTTTCATCAAGATTTAGCTGAAGGCTACCATACCTGCTACAAGCAAAGCACTTAGTCTGTATGAGATTGGTGCTGGTTGTTACAATATCAGTTTAGCTGTGTTGTTTTCAACAATGATCTTCAACCAGTTAAGTTTACAGTATCTACCACCAATGTCTGGTATTGAATCCATCACCCAAGCATGCAGACTTACATGAGGCATACAGTTGCTGGACTGGTGATACCATCCTACACATAGCAGGGTGGTGTCAGAAAACGATAGACCTGCCCTGTTTTACACAAGATGCCTGTGCACAGCTGAGTATCAACAGTAAACTGTGCAGGTGCAGTAGTAACCTGTTTTCATTTGTAAGCGCTTTATGATGGTGGTCCACATGAAAGGCCCTATATAAAATAAAGATTGATTGATTGATACAGTATAAAATCAAATTCATGCCTAGCGCAAATTCTTTTTATTTTAGCCTATAGGCTGCCGGTAACACAACATGCTGCTGCACTGAACACATTACTGCACAATGTGGAAATACAATATTATTTAACATTGAAACTAAATGATTTTGAATGCATTTTTTTTTTACTGTATCCTATGTAGTCCACAATGAACACATTATGGTAATATGCAGTACTTTACATATACTGTAGACACTTTACAGAAATATCATATTTAAATTGACAAAGGGAAATGGTAGTGTACGAGTGGCTGGAAGTAAATGACATAGCCTACCTGCTACTTTTGTTCTCTGTTGTTATGAGTCAGACTTTTTTTTCTTTTCAAAGGCAATTAGAGATCAGGGGCTGTATTCACAAAACTGACTTAAGTGTAAGACTGGTCATAAGTCATCAGTTCGGACTTAAGTCTTATTCAGGAATGATTCTTAACGGAATTTTGGTCTTAAGTAAAGTCTTAACTTTAAGATTACCCTGGAGGAGGCTTAAGTCCGGATCTGCCATTGAAATATTTTTTTCTCCCATGGTTCGACAGGTGATAGTATATGATTTATTTGATGATCATCCAGATGAGAATTGATTGAGAAGCCGATACCGTTTTAACAAACGGTCAATTGAAACCCTAACAAATATTTTACATACCCATATATCTCCATCAACTAACTGAAGCAATGCAATTCCAGCTTTGTTGCAGTGATTTTTATTTTTTTTGTATTACAGTATTAGTATTAATATTAACATGAAAGACATAACTATTTTTAAAATACATTTATTGCAGTGTAGATCATACCATTAACATTATAACTATACTTAGGGCTGTAAATCTACATTTAATGTATAACAAGCAGCACCAAAAGCAGGGCTTGAGAGGCATGAAGACTTCATTAGCAGCAGTAGAAACATACAAAGTAATACCAGCTCTGTTGTAGTTTTGTGTTTGTTATCTATAGCAGTTAGTTTTAGTTGTGTTTTTTTTTTTTTTTAAGCAAAAATGTATTTCAAGCATTTTAACATTTTTTATGTGTCCTACTGTTTCTTCCTGCTTCCCCTCTGCCTGGTTACTCCATTATTATCAGAAACTATCCTGTTTCTAAAAATGCTTGCATCTCATTAAAAACCCTTTCTTAAAGGGATACACATCTAAAAGGAAATAGAAAGATAGACATAAAAACAAATATTTTTAAAAAACATTCTGCATTGTTTTTATTTCACTGTAATTGCATGTGATAGTAAATATATTGTAGCGATCTCGGTTCACGCAGTCAGGCGCATCACACAGGGCCAGGCAATCCACACACAGGTGGAGGGCGGGTGCGAACCCAGAACCTCTCGCACTAAAGCCTAGCGCCGATACCGCTGTACAAAAAAGCCGGCTCTTTTGCAAGGAGCGTATATCGGGCTCATTTCTTTGTATGTGATTTCGTTACCTACCAGCCCTGCTGCTGCCTTCCCCGGTGCATGCTACTATATATATATATAATATATATATATATATATATATATATATATATATATATATATATTGGATATATTTTATATATATATATCTATATATAATATACCATATGATATATATGCAACACAGGCCGTATAGGATTACATGTCATGTAACGTTGTGTCCGGCATATCCTAATGTACAGCATAACGGTGTCTATGTTGGCGAGGAACTACTGTACCTCTATTCCAGCAAACGTGTAGTACTTTATGTAATGTACAACACATCAGCAATTTTAAGGTTACCGTGAACAGCGACACTTGGTAAACCAAACTACAATCCCACTCCCAGGATTTTGTCAACAGGAGTAATTTTAAATTTCCCCCAAACTGTAGCAGTACAGTTTTGTGATTTAATAAAATAAGTCAGGGTTTACCCCGGCTTTTATATTTGTAGTCTTTTGTAGAGTAATCCTTTTGAATAAACTTAATTCACTATTGGTATAGAATCCTCAAGGAGCTTTACACCTTGCTTTTATTCTGTACCTTAAATTACTGTGTGTGTGTATAATATATATATATATATATATATATATATATATATATATATATATATATATATATATATATATATATATATATAAAACATTGCGGTGGTTTTGTATAGGCATAAAATAAACACATACGGGATTTAGGTTTTTGTTCTCAAAAATAATCACATACGTTTTTAGGTTTTTGTTCTCAAATAAAAGGTATAGTCTGTTACAGTTGTTACAAGGGAGGAACTAAAATTTATTTTTTTAATGGAGCGTGTGGTATTGACTAGTAGTGTAACAATTCCATTGCTTTCTTATCATACATGGTTGTGTACTGGCAAAATCTGCATTTCCTTAGACTTTTCCACAGATAAAATTAAAATGTCTAATTATATACCTGTATACCATTTACTCTGAATAATACACTGCAATATATAATGCACTTGCGTAATTCCATGTTAGCATTTTCAGGTGCTTCAACATTACAATTGGCACGCTAAAAATATGAGTCGAAATATTCTTGGTGACGTTTTTTAGAAAGTGCGAACTGCCTACTTGATCTTATTGTGGCTTCTGTGTGACTGTGTTTACCGCGTGTGAGAGAGGGAGAATGAATTGTAACCATTAAGTGTGTGCACCGCAGCACCAATAGATACTTCTGGCAGTTGAAAAGCGCATATTTCTGCAGTTCTGTTGTGTGAACTGTGAAGAACTTTGGAAATCTGTTGTACAAGAACAAACTCATTAATTTCTGTACTGCCGTTAAAGCGGCAGGGGTTGTATATGTTTTTCCACAGCTGTAAAAAAAAAAAATACTCAATATTTCTGGTAGGTCGTAAATGGCTGTTTTTTAGTCGGGAATTAGGACGGTGTGCCTCTTAGGCTGGAGCACTGTAACAATGTGCAAGCTTAGATTAAACCTCTTAACCATTCCAATAGGGGCAAATGACAGTAGAAATGGCTGAATGAAATGCCCTTTGATTGGATTCAAGCCCTGTGTGGAACTGCATTTCATTAACTGTTAGGAATTGCTGTCTTGGGTTTAAACACCATGATCTGTGGGTCCATTTCTTTTCTTCAGTGGCGAGTTTAAAGCTGTCAAGATATGGACTTAAAGTATTAGTCCTGTGGAATGAAAAATGGGTCCATTAATATTAGATAATTCCGTTTCTTGTCCTTTTTCAGGCTCACACCCTATACATTTATTGGATGTTTCCAGTTAAATTGAGTTAGAATCTCCATCAATTTCTGACTACAGTATATGCATGAAACAATGTGTAGTGTAAGCCCTTACTGTAAAGACCACCGATTGTATTCTGTACTCGGTAAAAACTAGGGCTTTAAATCTGTTTACTTGACTACACTTTTAAACCCATTGTTAATCCGGTCGTTTAAACAGCCATAAATTTAATGTTTTGTTCATTTCCTATTTTTATATTTTACTTCCAATATTGTAAGTCATATTTTAACCTTGGTTTGTTTTTCAAAGCGCGTACCATATAGATCCACTTGGACAAACAATGGTAAGCATAAAATCATAAAGGACTGTAAGTTAGCACTAAAATGTAATCTGTTTTACAACATACCATTTCTCCATAAGCTCCATAAAAAAAGTGTGTGTATCCAACATTGAAAAAACATTACAAAAAAAACTAAATATTTAAATTAAACTTAAACACAGTGCACAAGATTATTTTTTTTGTTTCATTCACTCGTATAGTGTTGGCAGAAAACAAAATATGTCCATAACCAAAACCTTTTTTTGTCATTAAAAATCAAAGCCGTTATCTGTTACAATACTAGTTCCCAGCATCCCTCCCCTTCACAACGACGCTTGCGCATTAAAGTGAAAAATTAAAGACTTCATTTCCCAGCGTCCCTCTCTTTCATGGCTTCTCGGTTCAGCTCGCTTGAATAACACTATGTAACACAATTTTTGTTCCTGGGTAGTAAGTGTTATTTTCTAATTGCTTATGCCTCAAAAGTATAGAAAATGGCTATTATTCCCCACAAACTTTGCTTTTGTGACCAGGACAGTGATATTTTTAAATATCACTATTTCCAATGAGAAAACGGGAGCTTTTGTGTCTTTTCGTTCACATAAGGCCAGAAAAAAACAACAACAAATCTTTTTCGAGATTTACAATTATACTGTAAATTTATAGTATAATCGTAAATCTCGAAAAACTACTCAGTTCTAAATCTTTTGTAGTCATTTTTGTATTACTTTAGTATAAATACATGTTAATTTTGATTCATATGTTGTTTTTTTCTGACTTTATGTGAACGAAAAGACACAAAATCTCCTGTTTTCTGACAGCATGTAACACAGACAGCTGTTTTGATTACCTTTTACTATTTATTTTGAGTAAAAACAAGTTTAAATTGCAGTGACTTGGTTCCGTTATTTACAATATTAAGTAATACATTTTTTACACAACACTCGCTCAAGTATAGTCACTGTCACAACCGTTGCATGAAGCTGGGGTGACTGTATTCTGCTGGTGTTAATACAGCACCCTTCTCACGCTTCAGTTTATTAAAACAGGCGATGTGCGTTTTTTATTTTTTCCCTTGCAGACCAACGTCATCGCACAATAAATATTGACACATGCTTTTAAAGGGATAGGCAGCATTTTGAGTTACAGGCGACAATGCGCGTAAACCTGCAAGGAGTTTACAAATTTTACGTATTTGCAACTAGGGATGGGACGGTATAAAATTTGCACGGTATGATAACCGTTAAAAATCAATAAATAAAAAAATACTGTGGTAACCTTAATATCATGGTATACAGTACATCATGTCAATAAAGACTCAAAAAAAGAAAGACCAATGTAAATAACTTAAATTACCGTAATTCACAAAAGTAAAAACAACAAAACATATATATATATATATATATATATATATATATATATATACACACATATATATATATATATATATATATATACACACACACACACACACACAGTACAGTACAAGTTTTAGGCAGGTGTGAAAAAATGCTGTAAAGTAAGAATGCTTTCAAAAATAGACATGTTAATAGTTTATATTTATCAATTAACAAAATGCAAAGTGAGTGAACTGAAGAAAAATCTACATCAAATCAATATTTGGTGTGACCACCCTTTGCCTTCAAAACAGCATCAATTCTTCTAGGTACACTTGCACACAGTTTTTGAAGAAACTTGGCAGGTAGGTTGGCCCAAACATCTTGGAGAACTAACCACAGTTCTTCTGTGGATTTAGGCAGCCTCAGTTGCTTCTTTCTCTTCATGTAATCCCAGACAGACTCGATGATGTTGAGATCAGGGCTCTGTGGGGGCCATACCATCACTTCCAGGACTCCTTGTTCTTCTTTACGCTGAAGATAGTTCTTAATGACTTTCGCTGTATGTTTGGGGTCATTGTCATGCTGCCGAATAAATTTGGGGCCAATCAGATGCCTTCCTGATGGTATTGCATGATGGATAAGTATCTGCCTGTACTTCTCAGCATTGAGGAGACCATTAATTCTGACCAAATCCCCAACTCCATTTGCAGAAATGCAGCCCCAAACTTGCAAGGAACCTCCACCGTGCTTCACTGTTGCCTGCAGACACTCATTCCTGTACCGCTGTCCAGCCCTTCGGCGAACAAACTGCCTTCTGCTACAGCCAGACATTTCAAATTTTGACTCATCAGTCCAGAGCACCTGCTACCATTTTTCTGCACCCCAGTTCCTGTGTTTTCGTGCATAGTTGAGTCGCTTGGCCTTGTTTCCACGTCGGAGGTATGGCTTTTTGGCCGCAAGTCTTCCACGAAGGCCACTTCTGACCAGACTTCTCCGGACAGTAGATGGGTGTACCAGGGTCCCACTGTTTTCTGCCAGTTCTGAGCTGGCATTGCTGGATATCTTCCGATTGCGAATGGAAGTAAGCATGATGTGTCTTTCATCTGCTGCAGTAAGTTTCCTTGGCCGACCACTGCATCTACAGTCCTCAACGTTGCCCGTTTCTTTGTGCTTCTTCAAAAGAGCTTGGACAGCACATCTGGAAACCCCTGTCTGCCTTGAAATTTCTGCCTAGGAGAGACCTTGCTGATGCAGTATAACTCCCTTGTGTCTTATTGTTGTGCTCAGTCTTGCCATGGTGTATGACTTTTGACAGTAAACTGTCTTCAGAAACCTCACCTTGTTAGCTGAGTTTGGCTGTTCCTCACCCAGTTTTATTCCTCCTACACAGCTGTTTCTGTTCCAGTTAATGATTGTGTTTCAACCTACATATTGAATTGATGATCATTAGCACCTGTTTGGTATAATTGTGCCTGACTTTGTGCAAGTGTACCTATAAGAACTGATGCTGTTATGAAGGCAAAGGGTGGTCACACCAAATATGGATTTGATTTAGATTTTTCTTCTGTTCACTCACTTTGCATTTTGTTAATTGATAAATATAAACTATTAACATGTCTATAGCGCTGTAACAGGGAGAGATCTGTGCTAACTCTGCTGGCGAGTTAACAGTACTGCAGGAAGAGGGTGGCAGTCGTCCAACAACCGCTTGTGAGTCATGGTAGTGACACGAGGAGGTGGGAAAGTGGGTGTGTGGACTTTCCCCCTCTCTGAATGGCTGAGAGGTGAGTCTTGGGAGATTGCTAGCCCTATAAAAAAAAATGCTCAGCAGTTTCCTCAGGTCTGCCCATATAGACGCGCTGAGAGTGCGGAAATGCTGGTCCGGGACCGAGAACCAGCCGGGAGAGAAAAAGAAACGAACGTGTCACAGCGAGACAGTGAGGGCGGGGAACCCTTGGGCAGACCCCTTAAAATCTAGCGAAGCAGGCTAGGTATCCGGAAGCGTAGGACAGAGATCCGGGTTGCTCGGGCAGCGGCGACCGGGATATTGCTGCAGAGTGCAGCACCTTTTGTTTGTAGTTTTATTATTGTGTTATTTTTCCCTTGTTATTTTTGCCTGCTGTTTTCATTATTATTTCTTTGAGCACCTGCAAGGGCGCCGGTATTGTGTACCATCGCTTGGTATGCCCGTGGTTCTGTTTACCATTGTTGGTAAGTCACGGACCCACAGCGCCATCTGTGGGATAAACTTAAAAATAGCACCCCGAAAATAAAACTGGGCACCTGTGTGGTGTTGCCAAATCCACCTGTCTGTCTCCTGTGTCAGTGAATTACCCACTACCCTTCCACAAGTGCAGATTTCCACAGTTCTGCACAGTGCTGCACAGAATCTTGGAGATGCGCTGTAGACGTCACTCAGCACCAACAGAAATCTGTGCAGATTCGGCATAGCCCAGCGCAGCTTTGAAATGTTACTACGGGAGGCTGGCTGCGGCTGTGAACTAAAGTAACGATGCAAAGATCACGAGTGACATGTTCATCGTAATGCAAATAACCACTAAAACTACTGCTGCCACCTTGTTAGCGGAGGCAAATGGCATTTTATCATTATACAATGAAGCTGCCTTGTCTTGTCTCAAGCCTTGTCTCAACACTATATTAAATAAATAATTTAAACAAACATAATGTACTAAAAATCGGTGATAAGTGATGTATAATTGTACAGTAAGGTTAGTGTTAATCTATTATATTAAAATGATAATCCAGACAAATGTAAATATAGGACGTTGAACTGTATGCTGTGCTGCAAGGTTTCGAGAACGTGTTTCTCTAAGACCTGCATCGAAATGCGCCACTGTTGATTTTGAAACAAAAAGTTGGAAATTGTTTGAGCTCTTGAAAAAAACCTGAATCAGAAGGTGAGCAATTTGATGTTTCCCGTTCTGTTGGGGTTCTCTTAGCTGGAGACTGCTGTACTACAGTGACTAAAGCAGGTGCAAGCAGTAGTAATGCAAAAAAACGCAAACAAAAAATAAGTTTTTATAATTCTGAATGGCAGATGAATTACCCGTTGCTTGTTTATCGAGACGACAAGATGTACTACAGTGTGTGTGAAAAAGCTGCTGGGCAAAAATTTTCAAGAATCTTCGCTTAAGACACAGACACGGCGATGCTGTTGCTGTTATTGTACTGCAGAAAAAGTTGAAAATACACGTAGATGACGGCAACAAACAGTGCTTAGAATCCTGTCTCGTTGTTATGGAAACGGTCTACTGTTAGTATATACTAGCGTAAAGAAAAGTGTGTCTGTATTCCTATGTATATCTATACACGGACAGAGATTGTTTAAACTATGATATGGCATAGAGTTTAAACGTTCATAAAAATGGACCAAATTGCAAATCCCTTGAGTTTGTTTGCCTTTGTGTTGGGCATGTGCGTTTCAGGAACGTGTGAAGATAAAAAATTTAGCGCTACCTATGCATTTTATGTTGATCGTCAACATAACGATCCGTCAATTCCATGTTCTGAACAGTAGAGCCTAGTACACAGGTCACACATTTTAAAATTACATATTGTTTTACTAACGATGCAGTGTCCCACAATAACCTTTAATACAACCAAAAATAAGTTTAAAAGCATTTTTATTTGAGTAAATGTAACACATTCTCACGTAACAACCGTTCTTTCGAGAAACTGCCAGTCACATACCTGAAAACACAAGACAGCTGAGCTGCATTTCACACATCAGTTGTTTAATCTACCATTATAGCTACGTACTTGGCTTCCTTCCTGTACTTTTGCATCTAGTAGAACCCGAGGCACTGAAGAGATGAAGCCGTTCGTAATCGTGTTACAGGTACCCGAGAATACTGTGGCTTTTGACAAGCGATTGCTTAACATGCTGCTGTGGTCAGATGTCAGAAAGTAATCCAACAATAATTACCTCTATTTGAGAAATTGGTGCCTTCATGGGGCCCTCTAAATGCTAATAACATGAGGTTTATGTTTGCCTTTTTAGCAGCTGAACAAGCAAATGAAAACTGAAATATGACTTTAAATACTTAAAACAAACATTAAAATGGCGTTGTAAAACAAAGGGGGAAAAAACTCACCATTTTGGTTCTTGTTTATTGCATATACATATAACAAAGTCGCAACTATATATATATATATAAAATCAGTACACATTTGCAGCAAGTTGGGCACTACTAAGCGAGGCATTTCAGAATTACGTGCTTGCCTTTTTTCTGTCCCATCAGATTCTAACTCGCTCTAAAGCAGCGCAATGCCTTTTTGACCTAGATGGCTTTCTGTAGAGATAACTAAGAGTGTGCGCACATTGTCTGGTTTGTTTACTTTTTGCTGTCCAAAACTTAAGTAGCGGCTCAAGAGCTGCTGTGTTGATCCTGTGTGTTTGTGTGTTTGTGTGTTTTTTTTTTTTTTTTTTTTTTTTTGTAATATATTAAATATCACGTCACACAGAGCTCTTTTTCATTGGCCATTTTTTAAACTGTCTTGCAATTTCTGGTGAGGCAGTAAATAAGTTCAAGGTATTTTTGTCATTTCTAGCAAACTCAAACATCAGATTTTTGTACCCAAATACAGTCAGTCAAAATTTGTGGAGCAAGGTTATGAAAATCAGACAATTGCTGTAGAGTGCTTTTCTGTCTGTAACAGTGTGTTTTTTCTGAGGTGAGTGCATTCTTAATTGGGAAGTTTCCAGTTCCCTTCATGTACTGTAACAACAAACATTGAATTTGTAGGTTCATTTTAGTATTGCTTGATCAAACATTTTTAGAAAAATGTAACTGTTTCAAAACCTTCTGTAAACTAGCTACTGGTTTTATATCATAACCTTTTTCAAAAAGCAGTGCAACTTGCAATTTGGTATAAAGACCACTATTTAGACTAAGATTAAGCATTTACAGTTGGGTACAGTACAGTAGTCTGCTTCTTATTTCACAGGACTCTGGCACGGCCAGACCCTTAAGCTGATGGTTCTTCTGACCTTATAGGTTTGAAAGTAGGTTTGCTTCCTGATTGTGGGACTGCGAGTTCTGTCACAGGCTGAATATTTGTTTGTGCAAGAAAGGCGGCTTTGTCCAGGGCCCTCCCATCTGCTGTCGGAACAGAAAGGACGGTAGCCCAAGGATATCTTATTGGGCTCTTGACTGCAGTGTTAATAAAGTACTCTGCATCCTCCTGTTGATGTATTACAAGGTTGTGTGTGTTGCTATTGGGCTGTAGCTGCAGTCTGACGTGGTACATTTAAATGCACTTACTTAATCCGGAATCGTTGAGGAAAAAGTGACCGTATTCTGACCTTTTAAGCAGAGCATTGTCCCCATGTTACAATACAGCAATTACTGTAGAATGGGGAGAGAAACACTTTTCTGTAAAATCCCTCCTCATTTTGAGTTTGAATACCAGTGCAGTCATTGAATCACTGTTTTAACTTTGGGCAAGATGCAAATTCAGTTCTATCCTTGCTGTGAAATTGAAGTAAGATCCGACAACAGTTGGCAAGATTTTGCTGTCAAGCTTTATTTGTTTGTATTTATTTTTTATTAAATATTATGTACGCAATTTTAATGCAGAGTCTGTTCTGATTGGTAGCCTCAGTATGTTTGACGTCATTGTCAGTGGTCAGTGACAGATTTATAGCAGATATCTGGCTTAAATGTGTGTTTATCCTGGAAAAGGAACATTGAGACAGCTCATGATTTGGCAAGATGAGGGGGGAAAAAATAATTGATATAGTACAGAATAAAAATAATAATTTGCTTTTTGAGCATTCTAGATTATGCAGCTCCAGTAGCCCCTTACAGGATGGTATTGTGACAGATTTATAGTTTACAGTCTCCATGAACACTGCTTTCTTGTGCAGACTATCCCATACACAATTTTATCTTTTTACCCATTTAGACATTACATTCTTACCTCTGCATCGCCATCAAATGTGCAGGTGCATAGTTCATAATCTTTTCCTCGTCTCTCTGCAGCAGCCCTGGCTGTTGTCTGTGTGCTGTGCTGCAGTAACAGTGCTACCCTTTATCATGGCTGTCCTGTCATGTGTGTGTCCCACACTTGCGGCAGTGCAGAATCAAATGCTCTGCTGTTGTCTCACTCTCCTTAATGTTTTCACACAGGGTACCCTGCTGTTTCACCTGCCACAGTACCAGCTGTCCAGACTGCATCGCCAAGCTTCAGACTGCCCTGAACTATAATTCTCCTGTAAGTAGTCTATCTTTACTCTTTCTTGTATTACAGATCCCTTTTCTGAAGCCTTTTGTTGTGACTGTACATAGTTATGAACTGAACTAGGGTGTGCCCGTTTATAAAATGTGTTCAGCATGTTTTAAGTTTTGTAAAGCATACTTCAATTAACTCGTAACATTAAAGGCTCTGTTTATCCTTCTTAGTCCACTTATTAATTTCAATGGCTGTTAGGATTTTCATTTTACTTGAATGTTCCACTTAAATGTATTATTGATTCCAGCACCAGCAAGAACTACTGTACCTTGCGTGATTTTTACAATGAAAATCCCAACACACCAAGGATTATGATTACACAGGAACAAAACAGCCCTAAGATCATTTTAAATTGTGCACTGTGCATTCACTAGGCTGTAACAGGTTTGTAGCAACCAATTCAGAGCTCCCAAACTGACGGTGCTATTGGGGATTAACAATTACTTTCCAAATATAGTGGTGCATGGCTAACAGTAAAACCCCAAGGGCGTTAGGCCTCAGTCCCTGTCTTTCTGAATCGGTCTGTCGATTTTCTAGCTGAATTGAAGGGCTGTGTTCTGAAGCTGCTTGAACTTCACTGCGAGTGTTCAAAGTTTTACACTGTTAAAGTAAACAAGTCCAAGGCAGTGCCAGTGCATCACACATAGCTTGTTTGTGAAAGTATATCCTGACTCATTGTGGGTTTTTATTAGACTGCTGGCTAGCTGGGAGTGATCTGCCAAGGAGATTCTTTAATTGAACTTTATCATGCATGCTGGCCTAATCTTCTGCAAGGGCTGCTGCACAATCTGATTTGAAATCCGTTCTTTCCAAAAATTAGTCTTTTATACATGCCCTGTTAACAACAGGGATTTAGTAAAACCCCTTGCCCTGAATATCAAATCCCTTCTTTGTTTGCAGTTGCTCACCATGTACTGTAACCAGATTTTCCTCTTGGTGCCTGATTTTAGATGAGATTGTCTGGCTGGTTGTGCTCTTCGATCCCTGAATGTAGAATAATAATAATAATAATAATAATAATAATACATTTACTAGCTTCAGTGCTTGCTTGCTGGGTATTTGAAGCAGTAAAATAGTCGATCAGATCCATGTTCGAGCATCTCTGTACTGTTTTGTTCTGCGATCACTGTCGTAAATTGCTTGTTTTACTACAGTAGATAGGATAAGAATGCTAATTATCAGCCTGTGAAGGATGCATTCTTGCGGACAGGGATGTACTGTACTGAACACAACAGACATGGAAATACTTGATCAGGATTAAAAAACAATAATAGAATAAAATAATTTTGAAATTCACTTTTGTAAAACAAATCTTCTAAACTTTTTTGTCGTGTTTTTATGTTCTTGCCCATCTACTATACATTAACAAAAATATAACTTTCTAAGATTGTGTGTTTTATAGGACGTATTCATAGTAATTTGAATGTAAACGTAGCCACGGTTAGATTGTTGCGAAACATCCAGTAGTTTGACTTGCACACCTTGCTTGTGGTCTTGCCAGTTATATATGTTGTTATTAAATGTGTTAAAAGATGTACAGCTCTCTGTGCAATCAGCATGAATCGCTTTAGTTATCTGTTCACATGTATATATTTTATCACTTCCCCTTAGCTTTATCAGCTCTATAGAGGAGCAGTCTGTTCTATGTTATCTGTATGGGCAGCTGTCAGAAGGCACAGCTGTACTAAGTTGTTGCTAAAAGTTTCCGATAGTGCCAGTGTGCCTCAGCCTGGACATGGACTCTGAGTCTAGTCTTCATACCTGTTTAATACAGGGGTTTCATTTTGTCCAGCATTTGCCTAGATAGGTTTGCACTAGGGCTGTCAAGCGACTAACAATAAATAAATAATAAACAATTCACGATTTAATCTTGCAATTAAAATAACAAAATAATTAAATTCTTAATCTTGGTTTTAATTGCACAATTAATTGATAGTTACTACATATTATTATTATTGTTATAATTTTTTTTTTTTAATATATAAAGTTGAATAATGGATATTCTATAAGGCCTTACATGGCCTGTTGTTGTTGTTGTTGTTATTATATTATTATTATATAGGATTATTATATTATTATTCCTCAGGAGTTATATACAAACCCATCATAAAAAAAAAACTGTTGTCCTATTTCTGGTTTAATATTGTTGCCCCTTTTATAGTTTTATATTTATTTACATAGAATTATACAGAGAGATTCCAGCATTTGCTGTTAAATTATTTGAACCAACTTCTAAATCGCAATATAGTCAGTTTATTACTCCCCTTAATGCATTTCAAATGATACTGTATATGGAGGGGTTATTTGTAACTGGGACAAACTTAACTGGTTTTCTTAACTGTGTCTGTCTCCTGTTACATACATTACAGGAACTGCAACAATTACACAAAATAGCCATCATCAGTTATAACTAGACTTCAAACAAACCATCAAGATTTTAGTTTATCAATTTTATGGAGTAATATCCAATATACAGTAACAAATATTGAGTATAGGTATAATAAATATGGTAATTAACAAAACATCTAATCGATGATATTGAGATCCCAGTACTTTCCAAATATGTATTGTAATGTAGCTGATACATTTCTTATTTCCCTGCCCTTGATCAAAATTAAAATAATTAGTTTAATCCATCTGTATTATAAAAAGTTATAAACTTTAAAAAAAACAAAAAAAAACCAACAATATTTCTATTTCAAATTTGGCAGTTTTGTCTGTTCGTGTTACATACGTTTTTATAAAATGACCATGATGTTCAACCAGCTCTGATGATGAAATGCAGAAGGAAACTATATTTTAACTGTTAAATACAGAAAATAGACAATATAGAGAGATTACTGTTTTCCCTGTTTTTGAGTGTGTTTTTTGTCCCACTTTTTGTACCTCTTTACCATGGAATGACCCTTAAAATGGGAAGTGGACCCGGCTCCCCACATCTGCGCCACCAATCCAAAGCAGAAGGTTAACAAGAAAATTTATCTTAAATTATTGACAATCAATACTACAGTTTTTTTTTTTTTTTTTTTTTTTTTTTTCCTCTCTTGATTGGGAGAAAACCTCTGGTGGCCAAATAGAGAGATGGCACCCACTCCGTGTATGCTAGCAATATTCTGTTGGGCTGAGTAAATACCAGGAAGTGAAGAACAATTGTGCGATTCCACTGCCCCATAAGCAACTGGTCAACATTTAACCCTTAACGGTCCATTTATTTAGCAGCTGTCAGGCGCGCCAGGTCAGGCCATTTATTTTCACTGTTCACTGCACTGTTTATTTTACATGAGTTGTTTTAAGTGTTTTTTTTTTTCACAGTAAAACTGGTTTAACCCTTTGCGGTCCTATGTCGGACCAGGTCCGACATTACAATTTTCCTTTTCCAGTACTAATCAAAAAGACGTAAACCACAGGTCTCTAGTCGTTTTTTCTCTGGAAAAAGCCAAGAAAACCTATCAATGACCGAGTGAGACCGATAGGAGCCGAATGAAGCTGGGAAAAAAAGGGCGTATCTGAGCAATACAGTAGCCTCATGCACCACAGAGATAACAAACAAACGGTCAAAGATAGCTGCTTCCGCATCCAGCACTCAAAGAATATCACAGACATTTGCAGAGCTTTTTGAGATGTTATAGTAATAAAATAATGACTTGGATCGCATTATTGAGGAGTTTGGTGATAAAACGGGTGATCAAGAGAGGATTTATCAATATGCACGTCTATAAAGAGGTATGTGAAAAATACAGAGAACGAAGGGTGGGTCTTGGCTGGAGCGGGCATTCAGTAGTGATACTGAATGCCCGCTAAATAAGATTTGAGAGTTCCCAAGGAGAGATGCAGTTTGTCTTTTGCGTGAATGAGAAAAGAGAGAATGACATCATGGTTGATGGGTGAAGGGATTTTTTGATTTTGCTTGCAGAATGTTATGAAGGTGGACCAGCCAGTTGTGTAGGATGAGCGGTTGAATGGAGTGAGGGTGGCAGCCATATAATTTTGGGCCAGGAGGTTGTAAAGGGAAGAGCTTAGTTCAGTATCAGATTGCTAAGTCCTTGTTTTATGATGTCACACATCCTACTGTAGAAGTAGCTAACATGTGACTTTTTGAATCTTCCAGCTCTGTTTGTTCAATAAATGCACAGTATCTAAATGTTGTTACATGCATTATTTGTTTTGGACAGACTGTGCTATAGAAAAGTTTGACCAGTAATAGAAATAAATAAACAGAGATACAGAATGCAATTCAGCACTGCAAAACTCAATTGTCAATTCAACTGTCTGCTAACATATGTAACATTTTTGACAGACACGGTTAAATACGAAATACATGTTTTCAAAAGAAAAAGGATTTTGTACACTGTTAAACTGAAAATCACTCCACCACCAAAAAATGCTTGATATACGTAAAAATGTATATGAATAACTATTTTTAGTATTATAGAAAAATATCATCTAAAAGTTTTGTAAATCCATATATTTCAACATATTTTATCCATTGTATTATTAGGGCAGAATGTACCCCATTAGCATGGAATAACCCTTTAACAAAAACAAAACACATCAGCCAGTTTCTCTCTTATTACATGCTAAAATCATATCTGGAAAACATTTCCATTTATAGCCATAGTAAAAATTACATGTCAACTATGTTCACTTTTCTGAAGAAATGATTGGTGTTGTCATTTTAATGGCCTTGGGGAGGTTTTGAAATCATACTTCTATATTTTATTATTTTTTATTTTAATCAGATGTACAGCTGTCTGTTGAAGGTTTGTGTACCACACATTGCAAGGATGCTTTGCTGTACCTATTTTCACTGCATCAAGTGTATAGGTACAGTGTAAATAAATACATCTGCATATTTTTACCATACTGAATGAGCAGCAAATCCAGCTATTTCATCAATTACAAGTTACTATGCACATGTAATCCTTTTTGTAATTGATTCTTTTGAATCCAAGTTTTGTATGCCAAATCTGAGATGGGAAGCAATAAAACGTGTACATATGAACAGATAACGAAGGAGATTCATGCTGCTGTCGCAGGGGGCTGTAAATCTTTTAACACCATGAATAAGAACTTCTGTTATTGGTAGGCTTACAAGGAAGATATTTAGGAGACTCAATGCCGCAAATAGGTAGCTTCAGTTACATTTTAAATGGTAATCCAATTAAAATGATGCATCCAAAGGGGGACGACCCATAATGATCCTGAATCCGCATGGATGATTGAAAATACATGTTGCTATTGATGTCTAAATTGAGAACTCTGTCTCGCAGTGTGTTGGAAGCGTTTGTTGATCTTAATTTTCTAGCACACAGCACACAAGCCAAAACATAGGAATCTGTTGAGCTCTGTAATATTAGGGTGGTCAAACAAAATTTTATATTTCAACAATAAAAATAAAAAAAAACAACTTTTGTAATTAGTTTTACTCTAACTTAAACCAAAAAATATTTTTAAATATATAAAATGGCTTTTTTGCCTACCAAATTTAGCTTTGCTTTCTGACAGCTTCCATGTTAGATTTTTCTTACAAGCCCTGCCTACTTCAAGCTTTTTTTATTAAAATTTGTAATGCATTTGTTCAGAAATAATAACATTTTTAAAGTCACATGATCTCTTAAACAAATACATCGAAACCAAACTATTAATGGCTATTACAAAAGAGAATATATTATATAAGTAAAATAAAAAATATACCGTGAGTATCATTTTTTTAAAATACATCGTAGGTGTTAAATCCATGACGCAGCTGCGCTCAGTGCACTAAGTCTGACCGACAAATCACTACTCATCTGTCCTGTAGTTTCACATTTTCTTTTAAAGTACTTTACTTTTCTACTTTTCCTTTTTTTTTGCTGCTGTATTTAAGCTCTTAAAATTTTAAATATTTAGATCTAATTTATCATTTCTATTTCTAGTGGAATCAATTACTAAATCTATTTCTAATTTTGTACAGCTACTGGTTTCCCATTCCCGGCTATGGTACTTGTCTTCATGGTCACGTGCTGCTGCAGAAGCGTTCATTGTGCTTCGAGTTCGTTGCGTGTACCACGTGACGCAGGTAGCAGCCAGTGAGACGGTGATGCCATTTTTCCAAGTGCGTATAATATTAACGCCCTCATATCTAAAAACTACCCGATCCGATTGGCTAAATAATTAATTAATGACGATGATACTGACACCTGAAACAACAAATCGTGTAAGTCTTATGAAGGCCCTGATTGGTTTAGATAAAAAAAAAAAAAATAATAGAGTGACGGAAATAAATCGTTTTTTTTTCACGTTTCTAAATGACCCAGAAAGAAGGGCGTGCACAAACTGAAAATTTAGACTGTCTTCTTATTAAATTTGCAAATATGAATCAAAATTGATTTAGATTCCTTGCCACGGAACTGCAGCTGTTGCCATTTTAGAGCTATCATCACGGCCCTTTTAGCTGATGAGGTGTTTTGAGATCAACATAGGAGAGACAACAAACAAAATGAAAAGTATATTGCACATGATATGTTTTCCTTACTTAATATATTATACTAAAATGTGTGTTTTCAAATCTGGTAAAAATGGAATATAAATATTCCGTTTCAAAATGCTTGATGGCGATATTTTCTGAAAAGGTAGTTTTTAAAGGGAAATAAAGAAAAGATGTGTATTGCGATTCATGTTTAATTTGAAAGGAGTATTTAAGATTATAAAAAATGCAGACAGATTGTACTTTACTGATTCTTATTCAGTTTTACAGCAAGTTGTAAATGGCAAAGTTGACAGTAGCACTTAATGCTCTGAGCAGAACTCTCCATAGGCAGAACGGTGAGAGCAGAGCGCCGCCCACCCTAGCAATAGAGGTGTGTGAATCCACTAAGGGAGATTAAGAGAGAGAGAGTGATTGCAATTGACACACCGGCACAGACGATCAGGTTTTATTTACAATGAAAATCAATTGCAGTGTCAGGTAGCTGCCACTAGTGTACCAGCAATGGTAATCCCAGTGTGGGGTTAAATAAACATGAAACATTCACAACAAAAAACATTGTTCAAAAGCAACTAGAAAGGAAAAGTTGAGGAAACTGCTTGAGCGCTACTCCACTGAAAAGGAGATCCCACTCCAGGACACTTCCTCCCTAAACATTTGCGGGATAAAATTCTCCTAAAGTAAATACTATTCTTTTCTACTCAGATAAAGATCCTGTTTTCACACGTGGGGATCGCTTTTTGTTTTCTTCAAAGCCAATATATTTAGACATAATTGACAATCAATAAATCTGTGAACCCCTGGCCACATTCCACACCTGTCTGATCAGGGATGGGATTCTAACCCCAGCAGTTAAGTTTTTTTATTTTTTATTTTTTTATTTTTTTTTATTTCAACAAACTTAAAATAAAAACCAAACTACTGTAAAGTGGAGCATTCCTGCCAACCCTTGAATGCTTGTGAACTTGTGGTTATAGTTTTTAAAAGCTTTTTTTTTTTTTTGTTAATTTTTACATGAGGCCAGATTAGTGTTTTTCCAGCATTGTCCAGAGCTTGTTCTCTTTCTATTTATTTATTTATTTATATATTTATTTTTCTTGGATGAAAACCCACAGGCTGCTATGTTTCCAAGCTGGCCACTATCCAAGACTGACTACTCTCAAAGGCTATTTTCTGGCCTTTACACAGTAGAGCTTACAAGCTCATTTGAAAGAACAGTTCCTTCATTTAGTAATGAATTGTGTTTCCCTGCTGTTGCTGTCTCGACCAGCTCCATATTGGACGGGAATTCAAACAGTAGACTCATTTTAAAGGCCTTGCTGCTCATTTTTGGCACCATGATATTTAAGTTCTGTGTAAGCTTTTACTTTGCTCAAGACATACTGCTCACTTCCTATTTTAACGGCTGGTGTAAACAAATGGCAGAATTCACAGGTTCTGTGAAACTTGTGACCACTGTGCTATTGACATATCCTTAATCATAATTCAAACAAGCTGGGGGATAATGTTTCCTCTGCAGTGGTTTAAAACTAATGCTTAACCCTGACTTAACATTAAGACTACAAGCAGAGCAAACTAAAGCAGAGCTTTGAAAAATAACTACCTTCAAAATGCCAAAAACAAAACATTATGTGAAGAAAGTCTCATCGATTAATCCATAGTCGTTGCACTGTTAGTTAACCTTGGTCCTTTTTTGCCTTTTGTCAAATCTTTGCAGTATATTATATTCAACTACCTGAATATTCCCCACCCCCTCTAGTTTTAATATCTGTCTTCTCTTGGGAATGGGGGGGGGTAGCCTGTTCCCTTTTTGTGCATATAAGACTTGGTGTGTCTTGCATTTACTGAATGGGGCAGAAAGGCCAGTCTCCCTCCATATAGTAAAGGTGTTCTCAATCGCACTGTTTTATTATTTCAAATGTATCCCAGCATGTCTCTTTTGGAATCATCCCAGTATTTATTGAAATCTTCTGTAATGAAAATGTCCTCGATTTTGTAAGCATTGGACGTCTAGTACATGCTTTTTATGAGGTATGTGGTATGGTTTAATGTTGTGCAGGGCGTGGAATGTGTTCTCCAGTTGATTAAGAGGGCTGCCGTGCTTTCAACATATCATACTTGTACAAGAACTGTTGACTGTCTTTCATCTCGGAATGGGGCTTTTCGACACCATAATAATTTAGTTGGCTCTTTTTAGCTGATTTGTAGTATCTGGAATCAAAACTCTGTGCAACTCTGAAACAGAAAGATGCAACGTGTTGGATACAGTATCAGAGTACCCTTAGTAAATACCACTGTACAGTTTCCAGAATGCTGTGTTGTAGTAATAATACCTACTTAATGCTTTAGTTAGATGTCCAGGTGTCTGATTTCACAGACTCAGATTTTGTACTTCACCCAAGGTAACAGAGTTAATGTGAATATGCATCTGTGAAACCAGCCATAAAAGATTCTGTAATATTATTTCGTTTTTGATGCTTCCTGTATAACAAGCATATAAATTGTAGTGTAAATGGGATCCATGATCATACCACCTAATAACCTGTTCCATGGTATAGATGAATGCTTTGCTGCATTACCACTGAATAACCTGTTCCATGGTATAGATGAATGCTTTGCTGCATTACCACTGAATAACCTGTTCCATGGTATAGATGAATGCTTTGCTGCATTACCACTGAATAACCTGTTCCATGGTATAGATGAATGCTTTGCTGCATTACCACTGAATAACCTGTTCCATGGTATAGATGAATGCTTTGCTGCATTACCACTGAATAACCTGTTCCATGGTACCTGCATTACTGAATAACCTGTTCCATGGTATAGATGAATGCTTTGCTGCATTACCACTGAATAACCTGTTCCATGGTATAGATGAATGCTTTGCTGCATTACCACTGAATAACCTGTTCCATGGTATAGATGAATGCTTTGCTGCATTACCACTGAATAACCTGTTCCATGGTATAGATGAATGCTTTGCTGCATTACCACTGAATAACCTGTTCCATGGTATAGATGAATGCTTTGCTGCATTACCACTGAATAACCTGTTCCATGGTATAGATGAATGCTTTGCTGCATTACCACTGAATAACCTGTTCCATGGTATAGATGAATGCTTTGCTGCATTACCACTGAATAACCTGTTCCATGGTATAGATGAATGCTTTGCTGCATTACCACTGAATAACCTGTTCCATGGTATAGATGAATGCTTTGCTGCATTACCACTGAATAACCTGTTCCATGGTATAGATGAATGCTTTGCTGCATTACCACTGAATAACCTGTTCCATGGTATAGATGAATGCTTTGCTGCATTACCACTGAATAACCTGTTCCATGGTATAGATGAATGCTTTGCTGCATTACCACTGAATAACCTGTTCCATGGTATAGATGAATGCTTTGCTGCATTACCACTGAATAACCTGTTCCATGGTATAGATGAATGCTATTACCACTGAATAACCTGTTCCATGGTATAGATGAATGCTTTGCTGCATTACCACTGAATAACCTGTTCCATGGTATAGATGAATGCTTTGCTGCATTACCACTGAATAACCTGTTCCATGGTATAGATGAATGCTTTGCTGCATTACCACTGAATAACCTGTTCCATGGTATAGATGAATGCTTTGCTGCATTACCACTGAATAACCTGTTCCATGGTATAGATGAATGCTTTGCTGCATTACCACTGAATAACCTGTTCCATGGTATAGATGAATGCTTTGCTGCATTACCACTGAATAACCTGTTCCATGGTATAGATGAATGCTTTGCTGCATTACCACTGAATAACCTGTTCCATGGTATAGATGAATGCTTTGCTGCATTACCACTGAATAACCTGTTCCATGGTATAGATGAATGCTTTGCTGCATTACCACTGAATAACCTGTTCCATGGTATAGATGAATGCTTTGCTGCATTACCACTGAATAACCTGTTCCATGGTATAGATGAATGCTTTGCTGCATTACCACTGAATAACCTGTTCCATGGTATAGATGAATGCTTTGCTGCATTACCACTGAATAACCTGTTCCATGGTATAGATGAATGCTTTGCTGCATTACCACTGAATAACCTGTTCCATGGTATAGATGAAGCTTTGCTGCATTACCACTGAATAACCTGTTCCATGGTATAGATGAATGCTTTGCTGCATTACCACTGAATAACCTGTTCCATGGTATAGATGAATGCTTTGCTGCATTACCACTGAATAACCTGTTCCATGGTATAGATGAATGCTTTACTGCATTACAACTTTCTGAAACTGGGCCATATTTCACTTTTTTTTTATTGTTACATTTTCAGCTGCAGGCACATATTCTTCAAAGTTTGACAACACTATCATTTAGGCAAAGGTTAAGTCACCTGATAGTGCTGCTGTATCTAAGGAAAGCAAAATAAAAGAATGATCTATACTGATTTTAAATGATTATTTTGTTCATAGTACGGTCAGACAGGAGGTGCCTAATGTAGTGGATATTATCAACATCATTTGAATTGTAAACTCACCATGTTTGTAAAATGGGCTGGGGCACTGCAGTGCATTCCAGCACAATCATAGCCACAGAACATCCAGTCTGTAATAGTAAACTTGTGTTGTGAAGCTATTGGCATTCTTCAATAATTCATGAGCAGGGTCTGTAATGGAAAGCAGTGTTGCATGGAGATGCTTCTTTTATCACAGAATTAATCTCTATCAAGTAGTTTGGCTTCACTGAATCACTAATTATCTTGTCCTGTTCAGCACAGCACAATACAGTTAAAGCCATGCCAACACCTGGATGATGTGTTTGGGTTGAAAAACTCTCCATGCCTGTCCCTTTCATCAGTCTGTTCCAGACTGTCGACATTGTAAGTGGAAAGAATTTACTGGGTGTGAGTGTGAACGTTTAAGTTTCCAAAATGGAATAAATTGCCAACCAAATTTTAAAAATACAGTATGTTTAATCTCTCATTAGACTTCCAATAATATTGTCATAGCCCCCACCCACCCTTTGAAAACATTTTGGGTCTTTTTTTTTAAATAATTGAATTTAAGCAAATACTTTTAAGTACAATGTGTTTGCACCGGTTAGGGTGGTCATTTCATGTTGACCCAGCGTGTCTTCGTAAAACAAACGACATATTACATACAGGGTGTTATTGCTATAATTGAGCATCGATTTGATAGCGATTGTTACTTTGGCTAATCAGGTGGTCTCCCAGAGTGATAGCCACCTGGCTGAATATGGAGGCCACACTAATCAAAGCTGCTCTGGCTGTGTAGGGCAAATCTGCACCATCCTCCACCATGTTTTTTGAAACCCATGTAAAGCAACATGTTTAAGTGAGGATAGTGTTCACCGATATCGTCGCAGATCATTAGAGAGCAGAATGGGAGGTATTTTTACATAAAGGCATTTTTCAGTGCTGGTTTGAGTCGGGCCTACTTGAAACTGGTCTCGTTCAGATTTTGTACATTCCTCAGGACTACAGCAAGCAAAAGACATGATTTTAAAACATATCCTTTTAACACATCCCGGACACTCCCGGACAACTGACTGCTTTCTCTGGAGGTTTCGACCTTTTATGTGAGGCGGAGCGTTTGGGCTGTTTTTCAAGATAGTAAGTGGGAGTGCCAAAGAGAGGGGGTGACTTATTTAGTCTTTCATTTTTTTTCCCTCTTTTGCTAATGTGATGAAACGTATTTTTTTTTTTTTTTTTTTTTTTTTTTGCCACTTTTTTTTTTTTTTTTTTTTTTTTGGGTTAAGCTCCATTGGTGCCTGTAACAGAAACAATACTGCCTCTCCCTTTAAAAAGATGTGTCAGTATTTACGAATGTGCCATGAAGTCAGTCTGTAAATAAAAAACCCTGGCATATCGCATGTTTTAAACATGCAAGAAGGATGGTAACAAGCTGACCAAACACAGGCGCCTGGAAGTCCAGAGGTGCTGTATTAATACCAGCAGTTATGATATATTGGGTAGTGATTTATATATCTGGAGAATCACTTATGAAATTGTAATTTTGCAATTTGTGACTAGGCTATTAAGTATTGTTCTGTAATACTGTTGATATATGTCATAGTCAACTTTTTCACCAGACTGTCATCAGCTCTGATTTTGACTTTGTAGTCATGATGAGGGACATATGTTACTGACCTACTTGTTAACACATTATTATTATTGTTATTGTTATTGTTATTGTTATTGTTATTTTATTATTATTATTATTATTATTATTATTATTATTATTATTATTATTATTATTATTATTATTATTATTTTAATTTAAAGTTTATGAAAACAACACGACAGCAAGCATTTAAGATGAAATGCTAGAATGGAAGCAGTTCATTTAAAAGCTCCCATATGTTTGCTGTTTTAAGGAAGTTGTGGTGTTGGCAGAACCATTGAGATTATTAGATTAATTCCTTGTAAGAAACCTTGACAGGGGATCCAGTGGAAAGCATTTCACTAATGGTTTGACAATTATATTTAATTTAGTAACTGCTGTAAATGTTGTTTTATTTATTTTTTGAGACTTATATGTTGGTGTCATTATTTAAAAATCTAAATTGCCAAAAACACCTGCAAAACACGGTGTCATTAACAAAGAATTTAAATTTACAAATTTTCTAAAAAATCGAAATAGTGAAAACTAGACCCCCCCACCCCCCCCCAACAAACAAGGTTCCAAAAAATTTTTAAAGAAATGAGAAATAGTGAAAACTAGACATCCCCCCCCCCAAACAGGTTTAAACAAGTGTTAAAAAAATGGTTTATTTCCATTTAATTACCTAAATACGCTTTTTTTTTTTTTTTTTTTTTTTTTGGTTATGTGTTTGGCAATAGAGGGCGGAGTCATTAAGTTAGCTAGAAGGTGGTCCAACATTTTCCATGATAATTCTACCTGTATAAATGCAGCAAAGGATGTGGATATAGTATTGGGTTCAAGTGAATGCTTATTTTATTTTGGGTAATTCTTGTTTAATGTAACCCCATTTATTTGTTTATTTTTTTCTCATTGCTATATGTTTGTCATTCATATCTTGTGGAAATGTCAACCTCAGCACGTCTGCTTTTCAGCTGACTGGCATTGACCACAGGAGATCTTTAACACTAGAACGGCCGCGTTTTATAGACATACCTAAAACAACCATAACAGAAATGTGTTTTTATATACAGACATATTACGTAAAGCGCAACCTCAAAAAATGGTAAAAAATTAAATAACCAAATATTTGAAAATATATGGGTATATCATGTTCATGCAAAACTGTACAACTAAAATGATGTAAATAAGTATTTTTTTAATGAGTTCTTATTGCTTACATAACATAGTGCATACACTGACAAACTATTGAAATTACATGAATAAATAAACATTTGAACAGAGTGGGCTTCATTTACAATCGTTTACAAAGTCCAAGTGCTGGCACAAATCACACAGATCCTGCGCTTTTCAAAATGTGCAGTGCACTTACCGCAGACCGTCTTTGCATTTGTCAAAGAGCATTTTTTATATCTGCAACCAGTTAATCTTTAATACTGATCTCTTCAGATCTCTAGTTAAGAATATAACAACATTTAAAAAGAGAGGAGGTCATTCTTCGCATCTAGCTCTTCCAGTTCCTTCCTAGTAGCTAATTTATCTCAAAACTGACAAGTTGGATCTTAGAATCCCAGTGATTCAGCAGCATCAACTTGGTAACCCATTCCATACCCTATTTACTCTCTCTGTGTGAAGACGTGTCTCCTTCCCTCTTTCCTGTATGTGTCTACTTAATTTTCATCTGCATCCTCTGGTCCTGGTGTCTGTTTTGCGCTTAAAGTATTGGATAGGGTTACCTTTATCAACCTCTCTTCAGATTTTAAAGACTTCAATCAAGTTCCTCCCCCCAATTCTTATTTTTTCGAGGCTAAATAGATTATATTATTTCAGCATAGCTCATTCCTTTAAGCCCTGGTCTTAGTCTGTTTGCTCTTTGTTGGACTCTACAGGGCCACAATGTCCTTTTGATACTCTGATGACCAGAAATGGACACTGTGTGTCTCAAGTGCACGATACAACCTCATCATAACCTCCTTTCATTTGTACTCTACAGGCTGTATACCCACAGATTCTGTTTTCCTTTTTGATTTCTTCCTCACCCTGTCTGGAAGCTGGTTTGGGTCTGACTATCAATTAAGGGGCATCTTCTTTTTTATTTTTTATTATTTAGTATTTTAATCTCCATCTGAAATAATTAGCAACTGAGAACATTATTGTCAAATTACTCAAATTAATACACCTGACAATATAGATTAAATACCTGGTTTGTGGCAAGATACACTGTTAAAAATAGTTAATGTAAACTTTGGAGCCACAAAACCCTTTAAAAGGAAAAAAAAAAAATTACTTAAATACTTTTCAGCAGTGTTTATTTATGTATTTATTTGTTTGTTTTTTTTATATTGATACATACTGTATTTCAGATCTCCCAGGGGAATTTCGCTGAGAGAAAAAATCACCTGTGGTTGCAAGTAGGTTACGTTTTTCAACTTCATACTGCTTGTAACAACCTAAATTGATGGCATGCTGTTTTTAGGGCATGTCTATTCCTGCTACAGAGAGGTACAGTACACTTCTTACTACAGTTAATCATTCAAGAGAATGAATAATGCATGTTGTGAATCAAATGCTGCACGCTTTGGTCATTCACTTTTGTGTATTAGGCCACATTTTAAAAATACTGGTTTGCTGTAACTCTTTTACATATTATTTAAACCTAGCCAAATACTTAAATGCAATCAACAACACCAATTTTATAGACTCTTTCTACTCTTCCAGTAGTTCTTTATTTTAGATGACCAGAAATAGAAAGCATTATTTTAGCACTTCTTTTGTATCCATCTTTTGGGTTGCACTCTTACGTGTTTGGCACTTCCATTAGCTACATCCTTATAAAATTTTACAGCAGTATTTTTGTATGTATACATTTCAGTTTTCCCATGTTATTTGCATGGTAATGTGCATTTTTCTTTTTAGAGCTTTTTACAGCTCTGGAAAAAACATGAAGGGGATAAAAAAAAAAAAAAAACTAAATCTACCTAAAAAGTTCTACAGTAAAACCAATATCATAAACATGTTTTATTTAAATTATAAAAGATGAAGGATTTTTTTTGTTTTGTTTCTTAGTCTCTCTTGTTATACTTTAGCAATTTACATTACATTTGATACTTCTGGTGAATACGGTCAATTTATGCCTCTAAATAAATGTTTGTGTTTGTTTAAATATTGAAACATTTGTCCCGCTACTGTTTGTAATGCCAAAGGGAGCAACCCAAGCACAGAGCATGCAGCCCACTAGCTGTGGTTGTCACAACAGATGCTGTCCTGATGATTTAAGTTCCTGCTTGACAGGGTAGAAAATAGGACTGGCGCAAGAACTGCTGCACATGATGGCTTATAAATGGTGTGACATTGCCCTGATTTAGGCAGAGGAATTATAATTACAATTTTGTTCACGACCTGTACATGAAATCCCTGTGGTATTTGTGGGGGAGTTGAGTAGATTTTTAAAAAGAAACGTTACAGAAAGAGGATAATTTTTTCATTAGTTTGTCGCAAGCAAATAAAATATGCGAGGTATCTTTGCAAAGGGAAACTCATCAATATTTAGAAAAAAAATGTATTCAGCTGATTGCAGGGGCTTCCGATTTTATATAATGCTCCCTTCTGTCAGATTTTAACATGCATAATAGTGCATTTCAACAAAATAATGTGGAATTATGTTTGTGATCAGTTGTTTTTTTATTTTTAATAACAGAAACAAAGCATAAAAAAAACTATTTACAACAATAATGTGGAATTATAAACCACTTTGTTTGTTAACAGGTTGAATTATTAGAAACCTGGAGATTTAATCGATTTTAAGCCATTGCTTTTATTTAGAGCCTCAGTTAAACATTTTTTGACTCATAGTTTCTTTGTGCGTTGCTAATCAAAAAATGTATCTGTTTGTATTAGTTTTGCGATGAGTAATGATAGAAACTAATGATGAAATCAGATGTATTCTTGCTTTGTAATACAATGTTCTCAATGCACACACATATATATATATATATATATATATATATATATATATATAATATATATATATATATATATATATATATATATATAATATATAATAAAATAGGAGAGTAGGTGTTAAAACTTCATGCTGATATTGGACTCGACTCTCGCCAAGATAAGCACCACCTAAAACATACAGTGGTTTGCAGAAGTATTCACTCCCACTGCACAGTTTTCATATTTTGTTGGCACCTGAGTATACTCCATGACACTTTCATATTAGCCTTTACTTGTAGAATCTACACAAACTACTCCACATTGATGGAATTAACAAATGGACATAGAGTATAAATAAATAAGATTTATAGAGAAAAACAGATTAATCTCAGTTGCATAAGTATTCAACCCCTTTGCTACTGCAGCCCTAAATCAGCTCAGGTACAAATTATTTTTTTGAAAGGTCTCAAAATTAGTGAAGTGGTTTCAGCCTGTGTGTACTCAAAGTAGTTTAACTTGTAGATACTTTCCCTCAGGTACTGAATATAAAGACTTTCAAGCTGCAACTCACATAGTGATCCCACAAAGCAACCGTAAAGACCAAGGAGGTTTTGAAAAAAGTCAGGGATAAAGTGGTAGAGAGGCACAGAGCAGGAGAAGGGTACAAGCAAATTTGAAAAGCGCTGATTATCCGTCTTAGCACAGTGAAGTCCATCATTAAGAAATGGAAGATGCATCATACCACCCAGACACTACCAAGATCAGGTCGCCCTCCCAAACTGAGCAGCCAGGCAAGGTGGGAAACTGGTTTGGGATGTCACTCTGAAGCCAGCAATGACCTTGAGAGATTTGCAAAGTTTTGGGTCTGAGACTGGAGTCAGTGTCACACATCAATAGTAAGCCGATCCCTACATGAAGCTGGCCTGTATGGACAGGTGGCAAGAAAGAAGCCATTACACAAAAAATGTCTCATCTTAAAGCACGTATGGAGTTTGCAAAAAAGCGTGTAGGTGATACTGCAGAAAAAGGTTTTGTGGTCAGACGTGACAAAAAATGAACTTTTCGGGTTAAATCCCAAGCGTTACATCTGGCGCAGCCCAGCACTGCACATCACCCCAGTCAGCACCATCCCAGCTGTCAAGCATGGTGGTGGCAGCAGCATGTTATGGGGATGCTTCTCTTCAGCAGGGACTGGGAAGCTTGTCAGGATAGAGGGTGGATGGTGCAAAGTACAGACAAATCCTTGAGGAAAACCTGTTTGAGTCAGCCAAAACTGGGGAGGAAATTCACATTTCAGCAGGACAATGACCCGAAGTACAAAGCCAAAGCGAGTGGTTGAACAAGAAGAAAGTTAATATTCTTGAGAGGCCCAGTCAAAGTCCTGACTCGAGTCCAGTTGAAAATTTATGACGAGACTTGAAGATTGCAGTCCATCGATGATCTCCAACAAACAGAATTGGAGCGATTTTCCCATGAAAAATGTCACCATCCTACTGTGCAAAGCTAGTAGAGACCTATCCAAAAAGACTCATAGCACTAATTGCTGCAAAAGGTGATACTACCAAGTATTGACTTAAGGGGCTGAATACTTATGCAACCAGTAAATTTCATTTTGTACATTTTCTTTGCAAGTTTTTCTGACATTTAACTTCCTCCTCATATAACAATGTTTAGTTTAACCACTACAGCTTTGAATAAAAAAGGTTTGTTTTGAAAAACTGTGCATAAATTATTTGTAATTCGACAAAATGTGAAATTATTTGTAGGGGGTGAATACTTCTGCAAACCAGTGTAACTTCTTTTTAATGTAAACTAATGTGATCCATCTGCATTTCCTTCCATCTGATGGAATGTCCTTCTACCTGGTCGATGGCTGAAGTGTAATGTTGGCTCCAGGGATCAACCTATTTTGCATCTCTGGCGCATCAGCACACAACGGCTGCAATGCTGGCTTCGGGGATCAACCACAGTGCGGCCTCCCTAGCGCATGCTGGTGCATCAGCATGACAACCATCTGGACTGAGCTGAGTAGCTCCTCCCCCCACTCAGTTAAGCCCAGCAAAGGGCAGCCATTGCATCTTCCACAGCTTCCTTTGTCACCCACTTTCTTCCAGTTTTCAACAAAGGTGCTGCCTCCCTCACATATTTGTTGTGTGACTCTACCAATGTCATTTCCAATCAAACCTTGGCGCACTTAAACTCCATGGTTAGAGTTGAGACTGTCAGCTGCAGTATCCCTTTACCATACAGTCCCACTCCTAACCGTTTCCTGATGTATGAACTGATTAATGCTTCCAGCTTCTCTACTGTTGTCAAGGAAACCTCATACACAGTGAGTGGCCACAGAAGTCTTGGCAGTAGACCAAACTGAAAGCACCAGAGTTTGTTTGCCCGGTAAAGTACCGCTGTCCATGGTGTTCATCTTGCACTGCTTGTTGTCTCACTTCTCCAACCCAAACTGTGTCCTTTAGGTCCCCATGCATCTCCGAAAACTTTTCGCAAGGTTTCTCACACTGTTGGTATTGCCTCACCATTAATGTAGAACCTCTTATCCACTACTTTAATTTTAGAGATGGGCTTGAATTGCATTTGTGCCCATTCAGTGTTATTGATTAGTTTTGCCAATAACCGATTGGTCAGGCTACTGTTGCAGTCATGATTGTCTTGTTGTCTGTGTATGCTCTAATTGGTGGCAGTCGTATTCCAGAAGCCAAGTGTTCTCCTCCCACTACCCATTTTAATGTCCTAATAATTCCTTCCATTACAATGGTAAAAGCCAGTGGATAAATGGTGCTTCCTGTCATTATTCCAATTTTTAAAAATGTAGTGGTGAATTCAGAAGTTGAAAACAAAATTGCAAATCTCCAAAGTAGGCTTTCACTAAGTTTGTTATTGTCCTCGGTACACTGAGAAAATCAATCAAATGCTGCCCAAAGAAGCTCATGTGGTGTATACAATAGCTAAATCAAAGAATGTCACATGGAGCTCCTTCCTCTCCTTTGTAGCTGTTTGAATTTGCTGCCAGATTGTACTCCAAGCATCCTGGGAAACATGGAATACCAGCTTTCTGTACTGAAGTGTGAATGAAGCAGTTCTTCAGTAAGTAAGCTGACAATCTCTGAGCAACAATGCTAAAGAAAATCTTGCCTTCCATGATTAACAGGGAAATAGGGTGAAACTGACCGATACTCATAGAATGTTTTTCTTTGGGTATAAAGACCCCACCTGCTCGGCGCCATGCTCTTGGTACAACCTCTCAGTCTCTTGCTGCCACCTAGACTATATAGGAATAGTTTGTGTTTTCATTTTTCAACTCCTCTTGCGAACGCCTCATTCACAGCATCCTCCCGTGGCACTGTTAACTTGATCAGGTGAACAAGGCATGCTGATCCAGACCACAATATCAGGTCGAAGGTTAGGAGTGACAATCTCAGGTGGGAAAATAAGCCGTTGTCCTACATCAGCCAGTGTTTTCCAGTCTTTAGCAGCTTCCAGTTGTCTGTGACGAGTTTTGGTTTTAATAACTTTTCTTTGAGGTTGCTCCCCTGGACAGAGGGATGTTGTTCTTCGTCTGTTATATATTGCTAAGGCCAAATATTGCAGCACCTGGTCATGTCGCCAATTAAACCGTCCTTGGCTAAGACCCACCTTACGTCCTGTCAAAATATATATTGCTGTGTATAATATGCAATATATGTTTTCAGTTGTAGTTGAAGGCTTTTGAGAAGTCAATTTTTCCCTCCTCATACTTTTGAAAAATTGTCATTTCAGTACATCAATTATTGCAGAATTTTATTATCAGTCCGATTTGATTAGGAAAATGGCTCTATCTGGAACTCTATTTCAAACCCCATATATAACTTACTACATACACACTAAAGTAGTTCAGAACATCAGAAATGCAGTTATGCAGTAAATATTACGTTTCTTTTAACTACTTACCAGGCTCTCCGAGACACCTCTATCTGGGAATCTCTTTTTACCCATATATATAACTTAATACATACACACTAAAGTAGTTCAGGCTGTTTATGTATGCCTTTACGTTGAATAAATAAGGGCACACTCAAGAAAAATTTCTGCGTGTGATTCTTTTAAGCCGATTGTAGATCACCAAGTCCAGCTAAAAAAAAAAAAAAAAGTTTTGATGAGATGGATCAGAAGGATTTTCTGAGTTGCAAATCTGTTATTTACAAACCAGAATCTTAAGTGTGGTTGCGTGCCCCTTAGTTTTAAATGGAGAGTGTGCCTCACTGGAAGGAAACTAAAAATAACAATTTCAATGCTAGAGAATCAGTTTTAGGTTTATTTTTTTGGAATAACTTCAAGGTTTGAGCCTCACCCTTATTGTAAGTTTTTATTATACAAATTCACTTAACACAAATTTCCTGTTTGTGCAAATTATTTTGGAAACCTCCCAGGGAAGAAAAAAAATTAATGAAACAAATCTCCCTAGTTTGAACTGCTGAGTGTAAAGGATATTGGGAAATGTATTCACTTGCATCCAGATTAGCGCTTCTGTAGTGTAGTGCTGTTTTGGGATATATCTTATTGTAATAGATGTAAGTATTTTTTGTGTTGTGATACAAGACTAAAAGCACAACACAGCTGATTGTAGTTCACCAAGTGGTTCTTGAATGAAGAGTAAGTGTGTTTTATAGTTGTTATAAATACAAACATACATTTTTGTCTTAACAAAATGGTCCCTTTTGATCTTCTTATGCATTATACAAATACCCCAGCATTACTTCAATCCGTTCCTTTCAGAAGGAAAGATACAAGTGCAGCTGGAAATTTCAAAGCACTGAGGAATCAGTTTTAAGTGATTGTTATTTTTTATGATCTGTTAGTGATTTATAGTACTCAGAGTTGTGTTTTTATTGCAGTTATGCTTTTGAGTTAGAGTTAACTCTGCATAGAATAGAAACTTCTTAAAAAGCACCTATAAACCTAAATTCATTGAGTAAAAAGGGTATGATAAAGTGATTTTTTCATAATTCTTACTAGAAATGATCTGAGAACATGTGCACAGACTATAGATGTGTACAGCAACGCAGGTAATAACATGTTTGTTTATTGCTTTTTTGTTGTTCTTTGTTCATTTTTGAGGTATTACTACAGAGAAAAACTAAAGAAACTGCTACTGATTTGTGATTTTCATGTGTGTGTTTTTGTTTGTTTTTGTTTTTCTTACAGTGCCTAGTGAAGAAAAATAAGCTCTCAAAATAACTGTTTAACAAGATGCGTCTGTACTTCAGTAAATTGCGGTATATAGCGAAGGTGGGTGTCATCAAAGTCAGGACACAAGTAGTACAGTATAAGGGGATACAGGTTTGTGACAAGCCTCATACCTTAAAGTAACCCTTATAATAGCAGTGTGTAATATAACACAGTGAGAGATTGATAAATTATAGGTAAGCATTGTAAAGCCCAGAGTGGTATGGTAAAGCATATAAAAACGTGGCACACAATGGTAAACTTACAAAAAGGGTACTGGTGCTTTTTAGTAAAATAAGAGTACAGTACTGTGGGACAGGTTATGGTCAAAGTGGCATTGCAATAACACTTTCTCATTAGGGCTGAACACAAATAGCACTGTGTGGCAGAGCACAGCTCTGTTCTTTAGAAATTGGCAGGAATGGGGTTAAATTCCCCTCCCTGCCTGGGTTCATTGTGTTCAGGTGGCTGGGGTTGATTAGATGATTAGTTTAATTAACTATCAATCAGCGCCCAGCCACCTGACATAAAAGGAGGCCTCTGCTTCTCATTTAGGAGGAGGGAGCTGAGGAAGCAGGTTGGTGTTTTGGTGTTTGTGATTTTTGAATGTTTTGAATCCACTGAAGGCATTGCCCAGCCTGGAAACCTTTATTTTTGTGAGTGTATTTTTGCTTTATTTTGTTTATTTTGTGTTTTAAATTGCTTTGTTTTGGCCCTTGTGCCCCTTCATTTTTGTGTTTATAATAAAATAGTTATTTTTTTGAACTCCAGACTGTCTCTGGGCCTCTATCCACTCACCAGTCTGCCACATTTGGAGTCAGAGTGGGATAGCGCCACCTACAGGCCCAGAGACGGTCTTTTATGTCAGGTTGCTGGGCGCTGATTGATCGTTAATTAAACTAATCATCTAATCAACCCCAGCCACCTGAACACAATGAACCCAGGCAGGGAGGGGAATTTAACCCTATTCCTGCCAATTTCTAAAGAACAGAGCTGTGCTCTGCCGCACACTGCCTTATAACTTCTGTCCTGACTGAATCTTCATTGTGTACCAAACATGACACAAAAAAAATACTAATGACCTCACCCATTCTGTCTTTAAAACTATTATAAATGGCATATAACTATATAAATATACAGATTTATCAATAGTCCAGTACATCTTATCTTGTGCATACATGTCATCCAGTGCATGGAACATCGCAAAACACCACTTTTTATTAGTAGCTGTTTTTGTGATTTATAATAAGTCAGTGCATCATTTTGTGTCTTATAACAGAAAACCTTTTGCACAGTTTGAGCAGACAGAACCGCTCAGTTTCGATTTGCGGTTCTCGCGTCCAAACTGCAATAGATGATATTTTTTATAATAATAAAAGACACCCTACACACAACTTATGAACTTATAAAATGGGAACATGCTTCCCTCTTTTCCATGAATATAATAGTGTGACTGTGAATATAACTTCCTAGTAAAGCCTGTAGGTTCTTGCCCTCTTCAGTAGCGTGTCTGGGCTTGGGCTGTTCTTAGTATTTGACATTTGGATCCTGGAGGCTGACATCACCAAAGAGAACCACCCTTGCCAGTGTAATTAAAATGTTTTTCCATGAAAAAGAGAGATGAAAAATTACTTGAACAAATTTGTATTGAGGACATTGCAGAAAGCAAAATCACTACATTTTATAATACATCTGCATCCCTTTCACATTTCAGACAATAACATTTACTGTAATGTTGAAACTGCTCACAATGGGAAGAAAGTTACAGTCAAAAGGAATTTTCTGAAATTGATTCGCTAAATAGCAAACAGTGGCTGCCATTGATTCCTTATGGTCCACAACCACTGTTAGCCTGCACCTCTCCCTACATGCTCTGCTTAGTGTAGAGCCAAGGACTTTTAAATGGTCAACTGTGTAGAAATTAGGGTTTAAAGCTGCAAATGCAGTATGTGTGCTTGTGTGGTGGGGGTGGAGTGGTGTGGTTAATCTGTTTAGACAGCTCTATTCTCATTTCTGGTTGATTGGGATTTCTGAGGCATTGTGTTCCTGGTATGCATCGTTTCACTCTGTATTTCCTAATAAAATTTACAGTGTAATTGCACAGCATTCCTCCGTCACACTGAATGGATTGGGGACTGGTAAGTGCTGTGGTGCTGCAGTCCATCTATTCTGGACCAGTTTTTTGGTAGTGCTCCAGTTCACTATGTGGATGTGGTCCCTCTTCTGAAGTGATGTTTGACTGAAGGCAATTTTAAACGCACAATACTGCTTCAGAACACCTTGTTAGAAGGAGTGGTCTGGAATTTCGCTGGCCAAAAATGATATACCTTTACTGGAACTAACATTGGGGCAAATACACTGTAAATTAAGTTATCTATTTCCACATACTCTTCATTATTTAAACTTTTGCTATGTTTATAATGATTACAGTAATCCATTTATATTATTATAGGGGACACTAAAATCTTTATAAAATCTTTACTCTAAAAAATGTTTGTCATTTTATTAATATACATGTTCAGTAACATGGTGGCAGTACTGTACACCTCTCCATTGGAAAAAAAATATTTTTCTAAAAAACCCCAACCAAAGTGTATTGCACAACAGATTGCGTACGACTTTGTCGAATATTATATATATATATATATATATATATATATATATATATATATATATATATATATATATAATATATATATATATAGACACACACACACACACAGGTAGTGGACAAAAAAAGTATATTGTAAGCAAGGGCTTCCACACAGGTGTGGCTCATGCGTTAATTAAGCAAATAACATCCCAGCATGCTTAGGGTCATAAAGGGTGTAAAAATGCTGGACAGGCCTGGTTTTCTGTAATTATGGCTAGCATGGCTGCAAGAGGAGACCTCAGTGACTTTGTAAAAGGTGTGATCTTTGGGTCGCGTTTGACAGGAGCTTCAGTGGCCAAGACAGCTCAACTTGTTGATGTTTCACGAGCAACGGTGTCTAAGGTGATGTGGGCATGGAACTCTGAGGGAAAGACATCATCAGCAAAGGGCAACAGTGGGCAGAAGCACATACTCCAGGATCGTGATATCCATGCATTAATTCAAAGTGCAATTCAAAACAGGTGAGCAACTGCAGATCAATTGACTGCAAATTTCAACCTGGGGCGCGAGCAGCCTGTTTCATCAAAAACGGTCCGCCGAGAACTCTACAGAGCGGGATACCATAGTCTGGTTGCAGTGCACAAACCGCTCCTCACACCTGGCAATGCATGTTTGCGAGTCCAGTGGTGCAATTCTTTCCTGTCGGGGGTGGTGGGGGTGTCTTCCCGGATGACATATATGTGGACAAAAACAAACACATTTCGTTGAGGATGAGCCTTGTTTTTCATATTACTCGAAGGTCAAAGTGACAAGACATTATTTAACATGTAGCTAGGCAATAATAGACTCATACTCTAATTATCTTTTTAAAAATGTATCTCTTGATATTTCCTGAAAATATCAAGCTAGTTGGATGTACAACAGGTAATGCATGATTATTATTGAGTAGACAGGTCCTAATAAAGTGTATGTGCATATGGTGGATCTAGGCTGTGGTGATTTAAATTTTCATGCTGCCAATGACTCTTGTACAGTTGATGCGGGGTTGTTTTGTATGTTGCTCTCGTTTAGTGTTATTTTTGCTTTGTTTCTTACACTACAATACATATACTCTCCTACCTGTTTGTCCTACCAGGTATTTAAAAAAAAAAAAGCTTGTAAATGCACTTAACACAAACAAGGTCAGCTTTTCAATAAAGTAGAATTTCACAGAAAACTCTACTGTGGAAGAACACAGTGACAGACACGAATTAATTTGAGTAAAAAGGTGATTGTGGTACACCACATCTTTAGGAAGCGCTCATTCAATTGTGATGGAAATTGGAATGGGCATTTATTAGCAGAGGTTCTGTGTATCTGAATATAGGTCATATAGATCTGTCCTCTGATTGGGTGGGCTAGTATTGGCTTTGTCTTCAGAACCGCTTTGGGCATTTGTTATGAAAACGACACACTGTGGATTTAGAGTAGACCATGGTAACCTACTTTTTGTTATAGCCAACTATATATAGTTCTAGTAGTCAAAGGTTTACATACCCCAATGGAAATATATAATGTCTAGAAATTTCTCAAACAAAGAATTTTAGGAAAAATATTTGGTAGCAAAAGGTTTGCTTTTGTGGATGGGGAACAGAAGTTACAAGAAGTAGATGTCTACAATTATTTATTTCAACATTTTTTTTTTATTTTTTTTTTTTGCAAAACTCCAAAAATGCTAATTCAAAACTATTTATACCCTTTGATGCTATGATTGTATTGTCTACAAGGTGCTAGAAATTAAGACAATACAGAACCTAATTCTAGAAAAGTCTAGAAAATTTTGGATTGTACGTGAACATTCTTAGAGAGTATAAAAGGGTAAGTCATAGGATAATTGATTTCATTACCAATAAGGTACAAAGAGCTATGTAAAGACCTTAGGCAGAAAATTATTTGTTGTCATAAAGCTGGAGAAGGATGCAAGAAGATTTCCAAGCATTTGAGTATAACAGTTTTAATTGTTTCTCTGTTATCAAGAAGTACTTATGGTACTGTCACAGTGCGCTGTCTGGAAGAAAGAAGGTTCTTTCACCAAGAAGAAGTAGAAGAATTATGAGGAAGTTTAATAACAATCCGAGGTTGACTGCCAAAGATATTCAAAGTGAATTGGCTTCAAGTGGGACTGGGGTTTCCATTTCAACCATAGGTCACGTATTGCATGGTGAAGGACTCAATGGTTACAGGCCAAGAATGTCACAAGGACAATCTCTTAAAGTTTGCAAAATGGCATTTGAATAGTGGATATGAGTTCTGGTCAAAGGTTTTGTGGAGTGATGAAACGAAAATTGAGCTATTTGCTCACTCCGATAGTCGTTGCGTTTGGAGAAAGTCTGGTGAGGCGTACAAAGAAAAGAACACCATACCTACTGTCAAGCATGGAGGTGGTAATTTAGTTGCAATACGTGGTAAAATGGATTCCATACCATACCAAAAGATATTCGCCAATCGTCAGAAACCCTTTGCTACAAAACTTGGTTTAAAGGTCAACTGGATGTTCCAACACAACAATGATCCAAAGCACACATCAAAATGTACTTCATATGATTAAAGAAGAATCAAGGTTCAAATGGCCTAGTCAAAGTACTGATCTAAAGCCGATTGAGAATCTTTGGTATGAGCTGAAGGTTGTGCACAAGAGAAGCCCTCAGAATTTGAATGAACTGAAACAATTTTGTGTTGAAGAATGACAAATATCCTAATTGTTTAAAAGAGGTTATTATTGCTAAAGGTACCACAACTAGCTATTGATTTAATTTTCCTTGTCATGGTATAAATACTTTGGAATTTGCATTTTTGGAGTTTTGCAAAAAAAATTGCTGAAATAAATCATTTGTAGACATCGAAGTTGTATTCTATTTTTACAGTATCATTGCACAATGCAATGTACACTGCTGAATATAGCAGTTTCGGTTTGTTAAATGTTTGCTGTCTAATTTTCGGTAGGTCCAAGCACCTCAAAAATGTTTCCTTTTAGTTTTTAGTGAAAATCCCAAATAGAGTTGGATAATGTAGGGTGTATGGTACCAAGGCAACATGTACTTCAACATCTCAGCGAAAATCTTCTCATAAACTTCTGACTTTAGAGTAACTGCAGGGTATGTGCCTTCCCTAGTCACCTCTCCTTGTTCATGTTGCATTGATGTCACACACAAGTTCACTAAAATGGCAGACCAGGGGATAAACTGTTCCCTGCACGAGCAGACTAGTCATCCCCTGCCTCTTGCTCTGAGCGGTTGGGTGGATTGAGGTGCTCGACATACACAGGCTTCTATTTTAAATAGGCATTTAAAAAAAAACACTTCCAGACAGTTTAACAATCCTTTGGATATTGCTGGATGTACAGTATATTTTAGTCAATCCTTATAAGGTTTAGGATTGAAGTACAGTAGTATGGGCATTAACCTAAAACAATACTGATAAGCACAATACAGAAACCAGAACCAGAGATACAGTTGGAAATAAAGTGGAGATAGACTTAGGACAGAGGGAAGGAGACACTCCCCCACAAGAGTAGTGAGGGTATGGAATGGGTTTACCTAGTCATGTCGTTGAGACAGAATCGCTTGGATCCTTGAAGACCAAATTTGACAAAAGTTCTGAGATAAATCCGCTACTAGGAACTGGTTAAGCCAAATGGTATCCTCTTTTAATTTTTTAAATTTTATTTTGTAGTACACCTTCCAAACAATGTACTGCTCTATTTTGCAGTGCTACCCACTCTCCCTTTATAACTGCAACTTTCTTTTCAGGCATGTTACAGAATGTAACAAGTTAAAACCACAACTTGGGTGCTGTGTGTGCACTTTTTACTTTTTATCCTTGTGATTTTTAGAGAGGTTCCTTCCAATTGTATTTGTTAAGTCTCTAATAACACAGTGGGAAGTTTCTGTCCTTCAAAACAGAAAGGTTGAAACAATTATGGTTGCATTTACTGAACTTGGCAGTTCTGTTTTTTTATTTATTACTTCTTACTATTCCACGAGCAGCGAGGCACTCTGGGTGGCCAGAACATTGTGGTTAACCCTAGAGCTCGGAATGTCTAGATAGGCGGGTTGTTTACCGATGCAAGAAATCTTCTACTGTGTAGTAGTACTGCAGGCCAGGGTACATATGAGTTTTGCTCTTAGGCTTTTCTTATGCATTTGCTGTTAGTGCCCTTTTGTTAATACTTTAAATATTGTAAATGGATTATAGCTAATTACATAATTACATTACAATTACAATTACATTATATACATCTTACCTGCTATGCACTTCAATTTAAGGTTTTATAGCCTACTCTGAAGTTCTGAATGAAATGCATGTTATAACAAACATAATATATATATATGTGTGTGTGTGTGTGTGTGTGTCTATATATATATATATATATATATATATATATATATATATATATATATATATATATATATATATATATATGTATGTATGTATGTATATATATATATATATATATATATATATATATATATATGTATGTATGTATGTATATATATATATATATATATATATATATATATATATATATATATATATATATCTATATATATACACACACACACACACATACAGCTCTGGAAAAAATTAAGAGACCACTGCAAAATTATCAGTTTCTCTGGTTTTACTATTTATAGGTATGTGTTTGGGTAAAGTGAACATTTTTGTTTTATTCTATAAACTACTGACAACATTTCTCCCAAATTCCAAGTAAAAATATTGTCATTTAGAGCATTTATTTGCAGATAATGACAACTGGTCAAAATAACAAAAAAGATGCAGTGTTGTCAGACCTCGAATAATGCAAAGAAAATAAGTTCAGATTCATTTTTAAACAACACAATACTAATGTTTCAGCTTACGAAGAGTTCAGAAATCAATATTTGGTGGAATAACCCTGATTTTCAAGCTCAGCTTTCCTTAGAGTTAGGGAACATTGTCAGAGCAGAAGGAAGCAAGTTTTCTTCCAGGACAACCTTGTACTTGGCTTGATTCATGCGCCCTTCACAAAGACAAATCTGCCCGATTCCAGCCTTGCTGAAGCAGCCCCAGATGAGTCCAATTTTCAGCTCTGCCCAACACCTGGTCATCTAATGGTTAGACAGAGACCTGGAGAGGCCTACAAGCCACAGTGTCTCGCACCCACTGTGAAATGTGGTGGAGGATCGGTGATGATCTGGGGGTGCTTCAGCAAGGCTGGAATTGGGCAGGTTTGTCTTTGTGAAGGATGCATGAATCAAGCCAAGTACAAGGTTGTCCTGGAAGAAAACTTGCTTCCTTCTGCTCTGATAATTATCAAGAGTCTTCAGTAAAATGTGAATTATTTTCCTTACAGGTGGGAGTCCGTACTGCATGCTGTCGTACATTGAATATTGAAACTTTTGAAGCTTCAGATTGAAGCCTACAGATATTCACCAACATTGATGTGCATATTGACTCACTTGTGCTCTGAGGTAAAAAAAAAAAAATATATATATATATATATATTTTTTATGCATTCTGCTCTAAAGCCTTATGATATCAACCCGATTTTAGATGATAAGTGAAGCATTACATGGTGAATTTTCAAATCTTGGTAAGTTTAAAGAACTGGTGGTCTCCGTCGAGCTCTCAGAACAATTACCCTGTGCCTTACAACACCCAGCCCCTAGTGGGTGTAACCAAAACATTGGTAAGAAATATCAGTTTTGCAGCAGGACAGGTTATTGGTTACACTCCGAAGTAGACTACACAGCTGTATTGAGGTCATATTAAAAATATAAGAAATTAAGAAAATCTACAAACAAGAGGAGGCCATTCGGTCCATCTAAGCACATTTGGTTCATAGTTGATTGCTCGCAGAACTCTGTCACATTGGGTCTTATGGGATCCAAGTGGTTCTGTTTCAACAACATAACTAGGCAGCCCATTCCATACCCTCACCACTGTGTGAAGAAGTGTCTCCTTCCTTCTGTCCTAAATCTGTCTGTGCTTAATTTCCAGCTGTCTCTGGTCCTGGTTTCTGGGTATGAAATATCAATGTTCTGTCAACTAATATATTCTTCTTGTTGAGGCATTTAGAAGTCACCAGGATGTGATGAATGAAACAGACAAAGTGAAAAAAAAACAAAAAAAAAACAAAAAAACAAGACTACATTAGTTAAGATAACTTCAATATAATAATACTATTCCATACCCATGTCAAGTTTGCTCAGATAGCAAGCTTTAAATGAACCTTATTAATTACAATTTTCCATTTGCCAATGTAAAAAAGCTCTTGCACGTCAGTTTCACCTGAGGGCTTGGTGTGTGTTTTGGAGAGTACCCAATCTGTTATTCTCTCACTGAAAAATGTAACTGATTCATCCACAAAACAAAAGTAACAATGATAAATGCTAAAGGGCTCTTTCGTGGCACTCGGTTGCCATGCCTAATGGATAAACAGTTACTATTTAATTGTAATTACAAAATAAAAAGGGGGGGTGTTGATAGGGATTGTATTTATTCCAGATCTTGAACTTGGAAATATGATCACGTTTGTATTCGTTCATATAACAGAATTTATAAATGACATTATCAAAAGGATGTCATGCAACGAAAATGGAATCATACATAAATAACCCACTTTCTACTGTTGTTTAACTCTCCTTTTAACAGGCAGTTTTGATTTGATTGTACAAATTCTACTTTTGTTTTTCAGCCAATTCAAAATGAAAGAATATTTGAATATTCTTTACATTTACATTTTGAAAGTATTTAAAAATCCCATGTTTGTTCCATCGTGATCATAATCTTATTAAAAAGAGTCTGCTAAATAATAATAACAACAATTATTATAATTGTCAAAAAGGTACATTTTTGTGCTTCAGTTGCTGGCCTTCCCCATCCCTACTGTCAGGCTACCCAGTGCTTTGTCAGGTAGTATAGTAAGAGTCTGTGGCAACACTTGATGTCCTTCGCAATGCTGCCCCATATTAGGGTTGTTTTTAAAACAGTTGTGTTGTATGGTCCAATTTCCAGACAGCCATTTATGATCATGAAGTCCTGTGAGGTAAGTAGACAGGAGAGGGGCCTGCTCTGTCTCTCAGTGTGGTTTGGAGTGGGGTCAAGATTACATTTTGTGATTTTAAAATGTTGGCGTCTGATCAGTATGGTTTCAAAGAGTGCTGTTTTGTGAGCGACACTCTTAGACTTTCTGTATCAAACACTCAGAATAATCTGATCTAATGTGAGAAAACTTTAGAGGAATTGTGACTAAACATTTAAACACAGGAGTTTAAAGAACCTACTATAACATTTTACAGTTTAACCGAACATGTCCCAATGCTTTTTTTTCTTTTTTTTTTTCTCTTTGATAGTTTAGAATGTGTGTTGTGAAGTCATCTAACTGTCAATCAGTTTATGGGAAGAGAATAGCCAGTACTGGCTGCCATTGCCAGTACAATTTGCCATTCTCTGGCAAATTGTCATTAGGGTGGCTAGTAAAAGTAACTGCTTCACTACCGCATTGTTTTAACTTCTGACAATATCAGTGATACAGACTACATTGAGATGTCTTTTGAGAGCATTATTACACAGCTGTTTTCTATGATTTTCTTGACGCTAAACTGTATTGTACCAATGGGTGTGCATATGCCCAGTGGTAAATAGTGGAAGCATATGGACATAAGGCAGGGTACAAAATGATAAACCCATCTGCCAAAGATAATATCCTGTTTTAATTACTGCAGATCATCTCTAAATTTGAATCTAACTGGCATTACAAGGATCAATGCTCCATATCCAGACAGGCTTATTCAATAGGAGTCTTTTCATTGATGAAAGCATTGTCTACGTGATAGTGCAAGCTCATCCCCTACAGCAGTGGTTCCCAAACTGTGGTAAACTCCAGGTGGTCCGCAAACAACTTCCAAAATGCTACTAATATTATTAAGCAACACAGCAAATAGCTTTACCCATGTGATATATGATTGTAATATATGTATGTAGTCTGCATTTTCTCCTTTTATCTGTTTTCTTTTATTACGGGTGTGTTAATAAATTAAGGTCCTGTTCACACTTGGCTGATATTCTGTTTCCCGGTACGGTTCATTTGAGTTTGGAACGTTTGCCCTTAAGTGTGAAAGCTCCAAACATTCCCGGGAACAATTAAAACGAACCATCCCGAGACCACATGGAAAAGCTGGTCTCGGCACGGTGCATCCGTTCTGTGGACAGTTCGATTATTTTTGTTTCAGTGTGAAAGAAAAATGATACTTAAATAGCTTACACATTATTAAGGAATGTTTGTCTTGTCAAAATTACAGACTACTTTTTTTTTTTTTATCCAGCATTATTTAAAAAAATAAAATAAAAATCTCCACCTAGCATTCATGTAAGTGCACTGCTTTCTAATCTGTGCTCCTTCTACTGCTTGTGTTCACTGTACTTCAGGGGAGAAAAAAAAGAAAAAACGTATTCTGGCTGTCCCAGCCTTTTCACTTGGCATAATAGTAACTTACTGCATTGAATATTCTTAACTCGGTTTGGATAAATACATAAAAAACATAAACACAAAACCAGTTTTAGTTCTGTCAGTATGTGTGCTACAGTCTTGCCAGGGTATAGGAATACAGTATACCATTATTTCAATATGTTGTTGGAGAGGCGGTTGATAGTCTGTACCTTTCAGATTCCAAGTAGGGACCATTTCATTAAGATTGCAACCAAGAGCCCAGAGTAAGTTTAATTACCTAAAGTTTTTCCCTCATGATTTTTGTATCTGCTTAGTGTTCACTGTATTTTTTTAGAGCTTCAAACACACTAAAACACAGACCCATGTTAATTTGGGATAGTTTTGATTTTTGTTTTTACCTTGTGATGTCTTATCCTAGTTTCCTTTTTAAAATACACGTTAGACCATTTTGTTAGGAGTATATGCTCTGTATTCATGCATACAGCTGTTTAGAAATTGACAAGGATCTTTTAAGATGGCTCAAACGTTTGCTTCCTAGGTAATCTACAGTAAAAACCATGCTGAGTTGCATAGGAACCTCAGCATGTACTGTAAATCTCAGCCAACTACCTTGCTGCGTTTTATTTCTTGCTCTGTGTTTGTAACATGATTAAAACTATGTTTCTGTACTGTTTCTTTAAAAAGAAAAATCAACCCACCAGTGGCTTCCTTGTTCTCAGCTACGTCGTTTAATCACACAGAAGTATCTCAAATCAAAGTCCTGCGGGCTTTGGAGCAAAAGTTTTAAAAATAAATAGTGCTGCACTAAGAATTGTGTCATCCAGTTGAAATGAAAACACCCCAAGCTGTCACCATTATCAGAGTTTGGATGGGTGAATTTTGTCTGGTTTGTGTCTGATCTAATCTAACGAGCTTGTTCTTGGTGCTTTTTCTCTTTTTTTGTTTTCTGCGGTGCTCTGTCTCCTGGTTAATCTGATTATTTCAACATCTACAGTAATAGCTCTATGGGACAGATGAGACAGTACACTGTGTCCATTATTGTTTATCCTGTCCACATCTGACAAAACTTCCCTGTTTTTGACAAGGGATAGATGAGGGATTTATATTTAGTCTTATGGGTGTTAAATCCTCGTTCTGTCTGTGCTGCTTATCTATCAACATAAAATATCTTCCCTGCAAAAACAACTTCAAATTTTTACAGGAGAATTGGCTGCGTGCTCTCCAGGATATATTGCATTTCATATTCGTATGCTTATATGATACTTAAAACATGTCAGCTCGGTTGCTATGCCAGCCCAGTATCATGAACTGTACTGATTCAGCTGATGTCAAACATGAAGGTCTTATACCATGTCAACTGGAATTCTTTAAGAATGCTGGGATGAACATGGGGCTTTCATGTTGGAATATGTTTTCAATATTCAAGTTAATTTTATTCTTTAATTTAAAATTAGCCAAAAAAAAAAAATAATAATAATAATAATTGCTAGAATATACCGAGAACCCTTGTGCAGGGCAATTGCTCAGCACAATGGGGAATTAGTGTTGGTGTAATTTATGTGTGGGAATGAGTTTATTGTGTGCCTTTTTGGATTTGTGTGATTGAATTATTGGTTACAGACGGGCGCTCAGTTGAGACTCCTGTCTGCTAGGCTTGGTTGAGGGGAAGGTTAGCAAGTGATTGGCTGTGCTGATCCTCAATCAGCAGGTGGGCGGATCTTAACAGAGTATCCGTCGGCATAAAAACATCCGGTTGAGATGGTTCGAGGCAATTGCAATGCTGTGCTGCATTGGGGAGCTGCGTGTATTCGGGAGGAGAGGGTCGTCTCTGCAGGAACGACAGCTACGCAACCCTGAAACTGCAAACTGTGCTTGTGAAGGCAATGCCCAGCCAAGGCCGTGTGAAGCAGCAGGAGTCGTCGTATGAATACTGGCTCATCAGTAGGTTAGTTTAGGGGATCGTGATCCCATGTAATGTATAGCGAGGGTTACGTAGTGTAGCCGGTTCCTGGAGCGGGACGCCTCACCCTGTGGGGCACCTTTTATTTGTAGTTTTTGTACTGTTTATTTTGCTTTTTGTACAGCTTGCTGTATGTGTCCTCTTTGCGTTACCATGGCTGGTAACGTCACATGACCACCTTTGTTTACTTTCTTTCTGTTTTGTAAGTAAAATCCTGCACATCTGTGTTTCAACTCCACCCCCAGTTGTCTCTCTCTGTTGCTTAAGCAGCGGTTACCCACACACGTTAGACGAGCACCCTGTCACACTCCATACTAGAATGTGTGTTATTTAAGATATCATTTATATATGGCTTTCCTTTGCATGGTATCTTTTTGATAACCATTTATAAATAACACACATGCTACGTTTCAATATGTCTTTGCTACCAGTACTAAAAATAAATAAAGTAAGGCCACACACATACCCACGCACACACACACTGATGCAATGTGTTTCCATTTCACTGAAGTACAGTAGTATTCCTTTCCTACCTTCCTGACATTTCCCACCTGTTTTATCATTTCTTCTTACTGTTTACCATGAGTAATATGCACACAGCTGCTCTATTAAATACGTAATGTATATTGTTCCCCCTACATCTTAAACCCGACCCAGCAGTGTTCAATTGGGTCACAAATGGAGATATACCAGGGGCAAGAACCTTGATATTTCCACTTAGTATCATACAATTTTAATTAAAGTCAACGTCCACGGCAAAACGTGTGTCAATGCTAATGACCGCCGCTGTAATATACACACATTGCTTTTATTAATACATTGTGCAATTCTTAATGAAAATTAAGCCTGCACTTTGCCATGGCTTTTTGCAGTGCTAGAGTGTCTTTGTCAGCAAAGGTCCCAGACCAACCCTGCAGTTCTGACAGGTCTGACTCACTGCTAGAGAGAGACTGCAGTTAAAATCGTGCCTTGCAAAGACAGTGAATGATCTCTGCAAACATGCTGAATAAACTCAAACTGCTGATTTAGTTGAGTGAGGCTGTTTTGGTCAGCTAGTTCTTTCAATTATGCAGTTTTGCCCCTTAGCACAATTTCACCATCCTTTTCAAATGCTTGAAGTGCTGCTGTTGAGCAGACAATTCCCCTGCTCATTATCAGGATGAAATGGGTTTGACAGCAGAAAAACTACAGCATACAAAGTGCCATGATTATGAGACGCATATAACTAAACATGCAGTTGCTGTCACTCAATAGTTTCTGGAATCTGGAAAACTATTAATTTAGGCAAATTTGAGATTTTGAGATATGCTGCAAATATAGTTTTCTCTCTGAATTCTTTTAAAAGGAAGTGTTTTGAATGGCACACGGTTCCTGGGAGGGTATTGTATGTATTTCTGGCCAAACACCAATACGCCAGTGTCTTTTTGAAACACATATACAACTGTAGTACTGTCCAATTGGACCCTGTTTTCCTATGAGTGCCTTAGTTTTTCTGAAAGGTATAAAAAGCTGTTAATCTTTAGAGGGGAATTCTACAACCAATTTTCTAATTGAATATCGACTATTATTCAAAAGACTGTTCACAAAGGTATTTGAATACAACTGAAGACATGCATGTGTATATAATTATGCTTAGTAATATAATCTATGCATTGAGAAAACTATTCTATTAAAAAGCAAGAAGACATGCTTTTAACTAAGTGTGCCATTTCTCATCAGAAAACAAATATAAATGAATGGGTTTTAGTCTAGCAACACGCAGTGAGATCGTGCGTACGTAAAGTTCCAAATAGGGAATATTTAATTAAGGCTTGTAAAATAAAAGCCATTGTGGTTCATTATTGTGTTTCTATTAGTGTCATAAAAACCAACAACTGATGCTCCAGCGGCATGCCGAATTGAATTCAAGCCTTGGTTTCATACGCCACTCCAGCAGAGAACTGTACTTCACTTTACGTAATACTAATGTTGTATGCAAATGATATGCTAAAGAGTATTGTTTGTCACACAGTGCTACACTGATCAGCCGTTACCACCAGAATCAATCATGGCAGTGCCCATAGAGCAGCAACAAGGATCAACCTGTTCAGAGTCTCACACTCTTCTAATTAAGCATTTCATGAAGAAATTTCTGGTCGCCACCATCCTGCTGACAATAGTCACCCTCTCTCTTCTTTTCTTTCTCTCTTGAAGAATCTTCCAAATAATTATTGGCTGTCTGGTATCACTTGAATCCGTATCTAACTAGCTAGCTAGAACAGGGAATGATGTGTGATAGAGTGGGTAAATGTTTTCAAATGTAAACAAACACATACATTACCACTCACTTCCTGGTTTTGTCATTACTTACTATAATGCATTGTGGGAGATTGCTTTGGAATAAGTGTGGCGCGCTGCATTGGTTCATCGAATATAATGAAGTGCGGCTCTAATGCATACTTAATTTCAATTCAGTTCGGCACTTTGCTTGAGTGTCAGTTTGAAACTGGGGTAACAATTCCAAAACAAATGTAATTTTTATGTTTTTTTTAAATAATGGGGCAAACTTTGCTTGCACATTAAAACCAGCTGCTGTAAGTTGTACGTGATTCCCGAAGTCATGTACAAGAAGTTGATGATCTCAGTTGATTTCCAAGTGTCATGGTCCAAGTCTCCACTCCACCGTAGCTTGTGTGCACATTTCAGTCTCCTGGCTGTGCGCAGCAAATCAATTTAATGCTATTGCCCAATCAGTTTACATTGTTAGTGTAATGACAACTTTTGCTAATTAACTCAGAAGATGTAATTAGTGCTTTGGATTAAATGGGGACAAGATTGAATTGTCCTCAACTCGGTAAAGGGATCTTTTTAATACAGTGTCAGACAGCTTACCCTAATTTTATATCGATTATCGTGTAGGTATTTATCAATGGTAATCCATGCATTGAGGCTTTTTTTTTTTTTTAATAAATAAAAAACAAATGTTAGTTTTTTTTTTTTAAGAGAAGATCCATTAACTAACACTGTTGTTCTTAATAAACAAAAAGGCACAACTTATATAATTTATATAAAAGAAATACAAAGGACTTGAAAAGTAAAGGTATGCGTCCACAACAGATGGCCCTTTAACACTGTGATAATAATTTAAAAAAATACAATATTTTAACAGAAGTCATTTCTATCCTGAATTATTGTGCTAAATGCAGCATCTTCTGTAATATTGCCATATAATCCAAGCACAACATGCTTTGAAACAAAATAAGGTATTTGGCAGATTTAATAGATTTAAAACAAACAAAACAAAAAAAAAAAAAACGTATTGCCTTAACTTTTTCATCAAGAAAAAATGTGAATACAGTAGGCCGCCTTCTGATTTGGCTTGTCCAACGCGAATGTAGAGGCCTAAAGTGTGTATCCTAGCAACGTGCTAATCTACCTTAATTAGCACTAAAAGAAGCGAAGTCTCACACACACAATATTTTAATGCAAACCGACAACAGGAGACTTCAAACTGGGTTCTAATTTGATGCATTGATTCACCAATATGTAATTGAAGCTCAGGAAGTTTAAGGACAGATGATTAATAATCGATGCATTGATTTGTATTGTTGCACCCCTAGTTTATACACTAAGTGATACAGTGGTTCATGGTCAAACACTTACAGCTAACCTATTTTTTGTCGCGTTTGCGGATGCATATTAAAGTTAGACATGGAGTAAAAGTGTAAATAAAAGTATCCCAAGAGTTTACACTTGGGAGTGAAGTGTTATCGGGGTAAAGGGCTTGTGTCTGACATACTGTCTTTAGGAGGAAATGCAAAGTCGAGAATGAGATCCTATCGGCTATGTGAGATGGATAAAATCAGTTGGTACATGTTGAAGAACAGGGGTGCTAATATTGCTGCACAGACAGATTCCATGTTCAAGATCTTAGATATGATGCTTGAGATAGGAACAGGTATGCTGAAAAGACTGCCCAGATGAACTGTCTTAGTTTAAGTGGCTGCAGAGCACGTCAACTAATTTCCTTTTATTTTTGATATTGTTAAAGCCCAAGGACAAAGCAAGCCAGAGCTATATTGCAAGAAGCACCAAAACCAACTCACTGGAGGCTTTCCAGTTCATGGAAATTACCCTATTGCCTGTGATCAAGGTAGGCATTTTACTGTACTATACATGTACAGTTTCATTATTGTTGGTAATATGTAGCAAATAGTGTGTACACTAAATGTAACCTTCACTGATGAAACAGTCCAACTGGCAGAATTGCTTGATTTCAGAGCTTTCCTGCAGCAAGATCTTCATTACTGACTATTAAACTGTAATTCCTTCATGTCATGTACCACTTTGCTATGCTGCTTCTAGGGATTCCAGACAGTGTGATCAGTATGTACATAATTATATTAATACTGCATTGCACACTATTCTTTAACACTAATAATTATTTAAAAAATACAATATTTTTACAGAAGTCATTTCTATCCTGAATTATTGTGCTAAATTCAGCATCTTCTGTAATATTGCCATATAATCCAAGTACAACAGGCTTTGAAAAAAAAAAAAAAGGTATTTGGTAGATTTAATAGATTTAAAACAAACAAAAAAACGTATTGCCTTAATTTTTTCATCAAGAAAAAACGTAAATACAGTAGGCCTACTTCTGATTTGGCTTGTCCAACGCAAATGTAGAGGCCTAAAGTGTGTATCCTAGCAACGTGCTAATCTACCGTAATTAACACTAAAAGAAGCGAAGTCTCACACACACAAGGTTTTAATGCAAACCGACAACAGGAAACTTCAAACTGGGTTCTAATTTGATGCATTGGTATTCTGGGAATGGCACTAAACCCAAAAGTGTTGCTCCAAATTCATTGACTGATAACACCCTGCTGCTAAGAGCCTAACAGTATAGATGCAAATTGCCCAGAGAGGCTCAGCAAGAAATTTGCTGTACCTTGTGAATGTTAAAACAATCAATTACCACCAGTGGTGCCATGGTAAATTAACATTGCTGCCTTTAAATCAGCAGGTAACCTATTAAGGATCTGCATCAGGGGAGACTTGTTACTAGTAGACTATAGAGTAGTAGCTCTGAGAAGTGTGATCTGTTTATCTTATCATTTTCAACAAGGTTGTTATTGAAAAACCAATCTGGGTGCAGGACAACTGAGCTCCCCCACCCCTGTGGAATGGTATTGATTTCTAAGTTCTAGAGCAGTGGAGTCATTTTGCATAGTGATCTAATAGAGCTCTTTATATGGAAAAGACTCTTGTGTTGTTCTGTAATGACTGCATCGTGGCAGGTAAATGAAACGCAGCATTTTCTTACAGCTTGGCCACCTTGTAAATTAGTAATGCAGTAATGGCAGAAGGCAGTGAAGAACAAATGAGAAGAAACATGGGGCTTATGAAATCTAGTCAGGTCTCATTACTATTAAAAATTATTTTAGGACAGCTGCTTAACATTTGTTCACAAGCCTGAAATGTGTGATTTTTGTAGATTGCGGTCTTCTGCAGCTGAAAATTACATTAACTGGTCCCCACCCACGGCTCAACTCCTCCGGGATATATTATATATTATGATAGGCGTAGAGTATTTCCGTGGACTTCAGTTTAAACTGAGTGCTCAAAACGTGAAGTTGACTGTCTGGACTAGACCGTACACTATTAATAACAAAGTTTAACAAGCATACTGCAAAATACTGTGGTAACTCGAGCACATACCCGGGTTATGGGGTTCACGTAACGTAGCCAAATAATTCCTGCAAGGCTTCCGAAATAATCAGTGTGTAGATCGTAAGTGGTGGTATTTCATGTTTGAAGTATAAATTAACAGTTACTGATTTGGTTCCTACAGATATTTTGGTGTCTCACATCTGGCTTGTCCTTGCATTCAAACCTACACTGTATTGAAATACAATGCAGAATCAATACATGTTTACCATAGTGTGTGTGTTTTATAAAGAATGCGTACGGTTTTTGATAGGATTGCAGTACATAAAATTAAAATTTACGGAGCACATTGATCTTTTATTAGACAGCAGTGTATTTGTGTATTTTTAAAATTAGTCTGAATTCTGTTCAATTCTGTATGGACTTGTATCTGCCAAGTGTAATGATGCAGTAACTGCACACAAGTGTATTCTACTGCAGTGACCTCATAGTGAGGAAAGGCTTAAACTTCTGAATCCTTCTACCCAGTGGCTGCTAAGATTGCAATGATCTGTGGTTTTTCTGCACTTTATCTCAGCTGCAATCTATGCTAGTGGGTCCCTTGATAGTGGTAGTATTACAGAGATGTTGGTGCTATTTGATTTGATGGATTTCAGCCTGCATTAATGGAAGTCAGTCTTGATGTGTAACTGGAGAATTGGAGTGGGACCAGACGCACAGATGATAAAAACAGACGTTAGGATGAGGGACAAGAAAAGAAATGGAAGTGCTCAGTTAAAAGTTTGAACTTGTCCAAGAAAACATACATTTATTCATTTAGTTAGAAGCTTTAACTAGCCTAAACAAACCTCACAAGTCAGAAATATTCATTTAAAAACATTTGAACCGTAAAAAAACACCCAAAAAAACAACAAGCATTAAGGTTTTTTTTTTTTTTTTTAAAGAACAGATTTTTTAATGTAATTGCTCATGGCTCAAATCATCACATACTGTCATTTTACTAACACGATTAGTAAAATAATTCGAATTACTTCTATGTCATGTAATCTGTAAAGTCCATTGGATTTCTTTCATGGTAATTGTTAGGTGTTGTGTAATACTTTTTTTTAAACTTAGGAATATTAGAAACTTGAGAAGATGTCAAAACAAACATGCACCTGGTATCTTTTCTATTGAAGTGTTCAGTTGGGTACCTGGACAGACTGACCATATAAAAGAACAGTTTTGGAACACTAAAGTGTTACCTGATAAGAAAATCCTCTTTTCAGTCTACAGTTTATATGGGATTACATTTATTAGTTTAAGACCCGTGTTTCTTACAAGTCTCTTGTTGGAAGCATACATTGCATAAAACTAAATTCCTTGGCAGACAATTCCTATAAAAGTCACTCTTGTTTGTATTGGGTCATAAATTATTTGTATTGTATTTGGATAACTCATTCCTGTAGTAAATGTACTCAACAGCAGAACATACTGTAGAGCAGGCTGGCATACTGTGAAGCCAGTGGAGACATGCACAGATACAGCACTGTGACGAATTCACAAGCTTGCTGCTTACTTAACCCCTTTCTCTAACAAAGCACACTTCACAGTGGATCATTAGGCTACATGTATAATGATGTATACATTGTTTCTTGCTTTTGAAACTTTTAAGACAGAACAAATGAGGGAACCCTGGACTGTTTATAGGTCTGCTGCAAGTGAATGTCTGATGTCACTTGGTTTCACATTGGAAAGCAATGGAGCAGTACGCCACTTGTTTATCCACAGAGCAGGAAAGCCACAGACCATTATATTGTTGAATTTTCCATTGCTGGTTTCCATTTCACTGTCTTCCAAAGAAATTAAATGGTTGAAATCTTAAAAGGAGCTGGCAAAGTTAACTTTAACTAATACTTTTAGCACAGCATAGAAACCAGGACCAAAGGAAACACTTGAAAATTAAGTGGCGATTGACTTAGGATAGAGGGTTGGAGACATTTTTTCAGACTGGAAAAAATGTTGATGCTGAATCATCGTGATCCTTTCAGACCCAACTTGACAAAGTTTTGAGATCAATCAGCTACTCATGCGTTGACGAATGGCATCTTCCCGTTTTGTCAATTTTTTTTCTAATCCAATCAATTTTCTGTTTTACTATTTCTGTTTGGATTTTCTGCAGCTGTCTCAGTACTGGGCTACTGAAACTGTAGTTTGGAGAGTAGTGTGCATTGGCGCCCCCTACCTAGTCAATTAAATATTTCAGCTTGCTATGGGGATGATGACGACTGGGGATTCTAAACCTGCAAGATTACGCGAGGGATGCCCTGCTTAAATTGTAATTTGTAACCGGTAAAGAATGTGATTGTACCCAAAAACCATTCTAAAATGCCTGTTTGGAGCAGAAGAGTACCACAATCATGAGAGCCAAGGGAGTGCTCCTGCTGCCAGTTGCAATAATAAGGTGATTGCCTTTTTTATCCAAATGGTGTCCTATATAAAGTTGATATGAAAGATGAAGTTCCTGTAGGCGATAATGAACACTAATTTTAGCGGATTACTGTAGCATAGTCATTTAGAGATAATCAGTCTTTACGATGTTGGAAATAAAAGAAAACCACCTTCATCTGTATCCGTTCAATATCCATCTGCTGTTTTTGAAATCACTGACCTACCACACATACACCAGGTTCTGTAAAGCTTCCTGTATGAAACTGGAAACTGGGGCTGCCACCAGTTCCATCTGCAGTGTATATGTATATAGCAATGATTACTTTGATATGTGTGTATGTATGTGTGTGTGTGTGTATATATATATATATATATATATATATACACACACACACACACACACACACACACACACACACACACACACACAGTGCCTATAGAACCTCTACATCCCCTTGAACTTATTTCACATTTTGTTGTGTCAATGCCTCAGAGTTTCATGCATTTAAATGAGGATTTTTTTCCACTTATCTACACACCATACTCCACACTGTTTAGGGGGAAAAACGTTTTTTATTGAGAAAAAAATTATATATTAAATACAAAACTGAAAAATAATAATTGGAGAAGTCTCCAACCCCCTGAGTTAATACTTGGTGGAAGCACCTTTGGCAGCAATTAAAGCTGTGAGTCTCTTGGGCTAGGTCTGTACCAACTTTGCACACCTAGATCCGGCAATATTTGACCATTCTTCTTTACAAGACTGTTCAAGCTCTGTCAGGTTCCTTGGGAAGCATTGATGGACAGCAATCTTCAAGTCATGCAATACATTTTCGATTGATTTAGGTCTGGGGTCTGACTGGGCCACTCAAGTCCCAGTTTTAGCTTTCTTGCAGAGGGGCAGCAGGTTTTCCTCAAGGACTTCTCTGTACTTTGCTCCATTCATTTTCCCTTCTATCCTGACAAGTGCCACAGTCCCTGCTGATGAGAAACATCCCCATAACATGATTCTGCTACCACCATGCTTCACAGTAGGGGTAGTGTTCTTTGGGTGATGTGCTGTGTTGGGTTTGTGCCAAACATAATGTTTGCATTTAGGCCAAAGAGTTCCATTTTAGTTTCATCAGACCACAAAACTTTTTGCCACATGGCTACAGAATCTCCAAAGTGTTTTTTTGCATACTTCAAACGGGATTCAAGGTGGGCTTTCTTGAGTAATGGCTTCCTTCTTGCCACCCTACCATACAGGCCAGATTTGTGGAGTGCTTGGGATATTGTTGTCACATGCACACCTTGACCAGTCTTGGCCATAAAAGCCTGTAGCTATTGCAAAGTTGCTATTGGCCTCTTGGTAGCCTCTCTGATCAGTCTCCTTCTTGCTTGGTAATCCAGTTTGGAGGGATGGCCTGATCTAGGCAGGGTCTTGGTGGTGCCATACACCTTCCACTTCTTATCATCTCATCTTGATCGTGCTCCAAGGTATATTTAGAAAGGCTCAGGAGAGTAAGTAAAAACAGGTAGTTTTCAAGTTAAGGTGAATGAAAGCAAAAACAATCGGTTGTAGGGAAATATGCAAATAAAGCATTACAAGAGTCTCTCTCTCTCTCTTTCATATATATATATATATATATATATATATATATATATATATATATATATATATATATATATATATATATATATGCTATATATATATATATATATATATATATATATATATATATATATATATGTGTGTGTGTGTGTGTATGTATATATATATATATATATATATATATATATATATATATATATATATGTACACACAACACACACACACTGTGGAAATGCTCTGTGCATTGTGCTGTGATGGCATTGTGCCTCCTTCAATGTTGCAATGGTGACTGCCAAGACTGAATGGCACACCAGAAGTATGTATTATCACATTCAGGAATCCATTTTCCTAAAGGCCTTTTCAGATATTTATCAAATTCAAAAATAGAAAAGCAGCATACTTTTGTTGCTGTAGCCTGTTCCACATAGGCCACAGGACAGGAAGGGTTTTCATTTGTGTCTGGTTGTGACTGTTAAACGTAGTTTTCAAGACGTCTAGTCAAAAGATATTTGCTGCTATTCGGGCTTTGCTTGTTGTAAACAAGTCTCAGTTCTCACTGCTTTCTGCTTTCTTGGTTATCATGCAACTGGTAATAAAATTAATACATGAGCTGTGAAGGGTGTTTATAGCTATTGTATTCTATCACAGTGTGCTAGAGATGCGAGTTTTTGCTATACTTCACTTGCATATGGCTCATTCTAATGAAGCTCTTAAGAATTTATTTTGCAAGTTCACATAAACAAAGACAAACACTTGTTTGTGTTTTATTAATTGTATTGTATTGGAACCTATGTATCGAGGTATGTGTTGGTGTGAATGTACACTGTGCTAATTTTAACTGCTGGAAGGGGTGTTCATTCTTCATTTTATGTCCAAAAATGGGTGCAGTGGGGACTGCCAAGATTATGTTGCTGTAGCAGAAAATCAACGAAAGGATTAAAATATAAAAGTCTATTCTAGTTGATAGATTTTGCGAAAACACAGGAGGATATTATTCAAAGGTAAGCTGGCCAGCTGATGAAGCCATTACATCCTTTTGGGGGTATTTTTGGAATGTGTTTTCAGTGGTGCAGTGATTTTACTGCCTTCCTTGTCAGGATGATTGATTACTGGATGGAGAAAAAAAGTCTCTTGATACTAGAACGTAGTTAGTAGCAAATCTTCGTGCCACACACAATACATGACTGTTATTCTTCACTGAATTACATGCAATTTATTTAAAACGCCAATTAGATTTTTTTATACAGGGCTGTTCAATCTTTTTGACTGAAAGGCAAAGATATGTGGAAAAATATGCCTAAAACCAGACCGGTTCAGTATTTTTGTGCTCTTTAAACATGTTTTTAAGTTTTATGCAAACACATAATTTAACCGCATGTTTTTGCATTCTGATGTGCTGCTTCCAAAATCTACAGCCTGTTCAGCCTTCCCCTCCCAATTAAGAGCCACATTGTGGAGATTAAGGGGGACATACAGTATATGACACAAGCCATTTCTGATTTAACAGTTTGGTTAATAAATAGATGGCAGACAATATTAAAGGAGAGCTTAAATATTTTGCAATTCGGACATAGGCTTGCTAATCTACTCTATGTAAGACCTACTGATCATGTAAACGGTGCTTGTGGAATGATCTGTCAACCCCTTCCATTAATCGTAAGGGTAACACTTCATAAAGTAATAAGATGTCCAGCTTCATCAAAACCTCATGGATCCTGAACTACAACCCTTGTTTGGACTTTTCCAGGATTTAGTGGTGGTATAGAGTCAATGCCACTTTGTTATCTGTAACAGATATGCCAAACATTTACTCCAATACATCTTGCTTTCAAACGTGATAAAAGGTGTAGTGCCCCATACAGTTTTCACATAGTTTTTACATATTTAAGAAGGTTGTTATTTGATGAGCCCAAACTTACAATGTCTGCTGTCTAGATCCCAGAGGTGGTAGTAAAAGTAATCATACTGTAATATGGACATAAGCGCAGATCCCGGGAGGGACGAGGGGGTCAAGTCCCACCCACTCTTCGTAGTGGGGGGGACAGAACATGTATTTGTCCCCCCCCACACGCACACACGCTTTTACGACCCCTTAACAATATTCTTTTAATGGTTTTGTGATTCAGAATGGTTAACTTGTTTTGTTGGGACTGGAATGCACCAGATTTTCCACCCCTCCTTATTTTCACAAAGAACTAGTCCGAGCCTGTGAACCTGATATGCCTTATTGCTTGGACACGTGTCATTGATGAAGTTGATGTGTACAATAATGTTTTTTTTTTTATGAAATAGAAATTCGGTTTTGTTTTAGGAACCCACCTGCAAAACAAACAAACATAGGAATACAGTGCAACAACTCAATAATCTTACACACAAATAATTTTGGGAAACTTATTGCAGCTTCTGTTATTTACTGAAAACGCCTTGATCTGAATTTGTTTAATTAAGGGGACATGTGAAAAAATGTTGAAAACAAAACTGAGATAGAAAAATGTTTTGATGAAATGTAGCTTATTGTTTTGCGAAGGTATTCACTGGGACTAGTGTAATTTCGACCTGATCCGCAACTTGTTTCCAACTGCTATTATCTAGCTAGCTACAACACATGGTGATAAACTGTTTAATAAAGAACTGTATAAAGCAAGACAGAGTAGATGTATTTATTTTAATACAGGGTTGGCTATACCGACTACTTCTTAGAAACCTGCTGCTGTAGGTGCAATTAATGAATTAGTTGGTTGCAAAGGGAATTTAAGCATAGTTTTGCTGCAAAATCTAAAACAGCCTGCGCCATTTACAAGTATTATTCAGATTTTTAGCAAATAAACACTGTTTTCAATGAAACTAATATATAGTTGTTGTTTAGGCAACAAACAAGTGTGTGGGGGTGGGGGGGGGGGGGTTGAAAGGAGCGAAATTACAGGGATTAACATTACGAACATTACGAACATTTCTTATCGCTACTGTTTCAATACTCGCCATCTGTGTTTAGAAGAATTTGTCGTGACGTCATGCCTTATTTTCCTAAATTGCCACATTTTTCATCCCCCCCACCTTACAGTGGAGATCGGCGCCCATGAATATGGAGGTACATACAAATAGTAGCAGAAAGAGATTCATTGATAATATTGCCAGTACGGTAGCCTCTTTTTGTTTTGTAATGATGATATTTTAGCTGTAATGAAGTGCAAATGAATTATATCACATAGAATTATCTGCCTGTAAAGTTTATAGCAATCATGTCCTAAAGCAGTATTTCCATAAAAATGTTGTTCCATGATTTCGCATGAAAATATTGGCAGCATTGCATCTGAGAGAATGCCTATCCAGGATTATACACACAAGTGGGTAATACTTGTGACGCACATGACCTCATTGTCTACTAATGTCTAATCCCTTGACATGTTGTTGCTGTTATGTTTTGATTTCTCCCAGATAATTCCTGCTTTATTTTTATTGGGTCCTTTTACGATTAAGCTCACTACTTAACATGAAAAGGACAAAAACAGGTCTAGCTTTTGTTCTCTTTTGACAACTTTACTCTTGATTTTAATTATGTTCCCGTCCTCTTATTTGAATATACCAGAAAATGATGCAGTCCTACATGCAGATCTGTGCATACACCGATATTTGAGTGTCATGATTAATTGTGAAAAAGTACTATTAAAATAAGTTGAATTGTATTCTTGAGTGAATATTTGTGCTGGATGGAGAGATGGACTAGTTCATAAATAACTCTGTGTGCAATTAAGGTGAAACATCATGAGGTTACCAAGCTGACCCTATAATAATATCCTTTAGTGAGTGAGCAGAACCACTTCATATATATGCTGTAAATTAACAGATATCACATATTTTATCAGGTGTGCGCTGTATATATTACAGTATAACAAATGCCACATAAACAGCGCTAGGGTCTCCTCTGCTTGTTACACAGAAGTTGAGTTTGATGCTGATTTTGCCACATACTGGCAAAAAGTAAATAGTAATAAATTTATTTGATGATGCCTGATGCTCTGTTTGAGTGTACATTCCTGGTTGTGCACTATATAACTACTCAGAATTTCTTTAAACTATTAATGATCTAAAATGTAGTTTTCTGTTGTAATAGGCTGTAGCCTTAACGGCACTTCCATCCATCTGAAACCGCATAATCCCTTCACAATCCCTTGACATGTCGACTACCAGCTTTTGAGATAGACTGTCATTTTTCTAGACAACTACTCGACTATTCTGCAATGCCTCTAATTGATTGCAGCTTTTATTTTGGGAGTCTCTATTATGGACTTTTCAATGCATTATTATTTTCGATTCAATTTTGAAATAAGATCAAAGAGAGTGCCATACCTAGGATATATCTCACTAGTTTATCTGTCTTTGTCTGGGTTGTAGTCTACATTTTACTGTTATTAGCATACTTGCAGGCAAAATATTTAACTGGTTTATAGTGTCCAAGGAAGGAAACATTCCTGGACACTAATATATTGCCTTCAAGCTTAAAAATATGTAAGTGTAAAGATTATACTTTCATGGAAGGAATTTATTCACGGGTCTGTGATCGTTTATAATGTGGATTGGACAGGCGAGAGGTGTGCGAGGATCCTTCTTCAAACTACACATGGTAAAGTACATTATGAAGCTTACTTTGTTTAATGATCTTTCTGCACTAATGACTATCCACTTCCTGGAGTAAATATTATTCTTGAGTAATCCTCGTGGAAATGTATGTCTGCATTTTCTTGGCGACCACTAAAAAACCCCAGTCAGGGTTGAGAAGTTTCATTTTATTTTTTTGTTCTTGGATTTACCATAGAGATTATCCTCGTTGTTATATATTTATATGTAGATAATATGTCTTAAATAACAATGACATTACATTATAGTTGGCTCCTGTCCTATATAGTAATCTATTACTTTGTACAAGGCTGTACAGAGTGGGCACTACAGAGCTTGTTCCTTCTGACCTGAGTCTTTTTAAACTTTTTTTTTTTTTATTATTATTTTTGTTTTTTTAACATATTCTCATTGAAGAAAAAAAAATTATTTACTTTTGCATGCCTTGAACCTCTGAAGGCCTGGGGTAGAATCTGGCTTTGGTCAATGAAAAAAAAAAAAAAAAAAGTTGTCCAAATGAGAAAACTCTAAAAAGAATTGCCTGGGAACTGTCCAGGACTGAGGTACAATGAAAGGACCATAAGGGCTTCTCAGTCTGAAATCACTGTAAAGCTCTTAACTTAGTATCTTCGATAGCTACAGTGGAGAGTGAACATAAGAACACAAGAAAGTTTACAAACGAGAGGAGGCCATTCGGCCCATCTTGCTCATTTGGTTGTTAGTAGCTTATTGATCCCAGAATCTCATCAAGCAGCTTCTTGAAGGATCCCAGGGTGTCAGCTTCAACAACATTACTGTGGAGTTGATTCCAGACCCTCACAATTCTCTGTGTAAAAAAGTGCCTCCTATTTTCTGTTCTGAATGCCGCTTTGTCTAATCTCCATTTGTGACCCCTGGTCCTTGTTTCTTTTTTCAGGCTGAAAAAGTCCCTTGGGTCGACACTGTCAATACCTTTTAGAATTTTGAATGCTTGAATTAGGTCGCCACATAGTCTTCTTTGTTCAAGACTGAACAGATTCAATTCTTTTAGCCTGTCTGCATATGACATGCCTTTTAAGCCCTGAATAATTCTGGTCGCTCTTCTTTGCACTCTTTCTAGAGCAGCAATATCTTTTTTTATAGAGAGGTGACCAGAACTGCACACAATATTCAAGATGAGGTCTTACTAGTGCATTGTACAGTTTTAACATTACTTCCCTTGATTTAAATTCGACACTTTTCACAATGTATCCGAGCATCTTGTTAGCCTTTTTTTTATAGCTTCCCCACATTGTCTAGATGAAGACATTTCTGAGTCAACAAAAACTCCTAGGTCTTTTTCATAGATTCCTTCTCCAATTTCAGTATCTCCCATATGATATTTATAATGTACATTTTTATTTCCTGCGTGCAGTACCTTACACTTTTCTCTATTAAATGTCATTTGCCATGTGTCTGCCCAGTTCTGAATCTTGTCTAGATCATTTTGAATGACCTTTGCTGCTGCAACAGTATTCGCCACTCCTCCTACTTTTGTGTCATCTGAAAATTTAACAAGTTTGCTTACTATACCAGAATCTAAATCATTAATGTAGATTAGGAATAGCAGAGGACCTAATACTGATCCCTGTGGTACACCGCTGGTTACCACACTCCATTCTGAGGTTTTTCCTCTAATCAGTACTTTCTGTTTTCTGCATGTTAACCACTCCCTAATCCATGTACATGTGTTTCCTTGAATCCCAACTGCGTTCAGTTTGAGAATTAATCTTTTGTGCGGGACTTTGTCAAAAGCTTTCTGGAAATCTAAATAAACCATGTCATATGCTTTGCAATTATCCATTATCGATGTTGCATCCTCAAAAAAATCAAGCAAGTTAGTTAGACACGATCTCCCTTAGTTAGATACGATCTCCCTTTCCTAAAACCATGTTGACTGTCTCCCAGGACCATGTTACCATATAGGTAATTTTCCATTTTGGATCTTATTATAGTTTCCATAAGTTTGCATATAATAGAAGTCAGGCTTACTGGTCTGTAGTTACCTGGTTCAGTTTTGTTTCCCTTTTTGTGGATCTGTATTACGTTTGCAATTTTCCAGTCTGTCGGTACCACCCCTGTGTCAAGAGACTGCTGCATGATCTTGGTTAGCGGTTTGTAAATAACTTCTTTCATTTCTTTGAGTACTATTGGGAGGATCTCATCCGGCCCAGGGGATTTGTTTATTTTAAGAGCTCCTAGTCCCTTTAACACTTCTGCCTCAGTTATGCTAAAGTTATTTAAAACTGGATAGGAACTGGATGACATGTGGGGCATGTTGTCAGTATCTTCCTTTGTAAAAACTTGTGAAAAGTAATCATTTAATATATTTGCTATTTTTTTTCTTCATCTACGATTTTGCCATTTGTATCTCTTAAACATTTAATCTCCTCTTTGAATGTTCGCTTGCTGTTGTAATATTGGAAAAACATTTTGGAATTGGTTTTAGCTCCCTTAGCAATTTTCATTTCTATTTCTCTATTGGCCTTTCTAACTTCCTTTTTGACTTGCGTTTGCAGTTCTGTGTACTCTTTCTGTGTACTCTATTTTTGGTCCTTTTTTAATGCTCTGTAAAGTGCCTTTTTTCGCTGAATATTTTTTTTAATTGATCTATTAAACCATTTTGGCAATTTAGTTTTACATTTAGATTTGTCTACTTTAGGGATGTAATTGTTCTGAGCCTCTAGTACTACATTTTTGAAGAACAACCATCCTTCTTCTGTGGGTGTTTTCTCTATTTTACTCCAGTCTACTTCTGTTAGTCTCTGTTTCATACCTTCATAGTTTGCTTTTCTAAAATTGTAAACCTTAGCTTTAGTCATTACTTTTGGGGTTTTAAAGAACACTTCAAATGAGACCATGTTGTGGTCAGAGTTTGCTAGTGGTTCTCTGACCTCTGTTTTAGTTATTCTATCTTCATTATTTGAAGACTAAATCAAGGCATGCCTCCCCTCTAGTCGGTGCCTTGACAAATTGTGTTAGGAAGCAGTCATTTGTCATTTCCACCATTTCAATTTCATCCTTTGTGCTACCCACCGGGTTTTCACATTTTATTTGGGGGAAGTTGAAATCCCTCATTAGTATGGCTTCTCCTTTGCTACACGCATTTCTAATGTCATTGTATAACAGATTATTTTGCTCACCGTCTGAATCTGGCGGTCTATAGCATGCTCCTATTATTATGCCCTTTTTGAATTTTTGTCCGTTACTCTGACCCATATTGATTCGGTTTTATTTTCTTTGTCCAGGTTTAACACCTGGGCTTCAAGACTGTTTCTTATGTATAGCGCCACCCGTCCTGCCTGTCTTTCCTATGCAGTGTATACCCACAAATAATATATTCATCCCCATCACTCTCAGACAACCAAGTTTCTGTAACACCTATCACATCATAGTTACCTGTTAGTGCAGTAGCTTCAAAATGTATTTAATACATTTCTGTGTGTTTCATCAGACGTTCACATAGAGGGAAACTAGGTATTTTCACCAGAATGACATTAAGCATTAAGACTGAGGCAAACACTTAACACATAATTTCACAGTAAATGTTTTTAAAGATCTTGAAATGGCAATCTAGCTGTTTTTTTTTTTTTTTTTTTTTTTTTTTTGAACTGCCTTACTTTATAAAGAAACTTGGAAGACCAATACACACATTGTAACACGTTTCCAGAATCTAATACATTAAAATGTACATTAGACAGACCTTTTTGGAGTATCATTTAATCTTTGCAAAATACAACCCTTTATCCCCTTGTTATATGTCTGTACAGGAGATGGTGGCGAGACTTATATATGCAATATTAATTAACAAAATGTTTAAATTGCTGTACAGTGAAAAAATCTCTTATCACCACGCTATTGAATCAACTGTACTGTACTGAAAATTGCATTCCCTGTTGCACCCGGCACTAAATCTTCCTAATTAAATCAATCGCATTATATCCTCAAACGAAGGTTTCCACTATACCTCCAAACGAGTTCAATGAATAGAAAGCCATCCCTTTTGAAATGCACACTTTTCTGTGCTATCCTGTAAGCTTGTGCTTTGTAGGTGCCCTGCCTTCATGGAACCTTTTTCACCTGCTGTAAAAATAGACGTATTTGAAACTTCTCACCAAGGTGGGCTTGCTCTGTTAACTAACCACTAGTTAATTAAGGGGTGTATTGGTTTTTATAATTTTGCAGGAGCATGTGACTTTTTAATTTTACAGCACATTTGTCTGTGCTGCTGATTTATTCAGTAGCCACTGGCCCCTGCCTCCTGTGATGCATGTCATTGGTTCCCCTGACAGGAAACCACAGATTAATTATATTGTCCCTGGACTGATTCTTTTCATTTTTTTCCAGCTTGTGGGTCACTTGGGCACAGCGTAAACCGTGTGTTTTTATTTATTTATTTATTTTTATAAAACTTTTAATGTTCTTGATGCTGAGAGATTGGTTTAAAATTCGAAGAGGATAACTGTGGTCTGATGTGAGTGCAGCTTAATAAAGTCTGGTTAAATTGAAAGCAAAGCTGCAACATTCAGATACTACGTAGTATAGTCTGCTGACATCTGTGAATTTCACTCCATTGGGCCTCCTTTTACAAGCCTGATCAGTGGTGTAAAGCCACTTCTCTTGTGTTCAGTCTCTCCTCAGAATCAGTGCATACTGTAGGTTGTCATCCTTGTAGGACATTCATGTCAGGAAGGAAATTGAGCATTGTAGATATAGCTACTCCTGCTGTTTTTATATTTAGGTGCAAATGTCAAATAACCTTGCTCTATCTTAACCCATGGTTGTCACCCGTTTTCATCACTATCTTGAGATAACCTTGACATACTCTCTGAGTAAGCTCATCTAATAATACTGGTCCTGCTGTTTCAAGAGATGGATTGTGTTCTTTGATACAGTGACACCTCCGCAATCTCGAAGTGGCCAGATGTGTCCAAGATGTGTGCAGCTGCAGCTGGTGGCCTAGTTTACAAGTGATAGTTGGGTAAAACAGACGGTTTAAGCATAAACAAAGTTTTCAGTTACTGATTCGTGATTTTTGAATCACCTATGTTGTCAAGCTGGGGTCTATGTTGGTTCCAGAATCCTCCCATGGCTACGCCTTGCTGTACATAGTAATCAGCAGCGACAAGCAAGTTCAGAGTTTGGATTGATTCATGTTTTCCGCTTTAGGCAAAAGCAGTGTGTCAGTTCGGAAGTGGCTGTCTAAGTTACACTAAATTAATTGTATAACAAATAATTCATGTTTATGAAATTATGGCAGAGCCTTGGCTAAGTTACCCTTTATGAAAATTAGGACTTATGTGTGATCTTGATATTTGAACTCATCCAGATTAGACTGTAATTGGCAGCATAACCACAGAAGGACCTATTAGACTGCTGGAAAAGGTTTTGAAAGGTTCTCCAACTGTCAATCAATGTCTCAGTATTTCAGTCTCAGTGTCACATGGTATCTGAAGTCTTTTGCTGTGGTTTCTGTGTATATCCCTCAATGTTATATTCTGCTACTGTGTACTGTCTTGTGAATGCATTGCCTGGGGCTTTGGATAACAGATGTGTAATCTTGCTTAAAAACCAGTTTCTTCTAGTGGATAGTTTTATTTTTAATACAGTCCCTGGACACATTCCCTGCAGCAAACACAAATTGGTTTAATGAATTTGAGATTTTTTTTTTTCTTATCGCTTAATGAATAATGTTTTGGTGATGTGCATGATCGGTACACTTTTTTTTTTATTTTTAAGTTGGAGGGTTAGTGTTGTGACAGCTAGAGTGAAAAATATCAGGCTGTTTCATGAATAAATTGTGGGGGTGGGGAGAGAGTCCAACTGCATTATGGGAGTAGAAGGGATATTTTGTACAGCTTGGAAATATAAATTATACTGAACATCCAATACAGTAATTAAATTCTCCAGATATTAATTTTATTCAATCTTTTTGTGGTCCTTAAGAAAATGTGTTGCTTGCATTCTGGTGTTCTATCTGTGTCTGGTTGTCCAGAGCAACGACAACAAAATGACGTCGTCATACAAGACCAAAAGCATAGCTTGTTTTAGTTGATCAAGTGGTTCTTGAATGAAGAATGAGTGTGTTTTATAGTTGGTATAAGAACATATAAAATAATGTTTATAAATCTCTGAACTCCTGAGCATTCCTGGATATGGAGTTTTAACAGACACTCATGTGACTGGAGAATAACATTAAACTATATTCAGGGCTCTAGTACTAGAATTGTTCAAACATTATGTCAGCCAGGGTGTCATCGGCTCACCACACACCCCTGTAGTCTGGCCAGGCGCCTGCAGGCTTGCCTGTAAGCTGCCCAGATCTGCGTTGTCCTCTGACACTGTTGCTCTGAGGTGGCTGCATGGTGGGCCTGCAGTGTTAAAAGAAGCTAACGGCACATGCTTCAGAGGACAGCGTGTGTTCATCTTCACCACTCCCGAGTCAACGTGGGGGTGTTAGCGGTGAGCTGAGCCTAAAAATAAATGGCTATTCCAAATTGAGAGAAAAATGATAAAAATAATTGACAACCACTAAATAAAAATAAAAATAAAATCGCATCAACTTAAAATTTTTGCTTTATATTTTGAATACTTAATTTAAAGGTTGAAAAGTTCCTAAATGAATGGGATTTGGTAGGACTTTTATTACTTCGCAATTTACACTATTCTTGTCCACTATATATTTAATTTAGTCTGCCCACAGTCCACATTGACAGATTCCATGGGGGGTGACAATGTTGTCTATACATTGTTTACAGTGAATCTCACTGGCTTTTTTTCTCGGTGAGTCTGGTGGCTGACTTTAACAACAGTTTGGTGAGCACATAGGGAAGGCAGCAGGTAGGTGACATAATCACATATAAAGACATAAGCCCGATATACGCTCCTTGCAAAGGAGCTGGCTCTTTTGTACAGTGGTATCGGCGCTATGCTTTAGTGCGAGAGGTCCTGTGTTTGCGCCCGCCCTCCATCTGTGGATTGTCTTGCCCTGTGTGAGGCGTCTGCCTGCGGGAACTGAGATCGCTACATTGGTGTCAGAAGTGGACGCAGGTACCCCAGCATGCACTCGTCGGACTGTAACCTGGTGAGCAAGTCCGGGGTGGACTTGAGGCTGGCAGGGGATAGTGTAACGTGCACGGGGGAAGGCAGCAGCAGGGCTGGTAGGTGACGTAGTCACATACAAAGACATAAGCCCGATATACCCTCCTTGCAAAGGTGCCGGCTCTTTTGTACAGCGGTATCGGCTCGATGCTTTAGTGCGAGAGGTCCCGGTTTGGCGCCTGCCCTCCATCTGTGTGTGGATTGTCTTGTCCTGTGTGCCCTGGGTATCCATCGGTATGTTTTTTTTTTCTCGCTGCAGTCACAGCAGCAGACAAACACCTGCTATCTTGCGAACTATTACCGTGAGACTGGATATGAGGGCAATTCCCAACAAAAAAGCTGCTGTTTTATCTGCAAGCCTGAGTAAATGACATTTGTTTCACTGTCATCATGAAGCTGGATTAAGTGTTTCTTCCACTCCACTCTATATTTTCGTTTTTTTTTTCATAATTTGTTTCTTTATCATTATTGATTTAAACGCTTTACTCTTGGCTTATTGGTGCAGTTGGTTAGTTGCTTAGTGTTTTTTTTTTTTAAACAACTAACAAATTGCCATGTCGAGGAAACAAGTATTACTAACAGCACTTCAGTATGTAGTCTCAGATATTGACTGTACAACAAATACGAAGTGCGGCGGGAAAGTTCGGACGAGTTCAGTTACATCGTTATCTGGGGCGGTGAGTATGTTTTTAAAAATGGGTTTGTAATTTTTTTTTTCAGCTTTTTGGCACACTGACCCATTTTCCTGTGTTCATAAAAAGGAAGCCATGTGGACTATACTATATACATTATACAGTTAAAAAATGTTACCGGCCCAGTTGGGCCTATGGTGCTTCATAACTACCAGCCAAACTGTGCTGTTTACCGGCCCCTGACTGCGGGGCCATGGTTAATGTCGAACCCTGATATTTCACAGGTCATAGTTCTCATTGAATATTTGATCATTTTGTGTAATATACACACATACACACACACACACACACACACACACGCAACATTTTGTACACACACCACACACACACACGCCACAAATGTAGGATGATCAGTTTATTATTTATTTTCCCCCAATTTGGAATGTCCAATTGCATTATGTTGTTTAGGGTTCTCTCCTCACCGCAGTGAGTCCCCACACAGCACAGATGTTCTGAGGGTGTACGAGCGTCCTCCGATCTCACATACCTAAAACCAGTATTGCTTTTACGCCGTGCAATTCAGAGCAGAGGTGGGCAGGCTACCAAACCCGATCCCGGAGAACAGAGACCAGCCCTGCCTCTTATCCACTCTGAATGTGCTCCCAGGGGTCTGGCCAGTAGGGTTCACTGTTGCGCGATAAGGAGAAACAATCTCTGCCACCCCGGGAGCGTCAGAGCCAATGTGACACACGCCTCGGGGTCCCCAGCAGTTTGGCCTCTTTGCGAACTGGCGCTGTCCAAGCTGTGTAACTCATCCTACACTCCCAGCAGCAGCGCTTTAACTGAATGAGCCACTCTGTGACCCCCTTAACAACATTCTTTAGCAAAAGTATGTCTGAATGTCAGAATCTGGGAATAAATCAACCAGTTTATTTCTCTGTAGGTACATTTGTCACACTTTTTTTTTTTTTTTTTTTTTTTTCTTATTCAGTTGTGATGAATGTTGAAAAGACCATTCTTTACCACGCGTTGGGGACAGTATCTCAATCTAGGGATATATGAAGGTGCCTGTCTGCCTACAGTATGTCACTTGTATTTCTATGTATTGTATGGTGGTGGGTGAAAAAGCTTAAGAGATATTTAAGCCCAATAACGTACAGTAGCATCAGATGAAATCTTGATTGCAAAAAATATCTGTATAGGACTGTTAATTAAATAAGTGAGACAGAATTTGCTTTGAAGAAAAAAACAAACTCTCTATATTTGAGCTGATAGAAAAAAAAACCCATCCCTAATGGAACAACACACAGCCAATTAGAGAATTTTTAGTTCTTCTCTAGGAAAGGAAAATGTCGATGGCTTTACAAAAATGAATGAAATGTTGATTCATCACCTTTCCAGCCAGTTTCCTTCCGCCTAGTCTGTATGCGTCATGTGTGCCTCTCCAGTCTGAGAGAGTTTACACAGAGGTCAAGTAGACTTGGCGGCAGCTAACAGGAGAGCCTCATCAGTTTCTAATTGGCCCTATCGGCCCAAGTTATCAGTCCTGAGAGCCACAAAGAATGAATGATTGTAAACAGAAAAGAGCCAGATAAGACATGAACAGATTGTTGTTGTTGTTGTTGTTGTTGGTGTTGTTGGTGTTGTTGGCAGCCAATGGAACCTGAACCCAGAATACTAGCTTGTTTGATACATTACATTCAGATAAGAGACTGGTAAGCTTTGATGCCTTTCATCTCATTTCCAAGGAAAAGGGTTTGTTTTTCATTTGGTTTAATTAACTGAACATTTTGTTTGTGTTGAAGTATTTACACATTATTTCTGCTTCCTGCAATAACCAGTATTTCTATATAAGCTATACTCACTTGTGACTTTCCCTGTCCAGTACAGTGTTTTCAACCTAGATTGTTAAAATAATGATGGACCAGGTTGGAACACGGTCTTGAGCAACATTTCCATTCCATCTGCACCAGGTTCTGTAAAGCTTCCTGTATGAAACTGGAAACTAGGGCTGCCACCAGTTCCATCTGCAGTCTACAATTTGCAACTGAACATTACACAAGTCAGTGATCACTTTGATATATATAATATGCACACACATATATATCTATACACACACACACACACACACACACACACACAGTGCCTATAGAAAGTCTACACCCCCTTGAAGTTTTTTCACATTTTGTTGTGTCTGTGCTTCAAAGTTTCATGCATTTAAATGAGGATTTTTTTTCCCCACTTATCTACACACCATACTCCACACTGTGAAAGGGAAAAAAAAGTTTTTATAGAGAAAAAAATAATATATTAAAAATTGAAAACAAAGATCATAATTGGACAAGTCTCCACTTCGATGAGTTCATACCTGGTGGAGGCAACTTTGGCAGCAGCTGTGAGTCTGTTGGGATAGGTCTCTACCAACTTTGCACACCTAGATTTGGTAATATTTGACCATTCTTTACAAAACTGTTCAAGCTCTGTCAAGTTCCTTGGGGAGCGTTGATGGACAGCAATCTTCAAGTCATGCCACAAATTTTTGATTGGATTTATGTCGGGGCTCTGTCTGCGTCACTCAAGGATATTTAACTTTTTGTTCCTTAGCCACTCCAGTATAGCTTTGGCTGTGTGCTTTGGGTCGTTGTCATGCTGAAAGGTAAACTTCCGTCCCAGTTTTAGCTTTCTTGCAGAGGGCAATAGGTTTTCCTCAAGGACTTCTCTGTATTCATTTTCCTTTCTATCCTGACAAGTGCCTTAGTCCCTGCCAATGAGAAATATCCCCATAACATGATGCTGCCACCACCATGCTTCACAGTAGGGATGCTGTTCTTTGGGTGATGCGCTGTGTTGGGTTTCCGCCAAACATAATGCTTTACATTTAGGCCAAAAAGTTCCATTTTAGTTTCGTCAGACCACAAAACTTTTTGCCACATGGGGGTGTAGACTTTCTATAGGCACTGTGTGTGTGTGTGTGTGTGTGTGTGTGTGTGTGTGTGTGTGTATATATATAGTAACTTAGCTTGCACTCACACACGTTCGTTGCCCCTTTCAAGCAGGACCCAGGACACAAATGGAAGTTTTAAGCGCTGACGCTGTATTTTTAATACACAAACAAAATGAATAAACACAAAATAAACATCTAGCTCTCACGAGCATTAACTACCACACACAGGAACCTAACTACAACAGGACAACTAAGCAGATTACCTGTAAGACACACTAACAAAAGCAGAACGCACAAAAAGGCTTTTTAACACAACCTTTTTCATTTAGGTTGAAATCACCATCAACCAGGCTCCTCACACACCAGCAGCAGTCCTGAGCACACTGGCACACTGGCTGCTTTCTTTAAATACCCTGCACCTCTAATTTATAATAAACACCAGGTGCAGGAGATAACTCATAATTAAACAATAAAACAATTAACACTTAATACGAATCTACATTCTCACTTTTTTTTTTTTTCTCTAGCAGGGAGGAAATCAACCCTCTCCCTGCTCACTATATATATATATATATATATATATATATATATATATATATATATATATATATATATATATATATATATATATATATATATATATATATATATGTATGTGTGTGTGTGTATATATTATCCCTTCAGCCTAAATAGTTTTATTTCTGCAGTCTGAGATTTAAAATCTGCCTCCCGCATCTTTTACATTGGACCCTCGCTGGGTCACCATCAGCGCGAATTGGATAGAGTTCTGCCAGCCCACAATCCTAAATGGGTCTGACAGAGTCCCAGTTGAAATCAATTTGATTTCAATCTGCTGCTGATAAAAATGAAATATTTCAGATCACTTTTCAAGTCAGTCAGATGGATAGGTAGGATTGGACTGGGATGCCACACCAATGATCTGTAGGTCTCCTTGGAACTGCATTCTACCAAAACTGTGAGATCAGTTTTTCAGTCGTGTTGCTATTACTGTCCAGCTGCTTCTAAAATATAGAGGAACCAGCAAGCCACAAAAGCTACAGGTCCTATGTTGTCACTACATTAAATAGGTTGATTTGTGTGCCCTGGTGGAAAGTCAAGAAGGTGTAAACACGCTTGGCCTGTATTATGACCCCTGCTGCTCCTTTAATTCAAAAAATTAAATGAAAGAATATAGGTGTGCTCCCTGTCTGGCTGTTGTGAATGGTAAGTTAGGGGTTATATTAGAAATGCTGTGCTGGGAATTACCTGCTGTAAGTGCATACACAGTTGCATACACAGTTGGTGTCAATAATAAATGAAGAATGCAGGAAGACTCTGAATGCAAGACTGACTGCTAAAAAAAAGGAATAATTTATAGTGGAAGGAAATAGCTTTTACTTTATGTTCTGACATGCCAATTGATCACTTGTGAAAGTATAAAATACCTAGATCCGTTAGCTGTTTGTTAATCATATGAGGTGTAAACATGTAAAAGTTTGAACAGAGCTTGATTTTAGATGGTGCCCCAATAGTCAGATATTCTGAACCCGATTGTCTCATATCTTTGAATGATCAGCACCCCAGAGACAACTTAGGCTGAATATCTCAGGAAATATAAGTAACTTGATGTTGCAGTGCTCGGTGCGGATGCTGTACCTGATTTCCTGTGACGGTGAAGACATATTTATTTTATACATATTTCACTCATGAGTAGCATCGTGTTTGTTGCGGGCCCCAGGGCACACACACATTTAGCCATTACATCAATTAAATGAGCAGTACATTACAGCACAGCACATGCATTACTTACTATATTGTTAATTACCTTTCTGTGGACAAGAACTCCTCCCAAAACCTCACTTCATTTTCACTTTTTGTACTTTACCATTGCTCAATATCTTACCTGGGCTAATGGTTCTGGGTGATCATCACTAATAGCCATTTCAATGTCAGAGTATGTCATCACCTTCGGTCCTCAGTGGTCTGAGTGCAGTTCAGCTGCCTGGTACCTGACTGTCTTTTCTGCCTGATGTAGTACACCTGACCCAGCTGTCTCTACTCCTGGCCCATCCCTTGACAGTTGCCCGAATGCTACAGCAAATATATATTTTGGTCCTTTGCCAGGATGAGAAGGTGGTTGTTTTTTATTTTTTTAGCATCCTTGCGAGAGGAGCTGATATGTGCAGCCAGTCTCGCTGGCCCATTGTTTTAACCAGAGAAAACACTTTGAGATACTGGCTTTACAGTTGGTGCACAGCTGTTTTCTGTGATTCTTTCAATTTCTGTTGCTAGTGATGTCCAGTAAAAAGTAACAGTTTCACTGCCATATTGTTTTAGCCACTGTGCGTATCTTTTATTCCATATACATGGTACTTCATGTTTCCAGTCTATTCCATGCCATTTGCCAAAATCAAATGCCAATAACAGCCCACACTATAAAATAACAACAACTATAAAACTAAAAAATACTCAAAAATGTGCTAATTCGGTCTTTCTGGTAGAGCTAAATCAATTCCACATATGAGCAACAGTCACTTTCACTGCCATTATGTGGAGCTTGTGCAATACAGAAGATTATTGATGGTAGGACAACCTCAAATAAAACGTGGGATAAAAAAAAAGTCTGTTAAAGCTGCAATGTCTCGAGGCCTTTCTAGCAATTTTAAACATGTAATTACAACAGTAAGTACACTATAGCATGCAATGCTGTGGAGCTTGCATGCCAAGGCTGCTGAAATGATCAGTTCCATTTTAAGAGAATTAATAAGAATAGTCTGTTTTTAACTGTTTATCTTTTTTGTTTGTCATTTGGAATGAATCTTCATTGATCAAATGGGGACTCTTAAGCAGTAAATAGGCCTGTCTGTCTGTTTGTCACTCTGTAGTACAGAACTGTCTTGATTTTACACCAATCTTCACTTTAATCGTACTCTCAGAGTAGACAATTAAGATTGCATGGGCTATAGTCCAGTCTTGATTTGGTATAGATATTTGTATTCTGAAACATTCATCTTTCAGATGCTTACCTATTGTGCTCCCATTCAAACTGCTTCACTGAAAAAGATTACCAATATTACACCAATCATGTATCATATATTAGAAAAACACACCTCTTATAATCTGTTTCAGATGCGATTTTTAGGACCCCCTGAATCCTGTTTTTTCTTTTTTTTTTTCTTCTCTCTGATTTGTGTAAGATCCCATATGCAGAAAATAGAGAATTCTGTTGCACAAGAGAAAACAGTTTTTATAAAACAAAATGGTTGCAGTTAGAATAATAAATGTTTTTTTTTTATTGGAAAAAGAAAAATTGAACTATAACACATTTCAATACAGAACGTTTCTAAGAACAGAAGCTGAATACTTTTTGGAGTTTTGCAGTTGCAATGTTCTTGTGTTCAGCTGTGAGAGATTCTGTTTGTGGATACGACATAGTTAAACTTGGAATGCACTTGATTACTGAAATTACAGAACTCGCATGTATTTTGTTTATATAGTACAGATAAAATGTCCCTTGCTGTTTTTGGTGAATACGCCTTTGTAACTTTGGTTTAGCAATTTTCTACAGACATGCTGTCTCATGGGGATGTCCTGTACAGCTTCCTACAGTGCCTCCAGTCCTCAGAGATGATATTCAAACTCCAGGTTTTCTTTTTTCCGGTATGTACTCAAGATAAACGTAAATGTGTGTGTGAGAGACCGATTACCATAGATGGACATAGAGTTTCATCACAGTTAAATAAGTGGTTTTGTGGATATGTGCAACAGTGATTTCACAAAATGGATCAATGTACGGATAGACAATACACCCTTATCTCCAGAAATTAAAGCGCTCAAAACTGATGCTAAATAATGCTAACAAGTATCAGCACAATTGGGTAAGTGGGTTTCCAGATATTTGTAAAAATGTCACAGGTACATACGCCTCCTCTATATCCCACATACCACGGATTTAGTCATATTTGGGATATAGAATCATACTTGTTTAACACTAGAACCACCGGGCGTACATACATACTGCATCGGTCTTTTTTACATTCTATTAAAATGCATATAAAACTACTGTAGCGTCGCACGCTACAAAACTGTTCTGTGTTAAATGTAGTCAAAACAGCACGTTTATTTTAACATACCAAACATAGTGCTTACCTTTAATTCCGATTTCCTGACTTGTATTTTCCCCTAATTTCTTTGCAAATCAGACATTTTGATGTTATTGTGTTTGTTTTCCTTCAGGATATTGTCTGTGACACAGTTTTAGCACCCTGCTTGTTACACGTGAGGGAAACCTGTTATAACATGAGCACTGATACGAGACTTGGGGGGTGGTGTTGGAAGGGGACTTATGATTGAAAATGCTGGGCTATAAAACAAAGTGGTTTTACAGCTCAAAGATGGCTTTTGACATGCAGCGGGTGCTTATGACACTCTGAAGCAATAGAGAATAGTAACTGAGACCTGTTTTATACAAGTGTTTTCTGTTTAACCTTTTATTTTGTGCCTGAGTTCGACTCTGTTAGCTATTCAACAGTAATTTCTGTCCCCAGTCTTGCAATAGCTGGTTTGGTACACTATTACTCAGTAACTTTTTTTATTTTTCAATATAATCACGCTTGCTGTGCAGTCCTGCATTGTATTGGTCTATTCATTTTAACTAGAAAATAGGTATTTTTAACTCAAAAATAAATAAGTATTTTTACAGCTGTTGATAGATAAATCACGTCTGAAAATGTCTCCTGTAGCTATTCAAAACAAGCGTGAAGCTCTCAAGTTCAGCAGTACTAAGTCAAACCCACTGTTTTACTACGACAGTCAAAATGACAGCTGCGGTAGTTCTAGGTATAACGTATTATATCTCCAAAAGTTTCTGCAACCCTGGGTCTACTGATGGTTTGAGATGTTTATAATATATATATATATATATATATATATATATATATATATATATATATATATATATATATATATATATAAAGTAAAAAAGCACAGTAGCCAAATCATTGGAGAAAAATGCATTTAAAAAACGTGATGCGCCAAAAAGGCAGCTCCGGTAGTTCTAATGTTAACAGATTTTTTTCATTGTAAACATGTTCCTTCTCTTCTGTACAGTTTTAACTTTCTTTGTTCTGCTTAGTTGTCTCCCTGGCATTTTGTAAAATTACATGTAGAATTGTGTTTTTATAGTACTAATTTTATTTATGTATTTTTCTATTGCACTCCAATGTAGGTTCTTAGATAAGAATCTGTTGTGTATTAATATGAATGTAATATCTATATTGTTTTATATACATTTTCCATAATTTCTGCCTATGTGTGAGAGCTTGTGTGCTTCTTTCTGTGGTAATATTAACCCTCCGGTCCCAACTGTCTTTGCTGGCACTGCTAACAAGACTCTATTGTTTGAGGAGTAGTTTTGTCTGATGTATTTATTTTACAAGTTAAAAACAGTGTAATTAGTCACCAAGAAAACAGAACCGGATTATTGAGTGCTCGGGCAAGTCAATGCTCGTTACAGAACAGATAAAGTTAGAAAAACTTAAACAGGCACCTTAGTCCAAGTAATGAGAGTACTGTATGTTGGGGAGGGAACAATTTTAAAGTTGGTTTGCTTTTATGAGTTGATTTTTTTGTTGAATACTTTGTGAAAAGTTATATGATATTAACAGTGAAAATAATGGAATATAATTGAATCCAAGCTGTCTACAGGGCTTTTTTAGTTGATACGATTGTGCAACTTAAAAAAAAAAAAAAAAAAAAAAAAAAAAAAAAAAGAATGATAAAACACTTGCTGCTTAAATTTGGAATGTAGTATGTTAACCTTTACTGTACAGTCAAATATCTGTAAGTCTATTAACCAGATCACCTAGCTCAATAACCAGACAATTACCTGATCCCAATAAGGTTTGTTTTTTTTAATATTACTTTATTTTGTAACTAGTGTTATGCATTTATTTGGGGTTTTACTGGCTATAAAAGTTCATCGTTTTGAAGTAAACGTTTTTGTTTGTTTTCTCCTGGCTACAGGTGTATAAAAAAAAATAATAATAAAAAAACCTTATTTTGTATAACGCCCTTAAAAGCAGTCATCTCAGAGTGCTTCACAATTAATAGTACTGCATAAATAAGAGTATGCATAAAGGAGCTAAAACAATCATAAAAATCATAAAAACGCCTTTCTAAAAAAGTAAGTCTTTAAATTAACTTTAAAAACACTCAGAGAAGCTGAATCATTGATCTCTAGTGGAACAGTTCCATAATTTGGGGGTACAGCAAACAGAAGGCCCTGTCGCCCATAGAGCGCAGGTGAGCAGGCGGGACACACAGCAGTCTGAGATCAGCAGAGCGGAAGTTGCGAGTGGGAGTGTAAAAAGATAACAGATCTGACAGAAGTCGGAACTAGCCCGTGAAGACCCTTATATTTCAGCAATAAAATTTTAAAATCACTTCTAAACCTGATAAGCAGCCAGTGCAAGGCCTCCAAGACAGGACTGATGTGATCTCTTGAGTGGGACCGAAACAAAATTCTGGTTGCAGAATTTTGAACGAATTGAATTTTAGTGAGTATTCTATTAGACAGACATATATATAAAATTGTCTCAAACTACTTTTCATCTAATGTATTTCATGCACACAGTGGTTAAAAAGTTACTATGGTGTGGTGACTGAAACAGAAGTAAGTGAGTCTACGCAAGAAGAATAATGCATTGGTTAAGATAACTGAAATCTCAGACACCACCAAGTACTAAGGGGGGGAGGGGAGACCTGTGAAGACTTCGCATGCATCTGAGGTGCAGTTAAGAAGGGATACTTTCTACAGTAGCTCTCCAGTTCCCTCTAGTGGTTCTCTTCTGAAATTCCAGAACAATCTGTCGTGGATTAGCTTTACATAGGTTTGTATTCAGTATGCTGTCCCAGACCACTTTTGAGAACACAGATTTCTGACATGTGTAATTGTGTTGATTTTAGTTAGCAGTAAGAGGTTGATGAAAGGTAAGAGATCCGCAGCATTACTGAGCAATACCTGAAATTGATTGATGTACAGTCTGATTTACCATCTTCCTGGAACTGCAGCTCATTCAGAAGCTGTGGATAGAGAACAACAGCCCTTTTAAGAGTACCTTTGAAAATGTAGCATTATGTATAATGATGGAACCCACCCTTGAGGCAAATGCCTAATAAAAAAGAAAATGGGTACAGATCTGAAATATCAATTATCTTAAGTACTGTATTTTTCTTGTTTGGTTTATCACTTTGTATATAATTTTCTGTTTCAGTCATAACATCCTGATGACCTTTTTAAACCCAGAAGGTTGCACCATAGTACTGTAGTCCAAAAGGCCTCAAAGACATTCTTTCCAAGTTCAGCTGCTACACCAGCGTAACCATTAACCTGTCCCACTGCAACTCTGACCCTAGGGAATACATCAGTAGGAAATACACCAGAGATGTACCAGCCATTTTGAGGCCACAGTGTTGTATTAACATATTTTTTAAAAGTCCCCAGGATGTGATGACCGAATCAGAAAACAGTAACATTACGTTAGTTAAGCACATAAGAGCATCTAAAAATGAGAGAAGGCCATTCGGCCCACCTGTCGATTTGAACTTTGTCAAGTTGGTTCTTCTTCCCTCTCTGCTTAATCCAGTCCACTTCATTTCCAAATGTGTCATCTGGTCCTGGTTTCTGTACTGCGTTTAAAGTATTGGTTTGGGTTAACTGTGTCAGTTCCATTTATGAATTTAAACACTTCAGTCATGTCCCCCTTTGTTCTAGGCTAAATAGATTCAGTTCTTTCATCCTAACTTCATAGCTTATTCCTGAGCCCTGGGATTAGTCTGTTTGCTCTTCGTTGGACTTTCCAGGGTCACAATGTACTTGATAAGGTAAGTTAAGATAAGATAAGGTAACTGATATTTCATACCCATACTAAATTGCTCTTTAAGCAGGAATGCAATAGCTTGTACAGCAGGTGTCTGCTACAGTAGCTCTTCTAGTTCAGCAGGAACTCTGCCATGGGTAAACCAAGAGGTAAGTTTCCTGGCTTTCTAGCCTTGCCTTGCAATAACATTTTCATTGGTTGTTTTGATCTCGTCTCCTACTGTGAAATGTATTATTTTCTACTGTTTATTTGGAATGGGGTTGAGGTTTTAGCACCAACAAAACGATGATAAATCATGAAAAGTCACTTTGAAAAATGTAGGGTTTTTTTGTGGTTAAATTTGGACTGCAAAAAAAATGTCAGTTTGTTAGTAAGGCAAGTCAATAACTCTTTGATTTGGTAAGGCAGGCGTTAGCAGTAAACTAAAGGCAGTCAGCTGGAGACTGTCTTCATCCATCCTGTATATTGTAAACTGAAATTCTTCTTTATATTTATTATTTCAGTTTGTACTTGCTACAGCTTTATTAGCTTGGGAAGGTAGCAAATATTTTAACATTTACCATACCGGTTAACATTTTCCTTTGTATTTACGCATTCCTGTGAGGGGCTGATATATTGAAGTCATGTTACTTCTGCAGTTTCAGCTGTACGCTCTGAGTTATTGTCTTGGTACTCATAGATTTTCCGTTACTGGTGTTGTCCAGTAAATCTGGCCATGTCAATGATATGCTGAAATTGGCCCAAACATGTACATGAGTGAGTCTTGCTCCAAATGAGTAAAACCTGACATGTCTGAATGTCTTTGTAGTTGGTACACTGCTGTAGTCTATGATTCTCGCAATACAGTTCCATTCAAGGTGGTGTCCAGGAGATATTCTCCATTTCACAGCCACATTTGTCTGTGTACAGATCTTTTTCACATATCCATTTTACAAATCATTCAATCAGAAACATTTCTAGTTTTTCTTCAATATGCCTAAACAAAGAATTGAGCGGAAAAAATATATAAATAAAGAACTGGAAGCAGTATGCCACCCTGTGTGTATATTAAAAAAGTGTTGTGTACGTTAGTCATTTGCCATTAGTCTTCATTTTGCAACATCATTAACTGCAGTGCTGTAGAAACAGTACTGATGTTCCTGCTTCGTGGCAGGTGAGATCGTAGACTGCAAGCTCCTACCTCCCTGTAAGGTAGACAGATGCAATTTGACTAATAACGAGTTAGTTATTTTTCTGGTAATTTACAAATGCACATTTCTGACATAATCGCTGTGCAGCACGATAGATCCTCTGCAGTTTATTAACAAGGTTCATTGTAGTTTGTAATTCAGATTTAGACATTAAAATGGTAAATAATAGCATTGCAGAAAATACACACTGTAATAAAATGTTGTTACTCTAGTAGATGCCATTATCATATATTCTTTTAATTGGCTTACATATGTTTCTGTATTCACTGTAAACAAAGTTCTATTTTTACTGTTTTGTGTTGCTCCATAATAGGACATTGAAGCATATTTTTATTGCATTGCTTATGCCATGGGACTATATCTTCAGAGAGGGCAAGGTAGCCCAGTGCATAGCTGGAAGCTGTGCACAAGCCCACGCACTTAAGCCATGCATCTTGACTACAAAAGAACCAATGCAGTATAGGGCTGGGACGATACTGTGTCTTTTTTTTTTTTGTTGTTGTTTTTTTTTTTTTGGGGGGGGGGGGGGTACTATCGATGCATCGTTTTCATAAAGATCCAATGCATCGTTTTTTCATAACGCAAAAGAAACGTGTAAATAATAAGTAACTTATTTTCATCAAATCTAACCTCGAAAATTAAACATTTCTCCAGTTGAACTTAAAACTACACATTTCTAATTATTTACGTCTATTCACACTGTCAGCGAGGTTCCCCAAAAAAGGTAATAAACTATTACAAATGTTACTGCCTTACTTTAAGACGGGGAACAGGGAACACAAGTCCAACGTAACAAAGTCTGGGCTCTTTTCAGAGCTTATTCAGAAATATTATGACATCCATATTCTCCGGTTTCAAAGAACAACAGAGTTTGTTCACAACCATCCCTGCTTTGCTGAAAACATGCTCGCTGGGGACCAGTGTTGCATGGATACTTAACATGCTCTTTGCCAAGGCTGCTAGATTAGGAAAGCGTGTCTGGTTATCTTTCCACCAAATCAGGAGATATTCGTTGATGTTTAATGTAGTTTCATAAGCATAAATCGTCATCTCTTGTTGGATTAAGGTTCCCTTGGAAGTAGTGTGTGCTTGTTGCAGTCCACGAAGTAACAATTCCATTGCTTGTTCGGTCTTCGTTTTCTTTTTAACCGGTAAGTCCTCTGTGCTGCACTCACTTGGACAGGCACGATTTCCATCATTTCCGAAGTTGTCCTCCACCAGCCTCACTAGTTTGGAAGACAGTGCTTCAAACACGTGGGCTTTGGCCTGTTCAGATAGGAAATAACACACTAGCTTATCTCTCACACTCTGTGTAACTGGAATTAGCAAATCAGTTGAATTTGAAGAGGACGTGTCTCCTGTTCATCGGGAACTTCAGTCAGTCTGTGTTTTATCCGTGTTGCAAGTGGGTACAAAGAACTAGCCGTAATGTTTTTCTCTGAGCTCAAAAATACTGTAGCCAGTTCGAATGGCTGTAGTAGAGGTAGTATCTCAGCCATTATCTTCCACTGCTCAGTCACGAGATCTAACGTAGCTGCGTCAGACTTTTTGGTCAATCTGGGTTTGACAAAACAGCAATAACTGGCCATTTTAATTCAAGAAAGCGTTAACATATAGCAAACCGTGTTCCATCCTGTTTGTACCTCCTGTATTTACTTAAGTGGTGCTGTTTCTGTGTTCAGAATTTCTGTTTGTTTCCTATTTAAAGCACTTGTTGCCATCTTATTTTTAAAAAAATGTGCAACCAGTCTCCTTGCTGCTGCCACTAACGTATGGACTTGTCGTACATCCTTCAAGCTTTTCTGAATGCAGAGATTGATATTGTGCCCTGCACACTTGCCTGTTGCTTGTTTGAAGGACTTTTTTTTTTTTAAATAAAATGTAAATCAGATATGTTACCATTGCTATTTCTGAAACCTAAAAAAGTCCTAATGTAACCCTTTTATAGTTTGTACTGCAGAAGGTTGTGTAAAGTACGCTTTTCAGAACATAACTCGTTTTCATTGCTTTGTTGTATATTGCTGGATCTGAGAAGTATTTCACAGTGATATAACAGGTACGTAATTGCAGTTTGGTAATTAGTCCACTCGTACATTGTTTCCATGACTTACACTACTGAAAGCTTCTTTAAATCCCAGCTCTATTGCCTATAAACTTTATAGCAGACAGGAAAATGAGACACCATAGAAGCCAAAATTTCTGTTATCTTGTCATGTTTCCAGTACCTCTTTACACAGAGAGTGAGGGTATAGAATATGATACCTAGTCATGTTGTTCACCCAACTTGACAACATTTTGAGAGAAATCAGCTGCTTGGAATGGGATGAGTTTAGGTTGGCTGTACATTTTCCAAGAACATAATAACATTTGCGAGCAGGAGGAGACCATTTGGCCAATCTAAGCTTGTCTGGTTCCTAGTTGCTGATTGATTTCAAACATTTGTCAAGTTGGGTCTTAAACTATCCAAGTGATTCAGCTTCAACTGCACGACTAGATAAGCCATTCCATACCCTCACCACACCTTCCCTCTAACCTAATTTCTCCACTAAATTTCCAACTATGTGCTGCACTTAAAGTATTAGTTCTGGTTAACTATGTAAATTCTTTTTAAGATTGTAAAGATTGCAATCCTGTCACCCTAAGTCTTTATTCAAGGCTAAATTATATTTAGTTATTTCAGCCTGTCTTCGTAAATCAGTCCTTTAAGCCCTGGGATTAGTCTTTTTGATTTAATGTCCCTGTGTATTGCCTAGACTGTAAGGAGACCACTGTCAGACCACTTATTGGCTTTTGACAGAAAAGAAAATAACTTGATCTGACCTTGTTTTGTTATACCATGAAATCACATTGAAAAATGTTGAGGTGGTCTAGCTAATTTAACTGTTGATTTGAAAAGCAGTATCAACGTGCATGCGGTTACTGAAATAAAGGGTATAGTAGGGACATGTAGCTCCTGACTGTGCCCACTAGGTGGCACTATTTCACCTCACTTTTCTGTGTTCATCATAATTACATACTAATGCAAACAAAAAGTGTACGGATCGCAGCAGTATGTAAGTATTTATTTAATATGTGAAGTACTGTATGATGTGCAAACAAATTCCCAGTTTTTCTGGTAAATATCAGAGTTAATATTAGGTACAAAAAGGTAGCTTATCTACTTGTATCAGTTTTGAGTGTTAATAACTGTCAGTGACAGTGTAAAGCTGGATAACCTGTATCACTAAACGGCTTGTATAACAAATTCATTTACATAAACTTATCTACAACATGTGAAGTCGCGCATTTTCTAGATACAACTCGCATTCTTAAATTGAGGGGGGGCATCAGTAAAGATAAAGGGCTTTGATATATTTAGCCCAATCCCAGCAGCTCTGTTTACATGTCAGGTTGCTTTCTGGGATTGTTGTTCTGTACCTCAGGGGTTAGTCCTGCTCCAGTATAAAAAACACCTCTTCATTAGAAGTGGCTGGAAAGCCTCTTGATTACTAAGTGTTGTTGCAAGCCTGGTGTCCACCACAAGATGCCACTATAGAACAAAAAAAAAATAATCATAGCAAGTACAATAACTCAATTTTCACAGAGAAACTGTATGACATGGATTTGTATTCAAACAATATAAAATATGCCTTTTTCGACATCAGTATTGTATGCACTTGTGTGTGTATTGTCTTCACATCATTCAGAATGAAAAATGATTCATAGGGTTCTTTTAAGTACTGTTTTGAGGAATGCTTTTTAGGAATGTTTTATTAAAGCCCAATTTTGATTTATTGAATCACATTTGTAGATCCTGTTTTTAAACTGTTCCAGAATCTCAAAGAACACTATTTAATCCAAACTCCTTTTAAAAACCATTCTTTAAACAGTCCTTAACAATTTGGTAACACTTTAGTTTAGGGATCTGATATAAGTGACCATAAACAATCTATTAACATGTTATTAATTATAACATAGGAAGTCCAGTGATAAAGTGTGTCAAACCAAAGCACTGCACTATACAAGTTTTTCATTGTAAATGCAACTTGGCCTTTGCAGTGACTTTGGCCAAACACTAGGTGGATCCAGATTTTAATTTCCTTTATAACACATGTACCAGTTCTATTATTTTACAGTTCCAGAATAAACATTGCTTGTAATTGTACTTCAGTAATTCCTTTTGAACAAAAGGTTGCACTCTATGAGGTCCGCTCACAATGTTGGATACAACCTGTAAAGTGTGGTTTTCTATAAGCCCCTGAGCTGTAGTAAGGTAGCTAGTAGTTTATCGATGGGATATTAACTGTATTTGCAAGGGGCAAAATAGTCAGTACATGAGTGGGTTGGCTGGGATATATTTAATCACACTGGTTTAGTGTCTTTTTTGTAATAAGAACTGCTGCTGAACTTCCTGGACAAACTTCATCAAACCCATCAGTGTTTGTTAACGGTATTGCTTCATGCAAAGTTTCCATACAGGGGCAATTGCTGTGGAATGAAGCAGGGATTTCTTCCTTTTTTTTTTTTTTTAATTGACGGCGATACTAGTGATCCATTCAGAAATTGTGCCTTTCCCTCAGCATTGTGATGACTGAAATGTGTACAGTAATTACACTATTTTAATTACTCCATGACTGAAGTCAGAACTTTGAACTAAATTGTGGAATTTGTTTTTCAAATGTTTGGGCATCAGTAATTGATTTTGTATTTTTGTTAAACATAACCATAATCTTTTGAGATCCAACTGTGGTTAACTAATATTCACTACCAAAATATGCCAGTAAGTTATGTAATTGTTCCTATCTTAAAATAGAGCACAACTTTTTTATAACTGGTTATTCTTACTCTTAAATTTACTTTAACATGTTCCCATTCCATATCATCACCACTCTGTATGTGAAAAAGTGTCTCCTTCCCTCTGTCCTAAATCTGTCTCTACTAAATTTTGAAAGTGTGTCTTCTGGTCCTGGTTTTTGTAGTACTGTCTGATCTCAAAACTTAAAGGATCCAAGGGTTTCTGCCTCAACAACATGACTAGGTAACTCATTCCATACCCTCCCCACTCTGTGTGAAGAGGTGTCTCCTTCCTTCTCACCTTGGTCCAGGCCATTTAATTTCCAACTATATCCTCTGGTCCTGGTTTCGGTGCTGTGCTTAAGGTATTGGTTAGGCTTAACTTTGTCAACTCCTTTTAAGATTGTAAAAACACCAATCATGGTTGTACAACAGAAGATTTACAAACTGAATACAATCAATTCTGTTTATATTGTTTAAATGAAAGTATACAATTTAGGTTATTTCAGCCAATCAATCAATCTTTATTTTATATAGCGCCTTTCATAGTGGACCATCATCACAAAGCGCTTTACAAATGCAATAACAACAAGAAAATCCATAATTATTTAAATACAGAGAAATACATAATACATGATAGTAGCATAATACATGAAATAGTAGCAGCAACACAGCAGCTAATAGCAGATATCAGGCTTAAAGTGCATAGAAAGCAAGAGAGAACAGGTGGGTCTTGAGAGTTGATTTAAAGCGAGTGATGGTGGAAGCATCACACACCAAAGCTTTGAGAGAGTTCCAAAGAGTCGGAGCCATGAAGTTAAACAACCGTTCTACAAGTGTGGTGCACTTTTGCTTGGGGATAACAAGCAAACTAGAGTAAGAGGACTTCAGCTTGCGGGCAGGGAATAGTGGATCAGCAATTTGAGGAGGTACTTGGGACCTGTGTGATGAAGGGCATTGTAGGTGAGCAGGAGAGTTTTGAAAATAATCCTGAACTTTACTGGTAGCCAGTAAAGATGGGAGGTGATGTGATCTCATTTTTTACATCTAGTAAGGATCCTGGCATTCTGAACTAGCTACAGTCTGTTTATGGTGCGTGCCGGGAGACCACCATATAGAGAGTTGCAGTAGTCGAGTCAAGAGGAGACAAATGCGTGACAAACTATCTCCACATCCGGAGGGAAAAGGTAGGGACGGACTGAGGGCACACGCTTGTAGCTCGCAAAATGGTCAGTCCAGATCTCTCTGTGAACCGTTAGTCCAGACGACCTCCACTTCCTGTCAAGCTTGCGGCAGGCAGACTTAAGCACTCGAAGTTCGAGGGTGTACCATGGGCAGCTGACGGTTCTGGTTGTGAGCGGATGTTAAAGTCACCTAGGAGTAGGATTTTGTTAGTGGAAGTGCAGACGAGGGAGAGGAATTCTAAAAACTCAGTTGCTCGTAGTTGAATTGCAGAGAACAGCAAGTGTGAGGGACATGGCAGAGGGGAGCTTGATGGCGAGATGCTCAAATGAAGAAAAGGCTGACTAAGAAAGAACTGAGGAAGTGAGCACAGAATTTTCAGTAACAGCAGTGCCCCCGCCACGGCCAGTGAGGTGGGGTTTGTCAAAGAGGGAATAGCCCTTTGGGGTGGCTAAATGCACAAAGTGCATGTCATTTAAGAGTGCTAGCTTTCAGCTAGACAGAGAAGATCAAGATTGGTATCGGTTATAAGTTCGCTGAGAGCAGAGATTTGTTAGTCAGAGAGCGACAATTGAAAAAGGAGATTTTCAAGTTTGTAGCAGGCAATGTAGGGAGAGAAGGAGTTAGTAAGGGTATGTGCAGCAGGTACTTACCAGTGTTCATTCTAAGAGTGGAGAATGAGTGAGTGAGCTTTGTCCAAGGGATCCAGATGTTAGTTGTCAAAGTAGGAATGAGGCCTCTAGTAGCCATTGGGAGGGATTTGAAAAAGGTCCTTGCTCCATCTGTCCTCGCTCTGACTGCCACAGCTCAGGCTGCCCTTGGACGTGTGGCCCTTCAATGGCTGGTGCTTAGAAAGGTTAGCGTTCAAAGACACTGATTGCCAATTTATACTATCCTGTAGGCCTGGAGCCGTATATTTTTTCTAATCAACCTCCCAATGCAGCACAGCCCAGCACACAAGGGAAATCTAAATTATTATTTATTTATTTTTTAACTTTTTTTTTATTTAGTCGTCACCAAATTATTTTTATTGTTTTTTCTCCCCAGTTTAGTGGTGTCCAGTTATTAATTTTAGGCTCAGCTCACCGCTACTACCCCTGTGCTGACTCAGGAGGGACTAAGACAATCACATGCTGTCCTCCGAAGCGTATGCCATTAACCGCCTGCTTCTTTACACTCTTCAGACTCACCATGCAGCCACCCAGAGCTACAGTGTCGGAGGACAATGCAGCCCTGGGCAGCTTACCCGCAGGTGCCCGGCCAGACCACAAGGGTCATTGGTGTACGGTGAGCCGAGGGTACCCTTGCCAACCTAGCCCTCCCACCTCCCGGGCGGCGCACGACCAATTGTGCGCCGCCCCCTGGGAGCTCCCGTCCTCGGTTGGCAAAGGAGTAGCCTGGACTTGAACCAACAACACCCAGGCTATAGAGTGCATCCTGCACTCCACGCGGAGCGCCTTTACTGGATGCACCACTCGGGAGCCCCTAAATTAGTATTTTTAAGTGCAGTCTGGTTACCTTAGCAATCAACGATTTAAACTATTAAATTATCTGTAATTCACTTACCTATTTCTATTTTGTTTTTCGCAAGCAGCTGAAAACACACGCATGTCTGCATTTGCACTCTCAAAATAATCAATGAGACGTTCCCTGTTAGGGTTAGGGTTAGGGTAATAAAGCATCCAGCTTCCATCTATGGAGGAGCTGTTCCATTTTCAGTAAGTACTGTATATCTCACTTCTCCATTCTTGTATATATGGAGATTAGTTAAATTTCTAGTACTTTGTGGCTACCAGAGACACAACACTGATAATGATATTGCCAATAACTCCTGTTTCTTTAAATTCTCACTTACACCTAAAGAAGAATGTTATTTTATAGCATAGTTCATGTCATAGTTTATATCTGATATACAATATCAAATCTCTAATCACTATTACATTGATCACAGTGGCAAAAACATTATCTTTCAATAACCATACCTAATTGATGCTAGACTGTGTGTGTATGTATTTATTTTAGTTGCCTTTGACAAGAGAAACTGACCACCCATAGAAAAAGCTTTCCTTTTTTTTTTGGTTTGCCCAAACTGATTTAAAGTTGGCTTAGATAGAGATCTTGGTTCTACAAAACCCTGCATATATTAAACAATCAACTGAAATGACTGGCTTAAAGTGAACATGTCCAGGGTATTCTGTTACAAAGAAGGATTTATCATGCTTTGGGCGATGTTAATTATGCTTTTAAATTAAGCTACCAGAATCTTACTCAGGACATTGTTTGTTATAAATTAGCTGTAATAAAGAACCCAAATCCTCCATTATACTTCATGTGCCATTCACAGCTCACATGTTTCATGCAATTAGGTCATCGCCTGCCTTGATGTGGTTTTTTATAAATGTTGTTATTTTAGTAAAAGACTGAAGTTTTATTTATAATTGCAGTCTTTGTTTTTATTGAATAATTGGCAGCATAATTTGTTAAAACTGTTTTTTGTTTGCAAATGCAGGCCTCATTTTAAATCTGAAACGTGTACTTTTAGACAGTGTTGAATTTAGGTCAAATAAATATGAACACTACATTTTCCTGACCACGCTCAGTCCTGGGTTTCTGTCAAGCAAAGACAGTTCTGCAAAATTGTACCACATTGTGTGATGGTTTTGTGGTGTGTACTAATGTCCACTAGGGGGTAAACCTGAGCCAGATTCAAACCCAGTCCTCTAGCGGGAAACGGCAAAAGAAGCTGGCAAATTAGCTCACTGCTCCATTAGGGGTGTAAAGATTGATCATGTATCAGCCAATCGTAATACTTTCATTGCATGATATGCCAATAGAGGTATGTATTGTTTGTATCGTGTTACAAGACCAAAAGCACAACAAAGCTTACAGGCATTCACCGAATGGTTCTTGGCTTTAGAATAAGTGTGTTTTTATGGTTGGTATGAATACATACCCTCCTTATATCCATTTCATTTTAGCTTTTTAACAAAGCAGTCCATTGTTAAGTTACCATTGGATCTTATCAGGCATCATAGAAGTTGTCAGCCAGGACAATAACATGTATTCTATCGTATATTGTGACAGCGTTTGCACCCTTATGCTCCACCTTGCCCTCACTAAGTGTCCAGTCTTAATGCTTTTATTTCCTGAAGAAAAAAGTTAAATGGAAATAAGTTGTGTGACCGATGCATGTGATGGGTATTAAAGTACTGTTATTTTTTTAGGCGACTTGCATTATATTTTGGTTGAGTTACCAATTTCAGTGCGCTGTCACTTACACCTACCCACTGCTGTTTTAATCCCAAATGACATGGGGTTCAGTATAAATTAAATACTATGGTATGCCTTGGGTGACCCAGACATATCTAAGGCCAACAGAGTGGAAAGAACCTTATGCTACTCCACTCCCTCCCAAGCAGCTATGATTTCTTTTGAAAAAAAGTAGCAAATGCAGAGTAGAGATTCAAACTCTTTATCGTTTGGATCAAATTGGAATGATTGTTGAAAGCAGAAAAATATTTAGATGCTTCAGTTTTTTGAGTTCCGTCAGGGTTCCAATTTTAAATTTACAGGTCCAGGAACCCCCCCCCCCCCCCCCCCCCCCCAAAAAAAAAAAAACCCTGTAACCATTGTTTATATTATAGAGGTGTTATTCTTTTGTGCGAATCGCAACTTTATGCCGCTGATGTTTCTTGACGTGACAAACCGCAATGCAGATGGATTATATTGCTAAGTATACTGCGTATCATTTAAAACACTATTTACAAAACATTGATATTCACAAAACACTAAATATTTAAGAGGGAAGTAACTTTGATCTATGGTTTTACTTATACAAGGCGTTTTTATTAGAGGAATTTCAAAAGGGCTTCACAAAACAGCAGGTGTGAAGAATGCAATTCTTAGCACCCAGCTCGTCTGTAGGAAGGGATCAGCTCTGTACTGCCTCATATCTTCCAATAGGTTTGGGTAGCTACAATGTAAAGAAAATGTAAACATTTGTTTCATCATACATCATGAAGACCCAAGACATAAGGTAGGGGCGATGTGCGGCTGAAGGAAAACAAACTTGCCCCGAAGGCTCCTTCGTTATAACCATGTGTCATGGTTATTCATGACCTATCCTCAAGCTCTTCACTCCTGGTACTAAAACTGCTTGTGTTTTATTTGAGGCTGCTTTCTTTTGACTTTTGCTGAGGTTTCTTTCAACCCCTCCCCATATGGGTCTTGATTGGATATGCACTTAACCAGTAGACATGTATTAGCACTTTCTTATCTCGTGCACAAGGAAAACCAATTTCACCCTCAATAAGTTACAGTATGTATGTGCATATGTACTATACATATATAAATAATAAGTTAGGTAACTTCTTTTTTTTTGAATATCTGTGTACAGTAAAATAGTATTGTGCAGTACTGTGCCATGGTAGGCTATTCAGAGCATGTCAGATGCTTATGTTTGGGATGATTTGCCATGTCGATCCACCTATTCCCACTGTGGAGGAAGTTAATTTTAAAAAGTAGTCTATTACAGTTACAAGATTGAAAAAAATGCAACTCATTACAGTTTAAAAAGAGTTAGTTCTCAAGCACAGTTTACATCTTTACAGAGGTTTTCTTTTTCAGCCACTAAATACAAGAAATAGGTATCTGTCACACTTATTTCTGATTTATCTACAATAAAGTTGTTATAAAGGACTTACGAAGTAAAAGGCAACTGCAAATACCATTAGCACTCAAACTGACCAATTTGTCTTCAGATTTTACTATTTTTATTTTTAGTACCTCTATATACTGCTTGTCAGTAAATCCTGCAGAGACCAGTTCACTTATTTTTTTTTCTCTACCCCTACATGCTGTGAAACATATGCACTGCATAAAAAATGCCTAGATATATTGACGTCTTGCCATTACGCTTTTTGCTACTGGATCATATATACCGTACTTACCAGTGTGAAAAACAAATTGTTTAATTTCATGTTCTGCAATGGAATATTGTGATATGAAAAGGAAGATTGGTGGGATGCTGTCTCCATCTTAACGCAGTGCTCCTGGGGTCTGCTTTTCCCATTACTGCCAGGAATAAGTTCCTTTAAAAAATGAGAGCATGTCTTGCTCTGTAGTCAGATCAGTCATCAGCGTTTCCCCCCGCTTCTGTCTGAACCAGTATTCACAGGAAAAAGATTTAGAACAGGGCCCACAAGGGAGGTAGAGACAACAAAATTAATTGGAACCACCCTGTGAGAAGGGATCACTCAGTCCTGTTTTGTTTAATAGGTTACAATAGTCAGATTTTAATAGGCAGACACTGATAGAATTAAAGTCAGTTAGGGGAACTGTTCTGCACTGTTTCTGTACTCCTCTCTCTCCCAGTCTGGGTGTATGTAAAGGGAGAATTTTGATATTTCTACTGTTAAACTGATGCAAAACCAACAGCTTTGTCATCTGTATGAGATTTTCAGTCTTTCTGCTGCGTGCACGTTTCAAGAGGATTGTTAACTCTAGGGTTAAACGTTTTTAAGGCTCAAGGAGATGATTGTCATCTTAAAGGAGTGTTACTGTGAGCTTGCATTTGTCTGCTTTTGCTGTTAACCAGCTTGCAAAGTTGGTTTCGGACCTGCATAAGTGTCTCTTCGGGGGAGGAGAGAAAAGGTTTCCCAGTATCTGAAGGAATGTCCGAGTGCCTTGGGTTTAATAGATATTGTTGTTTGTGGCAGATCAAGCACTAAGGTGAACTGTGCGCAGTGTCTCATTGGTTGCAGGCAAGGAGTTGTGTCACGGTATAATATGCTGAATTAAGGAGCTCCTTGCTTCAGCAAGTTGTTGGACACCATGTAGGGTTAACTGTCACAGGCGGCTCTCTTCACAGATGGCAAGCATGAAATGAAATACTAATACACCGAATGAATGCATCAGATAGCAGCATTGCCCTCCTTTTTAACTAGGTCCCTGCTCTATTCTGAAGTTGTCAGTTGGAGCTGGCCAATGCTGAGCATGCTGCCTTCTCCTTGCCTCTGTGAGCCGGCTGCTGGCAATGGGCAGTGTAGAGAGAGGGAGTGTTAGTGTGCCGGTGTGAGATAGCACTGTGCTGAGCCCAAGCCAGCAGCAATACACGCAGCTAAGGGGGGCTGAATGGCTCTCTGCCTGGACGGAGCAACCAACATGGGGGCCTTCTACTGCCTGGTCAGGCGACGGTTCAAGCGGAGACGCAAGAAGCGGTCAGAGCGCAAAGGTACCCCTTTATTCAGATGTGCCTCTGTTTGTGATTAATCTCAGTACTGACCTGTGCAAGTCAAATGCTTTAAGTAAAATAATGGCTAATAAAGTGACTAAGATGCAGTTTATTTTTTATAACAAATGTGCAGATTAATTTTAGCAAATGTGCAGATTAATTTTAACAAATGTGCAGATTAATTTCAACAAATGTCCTTTGTCAGCCTGTATCTCATTTTGTAAATGTGGTGTGTTTTTTTTTTTTTTTTTTTTTTTTTATATAGGTCTTTCATAATTTGTGTAGCACCAATGTGATCTGCTATCTCTCGTGTTTTTATTTTGTCAGATGACTCTATTTTCATAAGCATGATTAGAATTGTAGTAAAAAAGAATGTAGCTAGTTCTAGCTCTTCCTATTTAGTTCTATTGATGTGACTGCCTGTAAATTTGTTCCTCATATTAAAACACTTTAATACCCCCAACTAGTATATGGGTGAATATGAGATATCATAGAACAGTAAGTTTTTTTTCCCCTCACACTCTCCTGTATTGATAGGGCTTCAGATTTGGTAAATGTGTATATAAAGGAAAATGGCTGAATTTTGTTATAAACTTTAAAACATTTGTCTAGTTACTTTAATTTTGTATCATTTCTTTTTGGTTAAATAAAGCTAACACCATTATATCATCCCCCCCCCCCCCCCCCCAATGCTGTGGTAGAATAGCAAAATGAGATCAGATTGTTTAACAAGGAAGTGTGAGATTGCACAGCCATGTAACTAGAGGTGTACAGCAACTATACACGAATGTCACGATACAGTACGTTGACGGTACTGTGTGATGCACAATAAGATCAAATGATCATTTAATCAACTTGTTTATTAAAAGAAAAAAATCTGAATGTGATAGAGTATGTATTTATACCAACTATAAAACACACTTACTCATCATTCAAGAATCTTTTAGTGAACTGCAATACCAATACAAGCTGTACGACATATCATGTCTACATGTACTGTACCAGTGATAATGTGTAAAGGCATAATAATGTTAGAATATTATTCCCAAAGACACGTGGTGGAGGTTCTCGCACATTTATTTTAGATATTTATAAAAAAAAAACTTGCTTAAACTTGCTGTGGACAAGATCTTGAGCTTCTTATTCAATGAAGGTTTTTCACCTGATGATTGAGTAATGTGTGTTGATTACCAATTTGGGAACTACTTGTATGCCAACAGGATGGCTGCAGGCTGTTGGCGTTATGCATCCTCTAATTTAAAAGTAGGGTTTATATAGACCCATGATATAAAAGGGATGCTCAATGAAAAGTTCACTTGAATGAAGTATTCAGAATCCTCTAATTTTTTGTTTGTTTTGTAAAACCTTCTTGAGCCCTGAATTCAGCAAGCGCCGACTGACGTACTGTCTCCATGCTTTCTGACTTGTGATACACTAATGAAGGCTATACTATGGGAACGGTTTGCCTGAATTGTATAAAACATCCTTTTAGAAATCGCCAGAGGAGAGAATTATTTTGCTGTGTGCCTTTCTTCAGCATTCTCATTTTACACACAGTCAATAAAACAACATCAAGATGACAAGCAGCCATAGTCTGATTCACACAGATATCAAGTCTTTCTTTTGAGTTACTGTACTTATTATTGTAGGAAGAATGTTCAGTGTTAAATTTGAATACTGTAGTAATTAACGAATGGAATAGAACTGTATTTTTGTAGTTGAATAAACTGTTACATAATGGCCTTATTTCTGTGGTAAATGGGTAGAAGGCACACCAATCCATAAGCTATGTTTCCACACTGCAGGAGCATGCCTGGATTAGCTATTGTTGAATGGCGATTGTGAGCCAATTATGAACAGCAATTGTATCCACTGAAAGTAAGAAGTACATTTATTAACTAATTAGAAATCAGCATAGATCATTTTTATTTGTATTCTTTATAATTAGAATTATACAACAAGCAGTGAATAACGTTTTCATAATTGGTGATCCCGAGTGAATATTTGTATTGCTGGCTCTCATTTTGGAATCTGTCTTGCATTCATTCAAATCGAACAACAGAATGACTGGGCGAATCGCATTGTTCCAGATTACACCCTGTTGCTAAGCAGATGCCAAGCTTGATCAAATGAAAGTAATTCTCTGATATCCGCTGTTTAAATAAAAATAAATATATATATATATATATATATATATATATATATATATATATATATATATATATATATATATATATATAAAACACATTGAACTGAAAACACCTGTGGTTATTTCAGCCATGAGGATAGCAGCACAAAAAATGGGTCAACCCCTTTGGGGGCTTGTGGGTTATTCAGCTATCCTACATTACTCTATGAATACTGAACACAGCAACACTAGCGTGGTTCTTGTGAGCACTGCAGCGGGTTGTGTAACACTGAGATCTTCACGTTTAGGATGTCTTTTCCTCACTCAAGAATGAACAGGGTTCATGGCAGTGAAAACGCAGCTTTAGTTTTAGTTTAATTTCTTATCTCCATGACTGACTTGTGGTGGTGTAGAGAAATTGCTCTGTCTCTGGGCTAATGATATTAGATATTACAATTTAAAATAAATGAGTACCATAGGTAATAGAGCATCGGAACCAGAATAACAGATATTGTACATGTTTAATTACAATATTGGTCTGACGGTACTGTGACATTCTGGTTTCTAAAGAGCAGGTGGGACCAGCAGAGTTTAAAAGTCACATTCTCACATGATTTGAATGGAGTGAGGAAGTAGAACATGCATGCAAGTACCTGCAAGAAGGATTATCCAAACAACCTCGGAGACCAATGTAAAGTGTTATAACTCAAAACTGGAGTAACAGAGCCACTCGGCGTGAACAAGGTGAAGACAGAAACAAATCTAACAGATTTAAAATGTACAGTAACTTTTAAATGAACTCTGTGACACATGTACACTGGACGTTGTGCATTCGTATCAGATTTTTTACCAGTTACTGGGTTCAATTCAGGTACTTTTTCAAGTGGAAAACATAATCCCTCCTATTTAGGCTTTACACTTGGAGAGCTTACTGTACACAGTATGGTACTAATGGGAATTGATCACCACAGTGTCTTTGCATGTTTAAAATGTAAGTGTGTGTAACAAACTTTAAAAACCTAAAAGGTCTTGATTCTGTAAATAAATGAATAAACAATTAACATAAAGTCAAAGCTTTAACAAATGACATGTGAAATTGATTAGTCAGAAGTTTAAGTTCTTTTTTATTTCTGATAGTTTTTTTAAATTTTTTTTTTATTCTCCTCCTTGGTGTTATAGAACACCCTGCAGTGTTTACAAGACACACATTATGTTACATTTGCTGTGTCCTGTGTTATCAGTTTTATTTTAAACATATATCAGACTCTTTGTAAATGTTTAAATCAACTGGCCAGTACATCAACATTCACTCTGGAGTGATCCACAGTAGAAATAAATAATGTATCTTTTAAGGATCGCAGTGTAGTCCAGGTCATGTTCCCTCCTGCAACAGGGTGGCTTGTGGGTATCCATTTCACATTTAGTGAACTTCCTTTTTTTCCTTTTTAAAAAAAAAAAAAAAAAAAAAAAAGTCTTGATTAAAAGATTATGTCTCTAAATTATAATTAATATTCTAAAAATAACTGTTCAAATTATTGTAGATAAAAAAAAAAAAACTCAGATATGAGGCGGATTTGATTTTCTCAGTAATCAAACTTTATTGCTGCACGTCTGTGTGTGGGATACATATATTTATAGGGAACCAGGGATGTTGCTTTAGTTTTGTTGAATTGTACTGTTTTTTTCTTTTTATTTGTATGCATTTCTTTTTATAGTTGTACTAGAGCTCTGCACTCTGCTACTCTCCAGTGTTTACACATCTCGGAAGGCTCATCATCATTAGTGTCTACAATCATTTTGTAATCTCCTTGTAATGAGAGGGCCATTAAACTGCATTTGATGCAGGCAATTAATTATAGGGCTCACGGCATACTTGTATTAAAATTATATTTTTTAGCCCTAATTGATATTTACCTCGCAGATCCCTCTGATTAGGGAAAGAGGATATATAGGAGATATTTGACCTGTTTGACCTGGCCTCTGTACCATCACACAGAATGATTTAAAGTGCTGTTTTCTGGCAACATGAGAAACACATTAAAGTGACTTTCATTTTCCTTCTGTTGCAGAACTGGTGTGTTGATCTAGTTTTCCAGTCTGCACTACAAGTGTCTACTCAGGTCATTCACCTGGTGTGAGGGTGACGTTTCAAGTACAGAACTTTAGAAATACTAAAAGAAAACAAATACATTAAATGACAAACTTTTCAACAATAAATCTTTCTCAAAGTCTTCTCAAGATTACCACTAATCAGACTCTATGAAACCAGCAGACAGGCTTCTTCACATTTCCATTGTACAGCATGTTTGCAAACCATACCTCTTAGATTATACCTCTGCTGATGCTTTGTTTTTGTTACCAATACCTCCCACTTTTAGTAACTGGGATGGCCTAAACTGGACCTTGACATAGTTTTGCATGACACAAATGAATGTACCAGATACAAACCACAGATATTCAGTGGATATTCACACTTACTGTACCCACCATGTGATGCATGTCTAGTGCAGTTAAGAAAAAATATCACAAAAAGCGAGTACAAATACCATCCACATGTCATTTTTATAAGTAGATCATCTTAAGGGTTCTTAATACAAAGTATGAATCTAAATGATGGAATTTTGATTCTTTTCTTTATACAGCTAGAGAAATTATGTTTTACAAAAACAAAAATCACTTCCAAATCAGAAGGACAAACATACCCTGCAAAGTATTTGCTGTGTCCTCTGCTTATTTAGTTAAAATAGCGATGGTCTGTTTCACCTGCAGGGTTTCTGCTGATCGTCAAGGGCGACAGGGCTATCTTGCTGCTATCAGGTGCTGCCTGAAATTCTGCTGATAAACACCACAGATCTGCAGCCAAATGGAGATATTTCCAGCTGCAGAACACTGCTATTTCACATTAGCCTTTCACACAAAACATGTCTGTGCCGGTAGCTCAAAGCTGTCTGTCAGCATTACTGCAAAATTTGGTAATTCTAAATCTTCAGGGTGTGAAATTTCAAAAATTGCATGGTTTAAATGTTAGAAAAAACTTTATTTCTCTTGCTGATATTGACATGCTTGCCTGGCAGTGAATTTAATATGCTCTGATAGTCATCTGTTTATAAACAGCATAGGCATTGGTGTGAAGAGAATTAATCCAGTTAGCGTGGAGACGAGACTTCTCTCTGGCTGGTGAACTCTACTGTAAGTGTGTTGATTAAACATTAGGATTATTAACGTTTTCATACCAATACAAATTCACACACATACACACACACACTTTTATATTATTACCAAAGAATATAATGTTTCAACATGAAAAGGAAAATTAAAGGTGTTTATCCCACTTGAGTGTATTTGCAATCTTGTATCCTATAGCATCTCCATGGGGATAACTATTGGAAGCTGTTTTGAGAATGCTAATCATTGGGAATAGATAGTAATAGCTTCAGATATAAACTACAGAATATATTCAATTGCATTCTGGTTATTAACACATGGTGTGGTCGATTTGATTGAATTAGAAGCGGTTTTTTTCCCTTTTCACCCTTCTCCTTGCGTAATAACTGAAAAATGCACATGGCTTGGTTACCTTCTCCGCCCTCAGTCTGTTTTACTGCCAGCATACCCTTGGTGTCATTAGCCTGCAGCTGACTGGGAAAGAGTGGCACAACAGGGATCTAGTGTTAAGAAGCAATTTGTCTCCTGTAAATTTCTGATTTTAGACTGGGATTGTTGCCATTTTTAGGACACAACCAGTAAATGGATTTCGTCCTACTGGGTGTTTCCCAGACTTGCCACACTGGGACTTGGCTTGTTTTATGTAGGTCCTGCATTACTGCTACAAATTTTTTATTTAAGGACGTGTTGAAAAGCGTTGATTTTCAATACATCCGATTGTCCGGATGAGCTGCTACTATGTATGATGCATAATAACATCAAAAGATGAACCTACATACAACAAGCCAGGTACTTCACATTACCCATACTATACCATGTTTTAGACTCACTGTAGTTCCCCCTTATAAATGTTTCAGTCATATAAAACTAATGGTTGTTGTGGTTTAGTTTGGTCAGCGAGAGTACCTTTAATATATTGCAATTTTAAACAATTGCATAATGTTAAAATTAGCATTTAATAAAACATGTTGTCCAAGTTAAGCACAGCTTACTAAAGATTGCTTTCAATGTTCCCTTATAAAGTAAGCCAAAAGATATAGCTTTTACATCCCCACGTGTTGCTACAACTGTTTAAATAACAAACCTGTACATTTTCTTTTCATTGTGAACACCCTGACAGGTTTTTGCACTCATAACTTTTAAAATCTGTTTCAAAGCTCAAAGGTTTGATTTGACTGCATTAGTGTAGTATTTTGTGTTTTAATATATTTTGAAGCTGATTTACCATGTTGTGTGGATGTGATGTCATCGAAAAACCGACCATTATAAGCTAGTTTTGCAATCGTAGTCTTGTAAATACTAAAATTAGACAGCCTGCTAAATCCAAGATACTAACCCTGAGCGTCCTAAAAAATTCCAGTCTCTTTTGTGTACAAGTACTTTGTTAACCATAATTGGCAATGTCTGTACAAGGTTAAGTTAGAACCAACCACTGGAAAATTAGATCTGTTTTTTCATCAGCAAACAAAATATTACATTGTGTGGTTGCAGGTTGGACTCTGTCATTGGAACGTATTTTTACAGTAAAATTTAATGTTAGCTTCAGTAGTATGTGATTAAAGGCGTCATGGACTAATAGGGAGCATAAATTAAAATAGAATGTGTGTTGTGTTGTGGTTGTTTGATATGCTGTCGCTTTGGGAACTGTTTGACACATTTACTGGTCAGTACAAGTCTGAAGTTTTACAAGTGAAGTGCAGCAGTTTTTAAAGTACTGCAAAAAGTGTAAAATCAATAGCTATACGTAGTGTTACCATCTAGTGCTTTAGTGATTCGTGGAAAGAGTCCAGGCCAATGTGAAGGAGGTGGGTGAGTGCGTGGGGGGGAGGTGGGCGTGCACTGTAGCAGTGGCACAAGGTGGCAAGGTTGTTCAGGCAAGGGTGGTGGAGCTTGGCCTTTTTTTTTCTTTTTTCTACAGGCCACTTATGACTGCCTTTGAGTTGCTGGGCATGAAGGGCAATTGGCGTGACCTCCAGTTCTCCTGAGCTGTGTGGGTATTTACTGCAGTGAGGGAATGTAATTAGACATTCTAAATTAGTTAAAAAATCGGGGGCAAAATAAAAAAAAAAATAAATACAATGTGGTGTTATAGTAGCATCTTGGTAATGTGGAGAAAACAGCTTCCTGGTTGCCATTTAAGGACGCATGACCTTGCATTTTTATGTTTGTCAGTGCTGTGCCGGCAAATTAAATCATTCTGCTCTCCTCCCAAAGTCTGCTGGGAGCTGCTTAACCTACCGTCTCCACCTCTGCTGTTATTCAGTGCAGGTTAGTGAGTGGAATCGATATAGGGTTTACATGGACAGAGAGGCACCCGGGGACCACAGCACAAATTAGAGCTGTCATATAAATTTTACAGGTCCTGCTGAAAATGTGGAAAGGGTGGCAGGCACTAAACGTCCTTGAAGAGCAGAGCAAATGATTTTTATTAGCAGTGCTGCTATCTCATTGGTGACCTACATTGCAGGTCCTAGCCACTTGCTGGAAGTTAACTCATTTCAGAGATACAGTACATAGACAGATTGATAGATAAGAGGGAGTGTGTGTGTGTGTGTGTGTGTGTGTGTGTGTTTATACATGCTGATGAAAACTCAAGGTGATGAGTTGAAATGCTGTGAATTATGTCCCTGTAACAGGATCATCAAGACAAGGATAGAGTGCAAACTCTGCCAAACAGAGTGTTGGTGTGCGAGTTATGTCTGTACTGGGGTTTTGATTTTGAAATGGACCTAATGTAGAAAGTCCATTGCAGTGTTCCTACCAGGAATTTTTAACAATGTGGTGGTGGGAGGACCGGGGGGGTGGGGGTGGAAGTGGGAGTGGGATCAGGGCCGGACGGGGAAAGAAACGGAGATCCTCACAACCCCCTGTAGGCGAGCCAGGACAAGTCATGCTCATCTTTGTGGAAGTAGTTGTCAGGATAATATTCTATATCTACGGTTGTCAGCAGGTAGGTGCAGAGTCTGTGTCATAGGTTGATGTACTCCCTAGCATGTACAGTGGCTTGCGAAAGTATTGACCCCCCCTTGGCATTTTTCCTATTTTGTTGCCTTACAACCTGGAATTAAAATTGATTTTTTGGGGGTTTGCATCATTTGATTTACACAACATGCCTACCACTTTGAAGATGCAAAATATTTTTTATTGTGAAACAAACAAGAAATAAGACAAAAAAACAGAAAACTTGAGCGTGCATAAGTATTCACCCCCCCAAAGTCAATACGTTGTAGAGCCACCTTTTGCAGCAATTACAGCTGCAAGTCTCTTGGGGTATGTATCTATAAGCTTGGCACATCTAGCCACTGGGATTTTTGCCCATTCTTCAAGGAAAAACTGCTCCAGCTCCTTCAAGTTGGATGGGTTCCGCCGGTGTACAGCAATCTTTAAGTCATACCACAGATTCTCAATTGAATTGAGGTCTGGGCTTTGACTAGGCCATTCCAAGACATTTAAATGTTTCCCCTTCAACCACTTGAGTGTTGCTTTAGCAGTATGCTTAGGGTCATTGTCCTGCTGGAAGGTGAACCTCCGTCCCAGTCTCAAATCTCTGGAAGACTGAAACAGGTTTCCCTCAAGAATTTCCCTGTATTTAGCGCCACCCGTCATTCCTTCAATTCTGACCAGTTTCCCAGTCCCTGCCGATGAAAAACATCCCCACAGCATGATGCTGCCACCACCATGCTTCACTGTGGGGATGGTGTTCTCGGGGTGATGAGAGGTGTTGGGTTTGCGCCAGACATAGCATTTTCCATGATGGCCAAAAAGCTCAATTTTAGTCTCATCTGACCAGAGTACCTTCTTCCATATGTTTGGGGAGTCTCCCACATGCCTTTTGGCGAACACCAAACGTGTTTGCTTATTTTTTTCTTTAAGCAGTGGCTTTTTTCTGGCCACTCTTCCGTAAAGCCCAGCTCTGTGGAGTGTACGGCTTAAACTGGTCCTATGGACAGATACTCCAATCTCCGCTGTGGAGCTTTGCAGCTCCTTAGGGTGATCTTTGGTCTCTTTGTTGCCTCTCTGATTAATGCCCTCCTTGCCTGATCTGTGAGTTTTGGTGGGCGGCCCTCTCTTGCCAGGTTTGTTGTGGTACCATATTCTTTCCATTTTTTAATAATGGCTTTAATGGTGCTCCGTGGGATGTTCAAAGTTTCTGATATTTTTTTATAACCCAACCCTGATCTGTACTTCTCCACAACTTTGTCCCTGACCTGTTTGGAGAGCTCCTTGGTCTTCATGGTGCCGCTTGCTTGGTGGTGCCCCTTGCTTAGTGGTGTTGCAGACTCTGGGGCCTTTCAGAACAGGTGTATATATACTGAGATCATGTGAAAGATCGTGTGACACTTAGATTGAACACAGGTGGACTTTATTTAACTAATTATGTGACTTCTGAAGGTAATTGGTTGCACTAGATCTTATTTAGAGGCTTAATAGCAAAGGGGGTGAATACATATGCACGCACCACTTTTCCGTTATTTATTGTTTAGAATTTAAACAAGTTATTTTTTTCATTTCACTTCACCAATTTGGACTATTTTGTATATGTCCATTACATGAAATCCAAATAAAAATCAATTTTAATTCCAGGTTGTAAGACAACAAAATAGGAAAAATGCCAAGGGGGGGTCAATACTTTCACAAGCCACTGTATGCCATTCCACTGAGGGGAAACTAGATTTTTGCCATAGTGTTATCGTTTCTGTCCAACGGGGAAACCTGTTTTACCTTTCAAAACATTAAAATGATCTACGATTATGTGGATGTAATTAGTGCCGTTTTTATTCTTCTGCATGTGAGTTGTATTTGTAGTTAAAATAATATAGGTTACTTATTGATTACTAAAAAAAGCTATACTAATAATGTGCATCATCTCACATTTTAAATATTATCATAAACTTTACTGTGATCATGTGATTGTGGAGTTTTGCTTTTTTGTTGTGGTTGTTCCGAGATATATATATATATATGCTCCATTAAAAGACTTAACTACATGTGCTTGCAAGAATAAGTGGAAAATCTGTTTGTCACTGTTGTTCCATAATTAAGGAATATACAACTTAAATGTTTTTTCCCCCACTTATCGCAAGTAAAACTGGACATGTACTGTGTCCCACATTTTATATTTTAAAACCTACATACTATATGAAAATCTATCTATGGTAAACTGAAGTCATACAAAAGAATTATTGTAAAATTGTGGAACTTTGACCTTGAAATAAAAAAGATTTGAATATCTCAAAACTGTTTGGAATACACATTACTGTTCTTTGTCTGAACAATTTATTTATGAGACGAGACGATACAGACTCTAGCTTGATCACGTAACATATGCATGCCAGAAACGGGAGGACAGAGGCTCTAATAGAAACAAACAAACAGAAAAACCCCACATGGCATCCAAACAGTGGAAAAAAAAATATTATAAAACAAATTGTACAGACCAATTACCAGAATCATGTTCCAAAAGGAATACCAGTCACCCATGCACACAACTAAAATATGACCGCGATACTAGTCACAGGGAGGTGAAGCAGTCACACCGTTGCAAATCTTTATTATTATACCATAACTACGTTCCCTCTAAGACATAAATTTAATTAGCCACTGTGGCTAAAAATTGTCAAGTTACTTTAGCCACAGTGGCTAACTAAATTAAAGAAAAACTTAATACTATAAACAAGTTGTAAACATACTGTTTCAGCATAGCAAAAAGACATGTATTTTATCTGAAAACATGCTGAAATGTGCCATATAATGCCAGACCCTACCATTTACAATACACATACATGTTATATTTAATTTGCACTATAAGTCTGATTCCCATTTAATAAATCCCAAACTTAGTCCCACGTGAAAAATCGTTACCGATTTCCTAAATTCTGAATAGGTTTGCAGAGATATTAAAGCGGTGTATCAGGGACACGCCCAGTCTCATCTGTCAACAGGGGGGAATGTGCTAATAAAGTTCAGTGAAGTTCAATCTCATCTCTGTGTCGCATACATTTCACTCGCCAAACTAAAGAACATACTGTCACAACCAACTCATTGAATAGTATTGGGAGCTGAAACAAGTATTTTAAACAAACCAATTTCTCACATAAAGGAATCATCAATAATGTTTCACAGGATTATTATTATTTTTTGGCCATTATGCAAGCTGAAAACACAGAGTCCCACTGGAATCTTCTTTTTCCCTTATTGTTAATGTGTTCCTGGGATCCTAATAAGTGTTTTTGACTGGCTAAAGTCTAGCTACAAACTATGATACTACCTCCCAACTGAGGGAGGCTTCTGTTCTCCGAGGTACTGGTGTTTGATACAGTGGGCCCTGGTCTGGTACTTGGGGAGATTGAGCAGACATCTGCAGGGCTGGCCTTTGTCCTCCAGTGGCAGTGGAGCTCATGTGTATAAAGAGGTGATTGTCTTGCCAGTGGGATAGGAGGACACTCACTCACTCACTTTTGATTCTCATGAATTGTTGTGAGAGGTCAGGGGGTGAGGGAATATAATTGGGCATTCTAAATTGGGTTAAAAAAATAAATAAATTAAGTCAGTGAGACATTGTGACAAAGATTCTTGGTGGTAAATCTCCCTTCCGACCTGTGAGGGTGCTAAGTAATGGGAACAGAGTACCCTGGACTACTTGGCCTGACACTTTGTTCAGAGGGTTAAAAGGAAGTCGGTCATTTAGAAAAGTGGCAGAGCTTCGTTACACTAACTCATCGACCAGGAAGGGAAATGATGTGGCAGTCGTGGATTGGAGGAGTGGCTGCAGTTGTTTACCAAGGGGTATTCTGTTCTTGTTTCCAAGATTACAAATGTATTGTGACGCATGAGATTACCACACGAACTTCAACTTCAGTACATTTTCATTCATTCCATTAAGAACCAAGGTCCAGAATCCTTTACAGTTTGATTGCCAAGCTCTAACTGTTGATTTAAAAACACCATTTATCCAACATTTATCCCCCATGTACGGTGATGGCTGTGTGTTTTGCTATGTCGGTGTTCTGTCTAGTTCTTGAGAAATCATATGATATTGTAACTTTTCACTCTGTTGTCTAAACTTATTCTACAGTATAACACCAAGCAGGTGCAGCGAAGGAGTTGCAAAGAACAGAATAGTGAGGTTAGATACAATATTTTACAGAGTGCCACCTGCGATGCAAATGAAACTTCTTAAAGCAGAACTAAATGGATTCTAGTGTGAGTGCTGGGTGCCTCACATCTTAGAGGTTACCTAGTTTTTGCTATGGAAGAATCTCCCTTAGAAAGCATGAACAATACTGAACTGCATTACAGATTATATATATATATATATATACCGTCTAGATAAGAACCATGGTACGAATGAGTTAAATAGATTGGGACCCAAAACACATGGACCTGTCCCCTATAGATCTTCGCGCCGATTAGCTTGTACGGATCAGTAGAAACATGCTGTACGACCGTCAGTGCTCGTCCGTCTAATTGGTAATAAATGCGTTTTCGTATGGCAAAACATCACTAAGTAGTACAGTATGTCATCAACAGATGAACTAACCGTTTTTTATTTTTTCCAAAAGTTAATACATATTATGTAGAGGAACGAACTGCCAGATTTCTTATTGCGTGGAGCGTGTTTGTCATATTTGGCTAGGAAGGCAGGGTTCAAATATATATATATATGGAGCATACAAGAAATCATGACATCCTGATGAGATCAGTAATACAACAACAACCATTGATACACTATTAAATATATTTGTGAGAATCTTAATGAAATGTAATTTATTAATACTTTTTTTATATATATATATATATATATATATATATATATATATATATATATATATATATATTTTAACATGTGACGTTATCAGTATTGTTAATGTAAGTACCTTTTAGAAGTTGTGGAAAACTGATTTATGTAATAGTGTATTTTACTGAGTAATAAGTTAAAATGGGCATACACAAGATTAGTAGTCTGCAGTTGTCTTTACAAGACTTGAACTGAATGCAGGTCATCAGTGAGTTACTATGTAGATGAAATGACTTTGGTCTGCTTGTGTACCCACCCCAACCAAGGGTTTCTTAGAACCAAACAGTCAGGATTTCAGCTGTCAGCCAGTACTAGTAGAAGCTTCAGTAATGAACACCAAGCTAACTACAACCACGGCAGTTGTGCAATAGTCAATGTATTAGATTTGCACCACAGTGATGGCTTGCTACTATTGTTTTCTTTTGTGATACAATACTCAATATATTCTCACCCTTTAGCACTGGTTTGATTTGTATAGTTTCTTTTAATATGCTGTTGTGTAAAAATATATGGTTTAGTAGTTAAGATTTTATCAAATGTGACATAATAAACTTTGGCCACTATAAGTTATTGTCAGATACTCGCCATGCAGTCTACCACAATCAGACAATAAGTGATATTTATGGTCATGTGTGAGTCTTTTAATATTAAATACTAAATATTAAATATTTTTTTCTTTCTTAGGAATCAACGAAAAAGTAATGGCTGAAGGTATGTGTTCTTTTTAAACATTTATTAATATATTTACAAAAAAAACCCCAGCAAAAATCCTTTTGTGAAAGTCAAGAATATTCTATGAGTCTCTAATAGAAGTTATATTTCAGGTGGTGTCCACTGCAAATGAACCATTTCACTGCCACATTTTTTAACCTCTGAGAATATCAGTAATATTTGTTTTCACTTATCTATTTTACTTTGTTTACAAACCATTAATTCGAATAATTCATAACCTTCGATTTATCTGTTTATTTAACAGAATGAGAGAAAATTGCTATGCTGAACCAAGTAAAACACACCCCGTTTAGACATTAGAGAATAAATCCTGAGCTCAGCAAAGTACTGCCTACCACTTGTCATCATATTTTGCAGCTTTAAATGGGATACTTGTCAATGGTATAAAAGATGCATTTCTTTAAAATCCTGCCTAGAAAATTGATGGAGGGCAGGTTGACTAACTCCGCCCGCATCTACACTGATATCTTAATAACCAGATCCAGTTGTCACAAAACTTTCTCGTATGACATTCTTTTGCAGAATTTATTGGGGAAGTTACATACACCTAAATTAACCGACCAATTAAGGCTATGGTATTCAATTGATCTTCAACAGTGACAGATCTAAACTGTACAACTGATATACATCATTTATAAAGGGTCCAAGGTTCATAACAGTAATACAGTATTTCATGTTAGATTTTGAAATGTTACTTTTATTCAGTTTTTCATTAAGTATATGGAAAACTACAAAGTGGTATGTAATTCAATATGTTAACAGATCATTATTCAGCAGGTTTCATTCAACTTTATCAAGCAAAATGAGTTCATTCTACAGGGTCATGCAAAACTTCTAGCCATAAACTATAGTTACTGTAATTGCAAACTGAAGTGATTACTTTACAGTTTAGACAGCCATATTGATCTTACCAGAAACCTGTGCAAGCGCTTCATTAACATAATTGTGTCAGTTAGATCAAGGAAAAAGGTGCTTGGTTTGTTCAAGACTAAACATTGTTTGATGCAATTAGTTCTGCCTACACTTTTCCATAAATACACAATACACAAGGTGGTCAGTCACTGCATCCCCTGCCACATCCATGAATTCAGAATGGCTGCAAACAGAATGACGAAAAAGAGTACGACCATAATGCATATTGAATAGACCTCTGTATTATGGGAGATGCTTTTCTAAATTTAAAGAATATTTGTTGCACACATTTATTATTTGTACTATGATTGTCCATTTGTGGTGATCAGCTTGCTAAAGCTTTCTTTTGAGCTCTGCATAATGTTTGCTTGCTGAATAATTACTATTTACTTTGTTCATAAGAATTGTGCTGTAGAGTAAGGTTAGGTTGCTACTGAATACGTTAGACTTTCATTTCTAATTCTAAAACTCAAATTATGCAACGCTAATAGTAGTTGGAGATGTAAAACTGCAATGTTCCTTTTTATTTAACGTTCTATCTAGAGAACCTGAAATAAAATGTTCACTGTACGTTTAATTATCATCTTTTATCTTTCCAATTTCCAATCAACCTGTGTCTTCGGTCAATTTCTACAAAACAAAATATAATCAAAGTCCACAAACTTTTACTTTTTTATTTTTTAAACCCATTACAATGTACCACAGGAAGGCTTTGTTGTTGTTTATGATATGATATGATTAAAAATGTTATATATATATAGCTAATCATTCTACCTCTATAATATAGTTCCAAATGAAATTGGTGTACATTTAAAGCAGTGCAGGGATTTTATTTGTATGAGCTTGCTGAATCTATAGAGGTGGGTGCCCTTTTACTAGTATCAGGATCACTCACCTCATGCTTGTGTGATAAAGGATTCTATTGTGCTGTGACACATGCTGTGCTAACAGTTGAGCTGCCTCGAGCCCTCTAATAGAAAATAATAATATTTGATAAGGTTGACAGGCTCACCAGAAGGCATGCTTCTTAATCAACCGCAAAGGTTTCAGATAACAGTACTGACAGTTCATTTCGTTAACAGAGTGACCAAGCAGTCATGTAAACAAACTAGTATGTAACTGTTAATGTTTGTTTTCAGTGTTGAATGATTGACATATCCTATTTATAAACCTCAAGGGAGGCATGGTTTCATATATAGCAAGGTAAATATGTGAAGTGTAGTTTTAAAAATGTTATTACCCACATCAGAACACAGCTGTAGAAATGTTATAGAAGTGAAGGAACACACATGTTGTATCAGGTGTTAAATAAATAATTGAACTCATACTATTGAGGAACTGACTTTTAAGGTCCGTTCACACTGGACACGATGTGGCATTAACAATTGTTTTCAATGAAGGCGGTCACTCACAGCGGCAGAGGGAAGTGGCACTCAAGTGGCACAGCAGAGCGGCACGTAGGAGATGAAATATTTTCAACTTTCGCTGTGCCTTGAAGTGAACTACCAGTAACCTATCAGGGGAAAGTAGGAGGCTCCTTTGCGAGGGGGGAAAAAAAAGTATAATGGAGGAAAAGCTTGTGGTTCTGATTTCTGATTTTCCAAAGTTGTATAATACAACATTAAATAGGTTTAAAATCTGCCTTCATCAAACTCCTGTATCAGCCGATGATGTTCACGTACCTTTTTCTTTTCTTGATGATGTCATGGACCCACAGCGAGCTTATTTTATTTTTTTCTTTCTGTGGTAGAGCAGGGCAATCGCAATTATCTTTTTTTTTTTTGTTTGTTTGTTTGCTGTTCATTGTTCCAGGTATTGTGTTGTTAGATGCACAGTACCACTGATTGTTGCCGTGTTTACAGCCCCCCCCCCCCCCCCCCCCAAAAAAAATGGATACAACGGCAGTAGTTGGGGGGGGGAGGGGGGGGGGGTTAAAATTAGATTATATAAAAATATATATATTGTTGCTTGTACATGCAGCCGTGACGTAACAACAGACTGGCCAGTGACTTTCCCCTGCTGCATTCTGAACAGCAGTCTGTGGCGACTGCAGAGCGACGCGCAAGGAGGCGGTGTGTGCGCCACGTCCGGTGTGAACGCCCCTTTAGGGACCCTGTCTGCAAGATTTGTCAAGCTTTCGAAAAAAGTGTTGGGCAAAAACATCATTAAAGGTGATCAAAAATAGTTACTGCATTTAATGCAGTCTTTATATAGAAGCTTGATAGCTGAATCTATGAACAAGCAAAAGATAGCATACTATTTAAATAGAGCACTCATATATCGTAGTGAAAACCCAATGCTCGATGAACTGTTATAATTTTAGGCATGTACTCTAACAATCTCTAAACTAAAAGCATTGAAAAATACCTACATTGAAGAAGCTAGTGACCTGTGTCCAATTGCCCCATTATTTTTTTGTTCGGGTAGGTGAAGTGACATGCAAACTGACAGCTCCCTGATTAACTGAACATGAAATATCGTTTGGCCTCACTTATCATGCTATTTGTAGATGAGCGAACAGCAGCTTGGTCCAAACACAGGCTTTATATGAAAGAGAGACAGACAGGAGCAGTGACAAATTCCTCTGATGTAATTCAATAGCTGAAACGTGTTATCATGGCAGCTCTGCCGCATAGAGCAATGCTTTCTATTACCTCCCTTTCTTTCAAGCTGACTATCGCTGTCTGCAGAAAGACAGGTTTGATGTAATTTTAGTCAACTGAACATCAATTTGAGATCCCTATCAAAGCCAACATGCATTTAAGTTCTAAGTTTAAAGTGACTTTTTTCTAACTGATATTTTGGCAAAAAGGGAAAAATAATTTCAGGTTATAGTTTATATGTGTCTCCTGTCATGTTAAACTGTTTTCTTATTTTTAAATGAGAATGGCATTTGGCAGGTGATTACAATTAATACTGATAGCTGCACTAAAATACCAGTTATGAATGATATATGATACAAATTAAAAATAACACACGATATAAAATTCAGCTTTGTACTAAATGTGAATGATAACTGATACAAAATGACACCTGAGAACGAACCAGGGGAGGGAGTATAACTCAGTAAAGGGATATTTGATAACTGATGTGAGGAAATTTGATGTCTGAGGATGTCCCAGTATTGACACAGTACATCAGAAAGGTGTCAGACGTGTACAGTATCCGGTACTAGAAGTAAAACATACATAGAAATTAATCCATAGCTTCAATAGAGCTGAATATACAAAAACAGTAAAGAAACATAATGTTTCAACTAGGTGTCTCCTTTTGAATAGTTTTACTATGTCATAGAAAACATCGGTAAAAACATTTAACAACAGAGACCTAGAAAAGATATACACATACTGTAATGCTACAGCTATGGCAGGACCAGGCAGCTGGGTGCCTTGGGTTAGAGTCCTGCATCAGGTCAGGTGCCCGCTGGTGACCCGCAAAGTGGGCCGGGTTCAGGTCGGAATGGGAATGTTTTCGCGGTTTGAGTTTCGGGTGCGGCTCAGAAAATTTTATTTTTGGGTCAGACTTGGGTCTGAATTTGAATCGCCAAAAGGTTTTTTGTCCATTCGGCGTACTCGTCTGTAACCCTTTCCCAAATAATGAATTAGAAGGTAAATGTACTGGTACTTCCTGCTCTAAAGCAGGAGCGATTAGGGAGGAGTCAGCTGACTAAGCAGTGTTCTTGGTTTGTATTGCCGCTTGTTTGTTACGTCGCAAGATCTTTTTGTCAGTGCTATTAAAAATGTCTGTGGACAAGGTGAAACAAAAGATAGCGCAGGGTTTGTATCATGTAGTGGATAATAGTTGGAGAGGTAAATGAGAAGTGTGGAATTCTTCTGGAATCGTAGGGAATGAAAATAATGAACATGTGACTGATATGATCTCCCCCCTATTCTCTTGCAATCATTCTTTGTATGATAAACCAAGATATTTACATTTTTTTAAACGATGCGAGATTTGGGGATTCTAGTGTTCTATGTGCAGTTTCATTGCTAGGTGGGCATAATTAGGGCTTCTTTCAGTTTTAACTGGTAAAACCCGATAAAACACCCCCGATACAAAATAAATTAAAATCGGTAGATCGCCAGTAAACACCAGAAAACACTTGAAAAACTGTGGAAGTGGTTAATCAATTCACATTGACTTTACCCTTTTTCTATTAAAAAAATAAAACCTACTACAAAAATAAATACATTTCCTAGTGCTGCAATAATAATAAATACATTTCCCAATGCTTAGTTATGAATACTTTAAACCCGCCCCAATTATTGACAGCACATTCCTGCATTTCTGTTGTAGACTCCGATTGTGAGATTTAAAACAAGATTACAATCTGGATGGAGGCTTGTTAGCAGAATTTAAAGCTGTTTTACAGTTAAGATACAGAGCATTTAAAACAGAACTGTGACGAAATATACAAAAATGCCTACACACACAAACCCCAGACGAATATGCCCGTGACCATAGGTATTTCGTTGTGGAAGACATCAAAGGAAAGAAGGTACAATTTAATTGTGCAAGTACTGTCGAGTTCCTACTGCACATATTTTGTCAGAAAAAAAATGCTCAAGCATTTTGGAAAGTAACCAAAAGCACTAATTTCATACAGTATATCAAAAACGAAAGCCTTGAAAAACCTGATTAACATAATACTCAAAAATAGCTAAAAATAAGCACTGAAAAATACAATTAATAAAACCCGAAAAACAGAAGCCCTAGGCATAATTAACAATAGTGTTCAGATCATGGCTTGAGAATGTAGTATGTGTGGTGCATAAACCTAAAAGTAGATTTTCAGTATATGATGTTTCTTTAAACAATTGTAATGCGATTTTAAAATAGATTTCTAAAGAGACTGGATTTTATATGAGAAAATTTACAAACAAGAGCCGGCCATTCGACTTAGAGAGGCGTAGAGTCTCAGGAAGTGGGTCAGACAGAGTTCGGGTGTAGAATGGGTTACGAACACATTTTTGATAGTGAATCTCTGGGGTAAGCCAACAAGACAAAGTTCTGGGATTGATCAGCTTGAAAAACTGGAAGAGCACTTGTTAATATTCTTATTTGTACTTTGTTATTTTTGTACCAAGCCCCTCAGTTGCTAACCATAATGCAATGTGTAAATGTATTTTTAAAGTGTCTGTCTCATCAAACCACACAGAGCAAAGTGTGTTTATTGGTGATACCTATCAACTTGCATTTGGAGCAAGAAAGTGTCCAATCGCAACTCTGTGGATTATGGGTTTCTGCTATCTTCAAGCAGGCACTGGAGAGCCGAGAGCAGCATGTGCATTTGAAGTGTGTTTTAGATAACTAACTGCAATCCTTCTTCAATCACTTTAAAAGAACTAGTGGTTTGCTATTACCTAAAATGTAATTACCTGCATTTTGAGGGTGTGGGAGGTACATTTATTTTTCATTAAAGTTCCCCACAGCACTACAACTCCCTGCTCACTCAACGCTATCTCAAAAGCACAGACATGTGGGAAGTTGGAGATGAAAAACAGGAGACAAGCTATTTATTTTTCCCATTGCTGGTAGCAAGATACTAGAGATTTGACATATTTTAGTCTTCTACTAAACTTTTGCTAGATGTTAATGGATTGAAGGAGTGTTCAGGGTTCCTTTTACAAGTACACAACCTGAAACATAGATTGTAGTCGCTAGAATAAAGTGTAGAGAGCTGCTGTCTGATATAAATGAAGCCGACACGTAGTTGGTTTCTCCCGTTTTAGTTTGATACCCATCTATTAATCTTTAATAAGCTAATAATTGTGGTAGCATATTTCCTGTCACCCACCATTCGCTCAGATTAATTAGGCCATTTAGTTTAGCAAAAGAAAAGAAACAAGTGCCAAATGTGAAAAATGACAGCAGGGAAACCAAACAGGTTGAATCAGCAGATGCCATTTTAGTTTCTGAATAACTGTAGCTTTAGGATTACCATTCATTCATACTACTACTTGAATGTATAGTGCCCCATATGTGGTGTTGTTGATTTTTCTTTACAATGTTAGCATTGTGAGTGTTAACAGATCATTTACAACACCCACCTGCCACAGGTAGTAGCATGAGCATTTATAATCATAAGCAGGTCTTGAGTGAACCTAGATTATATCCGAAGGGATAACCAACAGTGTTTTAATGAAGCATGCCCCTACATTCAGCTTGAGGACATTCCTTAAAGTTATCTTGTTTAATGTATTTGGGGTACTAGTAATTGTGATTTTGGTGTTGAAATGAAGCTGTCCTTTTTAGCTGACTATGCCTTGCTATAATATGCTACTGCATTTTCTAATCTGCTGTTAGAAAGTTTCTACTCCCACATATATATATTTTGTACTAAATGGAAAAGGATGTAGAATCTCGTTAATTTTCTTTTTTTTGGCAAATCCTATTAAATGGTAAAATATCAGATTGATTTGGCTCATAAACTGTTCTAAACTGGAATCCCATAGTGCAGTGAATTTCATAGCTCATTTAATTTAGGTAAATATATACTGTATTCAATTTCACCCTCAGCTCCACAAAATTATAAGTGAATGGGAAAATCAAGTGGAAATTAAACATAAGGGGATTCATAACTGAATAGAACACATATATAAATATTGATACATTTAGTACGGGGTGGTCACGTTTTGAATAGTTCTTTGTATAAGGCTCAAGTATCAGCCAATCGTAACACAGATAACTATTGTTTTAGCCAATCATATAACCATGTCGTTGTACTACAGCCCTGGATGTAATGTGTATCCCAGTTGAATTACATGCAATGTGTGTTCTATGGTTTAGTTCAAACACAGCACATCTTTGGTTTTGTAAGATACATACTCGCCATGCACCGTTTGCTTTAACCTGTCGCTAAGTTGTGCAAAATGATGAACATATCTGTCATCTAAAAAGCCAAGTATGGTCACCAGCCAATCACCTTTAATCAGATCGTCTTTAAAGTCGAACCAGCACTGATCAGTAAAATGTGAAATAAATTAATTGGTACAATTTGTGGTATTAGGAAAACACTTCAAGATGGTTTCCAGACAGACATCAAGTTCCAAAGTTCCTTAACAATCCCCCATTGGTGGTTGCTATACCTGAACTGCTTCACGTCCATTAGTAACGGTGTGCTTTTTTAAACTGCTGCAGGTGAGTTCCTAGCAAATGTACCCTACTGTGTATATTTTCCCTTTCCCTTGTCTTTTTGGTATTGTTTGCAATCATCCATCGTGTTCCGTAGCTCAAAACCCATACCAGACTGGAACCTTTCGACCTACATATCTAGTTGTCTTCATCGTGACAAAAATGTGCTTATGCAAGACTATTTAGGTGGTACAAAGCCAAACAGTGGGTCATACTAATTATACGGTTTAACACCTGCTGGGGGGGTCAAAGGCCCTGGTTACACTAATCATAGCCTACCTGTTGTGTTAGCTAAGGTAATCCAAGATTAGCGTTAATCAGGGTATGTGAAACTATTTACTGTATATCCTGTAAAAGTGATTGGGGAAAGCTATTTCTCTGTTTTATAAGGCATTGATTGATATATTTTCCTTCACAAGTTAACCATGCCTAATGCTGTGTAAATTCACTATTAGAAGTTATGAACTCATACATCTTTTATTTTCCATTTGTAGATAAATAAGTCAGTGCTGATACGTATCCTATAGGGAAAGTTTGGATAGGACCATGCAATAGCTAGTTTCCCTAGTCCATTGAAGGTTGCAAAAATAAATGATACAGTTTATGTATATATGAGCTATATTATATAGGTAGATAGTTAAATGGCATTTTAAAAAGCAATCTTTAAGATAAATAATAATACTAATAATAATTAAAAAAATATATATTACTCGGCTTGACTTTTCTTCACCCTCGCAGATAAAGATTTGTCTACTTGGCGATTTGTGGGTGTTATAGGATATGTTTTATTCCGTAGAATTTTGCATTTATTCTTGTATTCTCTGTTGTGTCTTCTGCATTTTATTTCAAATGTTTTTTGACTTTTTCGTCTCTCAAAATGAAACACCCTTGATTTAGTACCTGTTTGTGAGGTCCTGCAGGTGCCTAATGCTGTTGCCTCTCTGTTTCCCGCAGAGAGAAGCAGTGTCCGTCAGACAAGAAACCAGCAGAAATGCTTTGCAATGGATGTAGATGAAGAGGAAAACATGAGTAAGCGCTCTAATGTCCATGTTCTCCTTAAACTATAAGACATACAGTAGGACTAAAGGCTCTTGGTTATAGAATGAGACAAATATTTTGTGCAGGTGTTCTAGTACATTTTGGGTTGCATTTTATACTAACTGAGCCACAGCAACCTGCAATTGCCATTGAGATATTACCAAGTCATTTGTAATTATTTCACTTTCCTTGCCTCAATCATATCATACCAGTTGCTGTCCAGTTAATATAAATTATGGAATGTTTTAGTTATTCATAGAGCAATAATTTATAGTGAAATTAACTGGTCATTTAGTGACTGCTTAAGATAGGGGTTGCCTTATTATTCCTCACGAGGGATGAAACCGCCTGCAAAGGGGATATAGTGGTGATGGCCTCACTTATGAGAATTCTCCAAAAAGCACTCATGAAATTGTCATGTAACTTGGTCATTGTTACTCTCTACTGTTCTGTGCATTATATTTATATACGTCATCAGTTTTTCACCATAGAGGTATCTCTAATTTCAATGTACAGCTTGGGCAAGGAATGCATATTACTGACATACAGCACTCGTTCAAGAGACCAGATTTTAAATGTCCTTTTCCCCAGAGCAGCCTTAAATTGCTAACTCAACTAATCTACTTAACTAATGTTAACTTCTCTTAAAGTTTTGCAATAGAGATCTTGTCTCCCTTCCCCCTTCATTAATAAGATACAAAACCTTTTCCTTGTGATTTTAAGCTTTGTCACATTTTAGCAGAAATATCATCTGCTCTAACAATGTGTTCAATTATGTTATTCTACTTTTGGCTGCAGGTGCTCACTGTGCATTTTAATTTGAACCCGTCTGAAGCATAAAACATCAGCTTTACAGGAAAATAATCCAATTAATCTTGTCCGCGACTCAATTCTGCACAGTGGAATAGCGATTTGAAATCTATCTGAATAAAAATAAAATAATCTGGTTTTCACAGCAATCAAATTCCAGATCCTAGAATAGTCGGTCATAATGTAAGATTGTCAGTTTGAAAGGTGCTATTTAAAAAAATACACCCTTAATCAGAAGGTTCAGGATACGTTAATTTCCGCACCATTCTAATAAAATGTATGCTTTGAAAATCAGAGAGTTTGGAAGCTGTAACTGTCTGGAATTTCTATTTTTGAACTTCAGAGTAGCCACTTTAAGTAGCAATTGGGTATGGATGTGAACTTTCAGAGTTATCTCATCCCATTGACTTGGCTTTTTAAAACTCAAACTTTTAAATGCACCTCTGTTCTCGGGATCACTTCTACCCTTAAATACAACTGGTACATCAGTGTATAAACATTAACCTTCCCTCCCTGAAGTACTCAGTGAATGTAATGTCACATTTGTTCTATGTGGTGTTACTTACAAATAAATTTCTTACATCATGTTGCAGGGGGACAAGTTAATGGTTACCCTGTGGTGTAACAAATGTACATCATGGAAATGATGCGGAGGGCTCTGTGGAGGGCTCGATTGATGCCACTGGGGTAATTTAAACCTGCGTTTAAAAAAAATAAATAAATAAATAAATAAAGGATCACCAGAAAATGATACAAAGTGAATGTATGAATTGAGGGAACTCTCAAACTTATAGGCATTTGAGTACCAGTAAGATGTATGACTTGGATGGTAAAAAAAAAAAAAAAAAAAAAAAGATGAATATTGACATAGGGATAATATAAGTTTCTAGGTTGATTATACACGTGTTCAAAAGAACCACATAGCAAACAATGGTTTTGCACATGAAACATCAGTGGTAGACACAGAAATCAGTATAAGAAGACACTTTTAAAAAAATGTGCCTGCGTTTATATTTGCCTATAATATTGTTACTGAGAAGCTTGTATGTGGGGAAAAATGCAATGTAAGTGCTAGAAGTCCTACAGTTAATGCAAACACTATACCTGTCGAATCACATCCAGGTCAGCTCAATTAGAATCAGTCAAAATAGATTTAAGATTCTTTTAAGATACTGTGACATCCCTTCATAGTTTTCCTTGGTAAGCACTACACAAATGTTGTGGCCTATTCAACATGACTGGAATACACAATAACAACATTGCTGTACTTTTCCTGAAATATTTCATGACAGTCCAAATAGTCAATTTGTGATACCTTTTTTTAGTTGTTCTATTAAAGCTGAAGCAACCAAGTCAAGTATATCAATGTTTCAGCTTGTAGGATTTCAGTTTTTTCCTTTTTCATTTTAATAACAAATACTGATTCTTAGAAGAAGCTACAAGTTGTTTTGACGAGTCGATCGCTAAACCTTGTGGGTTTTATACCAGCAGGAGTGAACTTCTGTGCATTAGAAGTTACTAAATATTGTATTATACTTTTGGTCTTTTATTAATAAGGCCAACATCAAGTGGGAACATGTCCAAATAACCACGAAGACAATGTTTTAAGTTACATGTCTTGAAGTGTCAGGGTATCAGTACCTCTATTTACAGTTGTCAGAACAAAAACACATCTCATCCAAAATGCATTTTAAGAAAGTGTGACTTCATTGTTGGCTTGAATTGGAATCAGTCAGCAACTGAAAGACCAAATACAGCCTTCTTAACCTTTTCAATGCCCACAATGAGAGCTCTCTTCATTTTATGTTGGCTGTATAAATGCCTTTATATTACTAAAGAAATAATAATGACCGTTACAATATCTAAAGAACACAGAAGAAGAAGTTCAGAGGTACTTTACAAGATCATGGTCATGTGACGTTCAATTGCTATTTTAAAGAGTAAGTGGCTTGGACTCTAGCTTCAACTCTCTGTTACTGTTGAATTGTGTTGGGAGCACACAAAACCACAGTTAATTTCAAAAGCTCTGAAATAATTCTATACAACCTTGCACATTAAACTTTCAAACCACGGTAAGATAGTTGCAATATCTTGCCTCAGATATTTAAAAAACAGAGAAAAGAAAACTGTTACTTTTTAATAATGGCCTGAAGTTAATAGTACTAATCAGAGATAGGGTATTTAGGAGGAAGAAAATAATGATATTGTTAATAGCAGGAAGAAGCAGCGTTAAACTTTAACAGTAAAGCTTCTCTTTCGGCAGAGCTTAAAACAGAAAGACTCTGAGTTTTGTTCATTAGCCTCTGACAATGTGTTTAAATAAGTTGGCTCTGTGGGTATCTCAGTTCTTCCCAGTCCTGGGGGCAAAGAGACCTTCAATACGCAGTTAGAAACGTTTTGCAAAATAAATTGCACGCCGTGAGCTGGATTCTCAAAGCTGTTCAGAATTTCCATTGTCATTAGCACAACTCACAAAATAAAGATATCAGACCAGAAATAAACTATTGTTTGGTTTTTTTTTTTTTTTTTTCTTGTCTTAAAGGTAGAATAAATGGGGTGTACAAAATGAATTATTGACTCTCAAGTATCATTTATGTTATTTCTTTTGTGTGTTTTTTTTGTTTGTTTTTCATTAAGTCTTTGAAAAGTTTGAACTCAGCATGGTTCACAACAGTATTTTATCTTCTGAAGATTGTTACAAGATGCTTCTAGTTTTCCGCAGGGACTGATTGTGTCATCAATGAGAGACTAAAGGTAAGAGACTGAGACAGATTAGATTATTAGTCTCACCTCCAACAGCTTTGTGAGCTTCCCTGTAAAGAGAAACAAACAAGCACCAGGCTCAATGCATCTTGTTAGCAGCAACAATTAAATACATTATTAACATCACAGCGTAAAAGTCACAAGTTAGACTAAAAATCAAAGCGTCACATTCGTGACACAAAAAGCCCTTGTGGGGAAATAGCTAGAAGCATCTTAAAATGGTCTATAGCAGAGAACATATTGCTATGAATCTTGCAGAGTTCAAACTCGTTAAACGTGGGTTTCAAGGATATGATTGAAAAATGGAACACATAGCAAGAATAGGAAACGTAATATCATGAAGGATACAGTTTGTGGGTGAGAGAATTATTTAAATATAGTACACCTTATTTATTCTACCTTTTGTAAGTTGTTTTATTTGTTTTAGCATTATATTATCGGTACCCACATTGTGAATGAAACCATTGTTGGTAGTGTGGAGTTTGTATTTTTTAAATGAACATTCTGGGGGAAAAAATAAAAACTAAAAACAAAAAGGTAAAAATCTGTGAAAAAAATAATGAATGTCCCTGTATTCTAGGAAATTATTGAGGACAAACAAAAAAGAAGCCACCGTCAGTTTTTGGTAACAAGGGTAGGATTAAGTAGTTGGGCTTTATTAAAAAGGCTATGACTTTTCACATAAAACATGCACTCTCGCCAAATGAAGTGCTCTGTTGTCAAAATGCTTCCAGGACTCTTGGAAGTTTGTGGTAGACATTAAGCTGAGCAAAATGAAACGGCGTGTCAAACCTAAAACAGGATTGCAGATATCCGGGTTTGAAGAAGCTTTTCGCTGTGAGGCTCTGTGGTTCAGGAGTCAGATCATCATCAAAAGTATCCCATTACACAGTTTACACTACTCGTGTTTCTTTGAATCGAATGCCAGGGTATTTTAAAGAAACAGAATACAGAGTATAGCTTGCACCATCAGTTTGTTCATAATATTTAATGTCGTACGTGTTTATTATCATTTGTATCTATCAATGTACAGTAAAACCGGTGTAAATCAGCCCATCTACATACTGGCATTCTGTATAATGCGGCATAATTTTTGGGTCACAACAAAATCCCTAGTCAAATTTAAAGATGTGATACCCTCAACAATTGGAAACCTGTCTGTTCTGGAGTCTGGCAAGATTTGGCAGCTAAATGTAAGCCCAGCACCGAGCAATGTGATTTTTTCTTTTCTAAGTGTAAAATGAAATGCACACGTGTCCCGCAGGTATGGTAGATCATAAGTAAAATCCTTATTACATAATGGAGGAAATCAAATAAACAATAGTATTGATTTATATTACAGGGTATACCTGTATCTCTACTGTATACAGTGTGTGTGTGTGTTGTGTGTGTGTATGTGTATATATATATATATATATATATATATATATATATATATATATATATATATATATATATATATATGTGTGTGTGTTCAAAGAGCAATTTATACCTTTTATTTTAGATACAGAATTACATTTTAACACACCATTGTAAACCAGCACACTGTAATCTGGTACAATATTCCGGCCCCAAGCCAAGCTGCATTAGATTGAGGTTTTACTCTATATTATTCTTTTTGCTTAGATACATTTTTGTTGTCGTGAAGTATTCCAACAGAAATGCCCCTTGTCAACCACTATCAGCTAAAAGCTGACTAACTGAAGTGATGTGGTTTGACCTCGAGGGGTGTGCAGCTGTATATCAATCCCCTCTGAAACTGATTTTTGTAAAGAAATGTTCAGTTTTCTAACTAACAGTTCCCACAGTTTCACAGGGCAGAAATTGGTTGTTCGTTCTCTAGTGGTCAGTTCTAAAACCACTCCCTTTAGAAATTTTCAGATCTGGTTGAAAAAGTACTATTTTCTTGTAGTAGTTGGTACATAATGGTCCAAGCAGAGGACTGATTGATTAAACAGAGAATAAATTAAATATTCTGAAAATGTAGATGACAGAGTATCTTGTTTTTTAAACAGTTTTGTGTGTGTGGTTGGGGAGGAATGCTATTAACCTTATGTCTTGTGACTTTTATTGATTTATGTGCTCTTTGCTATACACATACTCCCTTCTAGCAGGATCTACAATAAATGACCAACTCTGAGGTTCCATGGAGAATCAAACCTCCCAAGTGCAGCTATTTATGTGGACAAGTCTCTTTTTGATATATAAAAATAGAATATAGTATAAAGAATATGGTGCATTCTGTACATATTCTACATAGACCCTAATATGTAGCACCAATAATTTTCACAATATTTATAGTCAGATTTGATTATTATTTTCATCCACAATTGTGAGACTATGCATTTCACTTTTTCTAATTTGTTTACTTGTGTACCTTTATAACACTGCTTGGGTGTATCGTGTGTGTGTGTGTGTGTGTTCTTTTAATTGTCTGCTAGTGTGGGTCTTAATTTTTTTCATCACCTTCTTTTTGCTTTCTCTTCAATCCTATCTTCCCAAAAGCCATTTAACTATTTATTTATTAAAATATTTTATTGCTATTATCCCTTATGAATGTTTACCATAGTAAAAGTATAACACAATATAATAAATCATGGTAAAACATTGATAGGCATTGCAAAGCTTAGAGAGGTATGGTAAAGCATAAAAAAGGTAAATTATGATGATTGCATAGTATAACCATGGAAAAGGCATGGGAAAATGACAGTAACATTTTGCTAAGCTTTTGCACACCGCTGTTCTCATGAAACCAGTTTTTCTTTTGCCCCTTTTCCCAAATGCATGTCCAAAATTATTGTAAATAGCATGGCTTAAATTTTGTAAAACTGATTACTGATGTGTTTTTGGTGCTAATTAGGCTTTAGAGAGAAACAGACCTTCTAATGTTCAGCAGAACAACAGGAAATTTGTGATTTCATATGCTAAATTTAACACTCATTGTAAAACAGATCTCATGTGAAACATATTGAGATCCAACCACTGCTTTATAAACATTCAGACTAATACAATTCCTCCTGAGTCCCATGTTTTGTCACAGCAGAGGTTTTCTGAACTCAAATTTGAGGGTCTTCCTTCATACAGATTTTTTATTATTACCAACAAAAACTAATGAGGACACGGAATTTGCTCGGCAGAAACAAATTCAACTGAGAGTTGAAAAATATTAATTCAACTCTAAGTTGACTATAGTTTGGATATAACCTTTAATGATGAACCATATCTGCTTAGTGAATTACACTTTATAAATAAGAACAGTTGCTTACATTTGACACCCCCATTGTCTGGTGTTATTTGACTGGGCATTTAAAAGTGATTCACATCTTTTAAAGGTTTGCTAATAAAATGTTTAAAAAAACACACACAAGTGATTTGGCTTAGTCACAGATCGTATCCCTCGCTTGTCATGGCAGATCCATAGCTAGCTGAAGAACCAGTTTTTGCATACATGATATTTTGTTCTAGTTTTGTACTAAATACTCCACTGCTTTCTTTAGAGCGCTGTTCAATTGATCCAAATATCGATGTCATTTAAAACATTAAAATGTGAATCGTCCTGAGAGAAGAAGAAACATCTGATGTTTGATTTTCATAGCCCTCGCCCCTTTATTAATTGCGTAAAATGTAGCAGTATTTAGATCAGTTGGACATACACCAAAGCCTTTAAAGAGGATTGGTGAAGAATTGTTTGACTTACTAGTAGTGGAGCTTCTTACTTTCCCAGACAAGCACCTGTAAAGTCAGAGTCAATTTGGTTTTGTGAATGTTTCCTTCACTTTTCCTCTTCTCTTCCTGCTTCACTGGTGTCTCACCTCTCCACTCCCGTGTACGACTCCCTCTTTCTTCCATGAATTCCCACTCTGGCACCTTGCATTTGGTTTTCTTCTTCTGAGCGCCGAAAGGAGTAACCTATCGAGCTTTTGCTGGAGGATGTTATAAATGAAAATTTAGTAAACGTTCCATCGGCTTTGTCAACTGGATGTGGTGATGTGTGTTGCCTATCAGAAAAACCATGTGGCTTCACCAACAATGCCTTTTAAACTGGCTAAACATGTCTGAAAGTGCAGTATTATAATTCACAACCCTGGGAAAACTGGGTTGGAGTTTTATTTTTCCTGGTTTAAATTCGAGATGGTAATGAAACAGGTTTTCAAACAGAAATTCACTAAAACCCAACCATATTGTAATAGTGCCAGCTAACACCAATTTCAGTGAACTGTGAGGGTGGATAAGTTTATAAATGATAATCATAATGAGAAATATATTGTGTACATCCACATCTACTGGGGCCATTTTATAAGACCTCTTCAAACACAGATTACACAGTCTACTAGACCAGTGTGTGCCTGTCAATAATGTGCAGGTTATTATGTTGCTTTTCCCAAAAAATACACCTACCTCCAACCCTAGTTGCCAGCCATAATCCAAAGATTTATGAATTACAGGACTGCTGATGTAATGCCCACTCCATATTCAAGTTTTCCATTCCAATTGTTTTGAACCAGTAGATTTAGTTTTAAAGTGTTATGAGTAAAATAGTAACCCCTTCTCTGGGATTTTGTTTATTTAATTTCTGAACTTTCTGTTTATGAGATATATGTTTTTCAAATGGTGTTTAATGCAAACTGCTTTGATTGGCCGACCATAGAAACCTTCAGGTTAAACAAAACTCAAAGGTCTCGTTTCAGAAATGCCTTAATTTGTATCTATTTAACATCCAACCTCCCCTAACACCCCAATCCGAATTTATAGAACACACATCACTTGTTCGGTTACAAAGAGAGATAAAGGAATCTATAAATTTTACATTTACAAGATCCTGCAACGAAGGCGTTGTAAGTTACTCTTTCTGGGCACCGCAGGTTCTTGCAGCACTGATGTTAAGGAAAACCGCAACCTGGACAACGTCTCTTCAAAGGAAGCCTTGGGTGAAGGGGTCCAACTCCCCAATGGAGGCAGTGGCAGCAGGAAGCGCCCACTCGAGGAGGGTAATAACGGGCACTCGCATTCCAAGTTCCGGGCCAAGAAACGAAAGAAAACCCCGGGGCCCGTCTTGCCAAAGAATGCACTAATGCAGCTCAATGAGATCAAGCCAGGGCTGCAGTACAAGCTGCTGTCTCAGACTGGGCCAGTCCACGCTCCTGTGTTTGTCATGACAGTGGAGGTCAACGGGCAGCTTTTCGAAGGCTCTGGTCCCACCAAGAAGAAGGCCAAGCTTAACGCTGCAGAGAAGGCCCTGAGGTCTTTCGTCCAGTTCCCCAATGCTTCAGAGGCCCACATGGCCATGGGTCGGACCCTGACTGTAAACACTGACTTCACCTCTGACCAGGCAGATTTCCCTGACACCCTCTTTAATGGTTTTGAGACCCCAGCTCAGGCCGATGTGGCCTATTACCTGGGCTCCAATGGAAATGGCTCCTTTAACTCCATAGGGGATTATCCTCTTCCCTCTTCTGGAGGGGCAGACAATGTCAGCCAGTCCCCTTTGCCCGCCCCATCTGCATTTGCCCCCTCTAGTGGGAAGAACTCTGTCATGATCCTGAATGAGCTACGCCCGGGCCTAAAGTATGACTTTGTCTCTGAGAGTGGAGAGAGTCACGCCAAAAACTTTGTGATGTCAGTAACAGCGGATGGACAGACCTTCGAAGGTTCAGGGAGGAATAAGAAGCTGGCTAAGGCCCGTGCCGCCCAGGCAGCCCTCTCCAGCTTGTTTAACATGCAGCTTGACCAGACACCGTCCCGACAGCCTATCCCCAGGGAAGGCTTACAGCTTCATCTTCCCCAGGTAAGAGCACAGGTAATATTGGTGATTGTGTTAGGAACTCAGCCATACCAAGGTTGGCCAAATCAAGATGACCCAGACAGTGAATATTCAAATATTCATTGGGGCAGCATGTTGATGCATTTATTTTAAATAAGATATGTTTGGCATTTACATCGATAACAAGTATTGACTAGTAATGTCATAAAATTGGTCTATAGATTTGATCCAACTCTTGGTTGTTTGTGTAACCCTAAAGCTAAAATGTGAATGTACAGTATGTGTGTGCATCTCGGCGGGGTGGGAGGATATCAGCATATGCATTAGTGAAAATTAAGCTTGCACATTAGGGATAGCTATTCCTTCAGTTTTCTGTAATGTGAAACTGGGCTCCAGCAGAGACGTGGTTATCTATCGCTTTAGAGAATGCATAACCTGGAATTGGAGCATTTTGTAATGTAATTGCGTGTGTCCTGCTGAGTGGTTTTGTTGATATATTGTCATTAATAACGCTGCCCTGGCTTGTCATTTCGTTAGTGATTTCCCTAATCTGACTGCGTGAAGAGATAGAGCTGGAGGCTGAAGCCTTGGAGGAGGAAAGCGTTGGCGTGATTTTTAGCTTAGAAGTCAGTCAAACGATCTTGTTCCACGTCGTTTTATGGATTAGTTAGATCTCTTTCTTTGAGTCCCAGCCTGTTCAAGTCACCGTGCAAATGTTTTAACAGAGCCAGCACTTCCTAATTGACTAATTCATTCACCAATGTAAAATATGTATTTAATTTACCTTCAGCTGTGCACAAAGGTCCCCTCCATTTAGTCAGAACTAATTAAAAAAAAAAAAAACAGACTAGTGAATGGAAGGGATAGTTTGAATTTTTATTGCTGGAATTTAATACCTCATTAATGTTCTTCAAGGCTAATTAAGATGAGCTCCTATAGTTTTGTGCAGAAACTCAAAATGCATGTCAGCACAGTTTTTACTTGGAAGTGCTCAAAAGTAAATTTGAGTAACATTAATGCCACTTTGATAGGGGTAGGACGACAGTATATTACTCAACCAATTGGAATTATAGTGTTCTAGTTAAATGGCAACTAAAAGCTAAAAAGCCTCTTTTTATTTTCAAAATAACCCAGGTATGCATGTTGAAAATACCAACCTTTGGCTTGGAGGCAAGCTGTCATGTATATTGATGCTGCTACAAGACATGTCAAGATGTGTGTACTGTATCTCTTACTAGCTGACGAGTAAGTTATAAAATAATAATTTTTGCCTTGTGAAAATCCAGTACAAGATAAAAAGAATGAGGCAATGTCTGTGTGGAAAAATGTCTTCCACATAGAGATAACATTTGTTTGTGTATTTTTTATAGGTTCTAGCCGACTCTGTATCCCGTCTTGTTGTGGATAAATTCAGTGAACTGACCGACAATTTCACATCACCTCATGCACGCAGGAAAGTCTTGGCTGGGGTTGTCATGACAACAGGTACAGGAAACACTTTTTATTTGTTCAGATTTATTTAAACCTATTCCTTTTTAGTAAAAAAGACTGTAAAATAAACATTTCTGTGAAGTTTTCACAGCTGTAAACGCTGAAATGCAAAACAACATAATGAGTAAATAACACAAGTCTGTAACAAACACACCACAGTCTTGATGAAGAGGTAGGACTGGTTCTAATTAATGGCTGCTATTAAATCTTACATTCAATGATGGACTTTGCTTACGTTAATATTTACATTTCTCAAATATGTTCCTTTTGACCTGTCCAGGCACTGACGTGAAAGATGCCGAGGTGATTTGTGTCTCCACGGGGACCAAGTGTATAAACGGGGAGTATATGAGCGACCGCGGCCTAGCCCTCAATGACTGCCATGCTGAAATTATCGCCCGAAGGTCCCTAATACGGTATCTCTATACCCAACTTGAATACTTCTTGAGGTACGTAGTAATAAAATTCACATTTAAAAGATCACTACAATGAGAAAAAAATTATATATATATATATATATATATATATATATATATATATATATATATATATTTTTTTTTTACAATTAATATTTACAGATATATGGAACGGTCATGTTAGTACAATGTCGAGATACCAAGCTGCCCCATGATACGTTACTGTATAATGCAAAGGACACACATCGTGGGGGGGGTGGGGGGTGGAATTAAAAGTTGGCATAAGGACGTAGAAATGTTACTGCAGCAGGTTTTTTTTCCCTCACAATTTTAACATGGTACACTTGTTTCTGTATGTTTTCTAGCAGCAACAAAGAAGAGCAACAGAAATCTATTTTCATCAGGTGTGAGAGAGGTGGCTATAAACTGAAGGACAATGTCCAGTTTCACCTGTACATAAGCACTTCACCATGCGGAGACGCCAGGATATTCTCCCCACATGAAGCTGGAATGGAGGGTAAGGGTCGGAGGGAGGGAGTCACATGGTGTTGAATCTAATATCAAGCTAAATTTTAAATGTCCCTCCCGGTTTTACTCGGTGGGTGTGAGCAGGGTGCAATCTCTGAGTCAAGTTTAAGTGAGTCAGTTTGTTTGAATGTGAGCGTGAGCTTACTGTCTTGGGGAACATTGCTTTCTCAGGTGTCAGGAGCTTTGAAAAGATATTTCTGTATGTGCTGCACCCCCTCCTGGTGACCCCAGTTAGATAAACTCTGATTTCAACTAAAATACATATGACAAGGAGCAATTGAAGGTCCTACAAGCTGTCAAAGGTGAAATCAGATGTTGTTTATGTTTTCGGTTTATTGAAATCTATTCTAAAACAATTTCTTATATGGCTGTGAGTTGGGTCTGAAAACCTAATTGGATAAAATAAGTAATTCCAAGTTTCAGAGCTTACCTTTACTTCCTGTTTAATAGATGAATACATTGTTTTTAATAAGATAACAGCAATTCTTACAGTTGAAAAAAAAAGTGATGCCCATCAGAAAGACACATGTTGATGTGATGCACAGTAAACGTAATCATTATTAACAAACTTTTTTTTTTAAATTTTTTAAAAATTCATTAAAAATTTCATTTTTTAATGAATTGCCACAAATACCCTGATGAACACAGCAAAAATAAATCACTTAAAAAATGTCTGCCATGAACAAAACTAACCAAAGTCAATTAAAGGGGTAACACAAAATGTCCTAATATTTCATTTTTCACACACATAAGCCTTATTATTATTACAAATACTATCTAAACCCAAACTCAGTAAAAACCCATCCCTTATTTATATCAGCAGGCTAAGTGTTCATATTTATTGGTTTAATTATTGATTTGTTTTGATGTATTTAATTAGGCTTCAGTATTTTTACCTGAATGCCAGTAGACACAAGCACAATGCAAAGTTAATTTAATATATTGCAGTCTATAATATGATGACTTGCTAATGGTTCATTAATATCTTAGCAAGATATTAATGAACCATTAGCAAGTTCATTAATATTTTACAGAAAGAAAAAAGTTACTCTCATTAAAACCTTTAGCTTAATTGAAGTAACGTTTACAGCATATCTATGCAAAGTGAAGTATTGTCAATGGTGTTATGTGTGGGAGTCTCTTTAGTCTATTTCTCTGTGTTGGTCCTGTGTTGTCGATGACTGCTGTCATATTTAAATCATTCACAATTGAATAAATCTACCTGAACAATTGAATAAACCACAGATTTTCCTCCCTTGTTTTAATTGCACAATCTGTGCTAAGGTTCTGTCACCTGAGCTCAGGAGCGGCTCTTCAGTTTTAGTTGCATGCCGTTGGTATTTGTCTATAGGATAGAAGTCAGAGTCAGCGTTTCCCAGTGACCTGCCACTGTGGATCAAGTTTCCTTTTGTTTATATTGCAATAAGCTGTGCACTGGATTGTGCTGCCGATTTACTAATATAAATACACTTTGGATCGTCTAGATGACACTGCATACTGTATGTCTATGGCAGGCAGCTAAAACTGAAGTGTAGCTCCTGAACTCATTGTCAAAGCATCTTAAATATAGAAAAAATATATATTACAAAAACTCAATATTTGAAACTAGAAAATATTATTCAAAGCTATTCTTACTCTGCAAAGACAGCAGTATAGAAATCCACCACTGTAACTGTTTAAAACAATAACCCCGTGGGAAGGTTCTATGGCTTAAGAATTAGGAATCATACATTACAATGTAATGGTAGTCAATTGAATATCTGCAGAAAGATGCACTATAACAGTATGTGCTGTACATAAGGCATCAGAAAGATTTCTAAGCACATATATTTTGAGTATTTCTAAGCACATGTTTAGAGTTTTTTTTTTTTTTTTTTTTTTAATGAATTTACAGACCAAGGAGACAGGCATCCGAATCGGAAAGCTCGAGGTCAACTTCGGACGAAGATTGAGTCTGGCGAGGGAACGATCCCAGTACGGTCCAGTAATACCATCCAGACATGGGACGGAGTACTGCAGGGAGAGAGGCTGCTCACAATGTCCTGCAGTGACAAGATCGCCAGGTCAGTCGCATCTGCTCTTTGCCACACTCACCGCTCCTCACTTAAGTCTTTGAATTCCCACACCGGTACAGAGTTCTGTTTCAACCAAACTTTCGAAATACAAAGAAACTATTTGATGACATTCACAATGTTGAAAAAGACCTTGAAATGTGTGTCATTGAATGTATTAAGTTTCTACCAGTTGTGTTTTATATTTATGGATGGCACATGCAACAACACTCGCAGCTACTAAATTTATTGGGAATAATGAATGTACAATGTGGTTTTTAAAATCACCTAGCAACAGATATGGAAAATAATAATAATAAAATACAATCCTCTTTCCCCTAATTGTAGAACACTAAGGCCCAGATTTATTAAGATATTTACATAACAATTAAACCTTTTTTTGTGAAAATAATGTTACATAACTAGTAACAAGCAACATTTGAATCCTTAAATAAACTTTGAAAGAAAAGTATTCTTGCTGTGTTAATAGTGATATGTCCCTCACTGTATGCAGAAGTGTTGTGTCTGAAGTTTGTTTTATTTTACAATATATATTTCTTAAAGAACAAAATAACAGCACAATTGAGATGAGAACCACTGCCTTTTGCCATTGGCATGTACTGTATAATAACTTTTGACATTCTTTGTATCTGACTTTTCAAAGAAGTCTGTAAACGGTATCATCCTGACGGAGAGGCAGAATTAGAGGCAGTGATACCAGACCTGTGATTGATTGTATTTCAGTTTAGAAGGACAGTGACATATTTTAGTGACTTCATGAAGGAGACGTTTTGTTGTAGCTTTTTGAACTGTCAAAGCTCCTGGAAAGCTTTAATGCTTAGGCTAATTATACTCTACAGTTGTATGACATTCGGCACAATGCAAAACAAGACATAAGAATGTGTCAAACTGCCACTGCTTTTTATATGGTAATTGGCTGCTGTGGTTTCTTGACAAAGTTGTCTCCAATGCTTTTAGTATTTTTAATATAGCTGCCGTTTTGAGGTTGTGTGACTTAAGTTTTTACTGACAGTACAATTTGAGTTGTTGTCTTCATATAAAAAAAAAAAAAATAATAGTAATTCTCTTTTCACTACTGGATTGTTGGCCATATTTAGGATGAAGAGCACACACTATGTGGTAGTGTTTATGAAGTGGCTAGATCCCACAGCTATAACATGTCATTGTATACTGAATTTGATTGCAACCATCAAAATTTCTCGAATTATAGCTTCACTCCAGTCGGTATGTGTATACTGAATGTAACGCTTATAAACAAATACATATATAATTGGCAGTGTTGTGTGATGCACTGCTGTTATGAATTCTGTCCACTGTCGGTGAGACTAGATGATTAAAAGCTCAGTCACTATGAATGCAGACGAGCGCGGCTGTTTTGCATAGTTGTTAAGACACTGGTATGCAGTGTGCCAGGTCACCAGTTACCCAGTTCCATAATACTTCCTTCCTAATACTTAGAAATATAATTCCATGGTAAGTGTTTACGGCATTCTCCATAGTTTATTGTTTGATTGTTATTTAACTTCATCTTTCAAGGGTCTGTCATTTCAGTCTCCTAATATGATTTGTTTTTCTTTTTATAGGAAGTAATATGCGTTTTAATGCTATCCCTGTTTCAGCTGATACCCGATAACCTTGAACCCTGGATTTCTTTTATTTCTTTAATGATGATTTACACTTCCACCAAAGGCAAACTCCATGTGGAGAGAGTACTTTTTTTTTTTGTTGTTCTTGTTTTTTTTTTCTTTTTTTTTTTTTTAAGATATTATGAACATATCCCACTGCCTAAAAAATCTTTCTCAAGATTCAAAATCTTGTTTTTTTTTTTTTTTTTTTTTTTTTTTTTTTTACCCAGTGGGGTGTAAAAAGGGCAATTCAATTTGTAACTAACTAAAGCTGAACATAAAATGTATCTTTTAGCAGTTTAAGCCTTTACAAGTACTGATTATCTTGACATCCTAAGGCACTGCTTTTAATTTAAAGTACAATCACTTGACAGTTTATTCAATACATTCTCCCGTGTCGAAATGCAACATTTTCTTAATGATGCCTGTTGTGGAAATCCAAAGCCTGCTCTGGCTATGTTCAATATAAAAGGACATGCTGAAACAAGACAAGCTAATGACCTAGTGAATAAACACAAATGTGGTTTCAAGATATGCACCTGGTGTATATGAAACGAAAAAGACCAATATTATCAAGGTGCGTGATTCCATATTCCGTGGACATAATTGTTTTATTATTTAAGCCAGTGCTGACTATTGTGTGTAAAATAACTATGCTGATGCTCTGGGAGGTCTAAAAGAGACTGTAACAGGGGTGTCCTGTTACAGTGTGGGTATCCACTGAGAGACGAGAGAGGCACAGAGGGTTTGATGTTGAAACACCACTCAGGCATCCAGGTTTTATTAAAAACACACCCAGGCAGTTGCAGTGGTTGGTGGCCGCCACTAGGGTATGAGCAAAGATATCCCTAGTGCGGCAGGACATACACACAGGTGTACATAATTACAAAAAAACAAAACAAAATAGTCCAAAAACAACTAAGAAAACAAAACAAAGTATAATTTACTTAAGTTAAATAGATATTTTAAAAATAGAGGTGAAAAATAGGTAAGATTAATGAAACAGCACAGCTTCAGTATGTCTGTTCATTAAACACGCATCCTGTTTAAACACATCAGTCTTGCTGCATTTTGACTGACCTTGCTTCAGCCAAAGACTACCGATTTGTCCTTGTCTTTTCAAACACATTAAGAGCCTTGATTGGGATACTCCACTTCTAAATGAAGCGACATATCGTGGAGCTCAGTGAGACATCCGTTGGACTGGCCTGACTTTTATCACTGCCTAAAGAAGTGCAAATAGAAAAAAAATATTTTCAGCACCTATTTTTAACAATATCAATATTCACTAGACCCCTTTAATTCAGTTGACGATCTTTTGGTTTTTTGCTATTGTTATTTCTCTGTTTGGAATGCAGTATGTACAGTAGCTATCTCAGATAACGTCGCAGATGTAAAGTTCTCTGGTACCCAATCAATTTATTGATTAGCAGTTCAAACTCCAAGCCAAGTTACCAGGATGCAGCAGTTTATCTATAATGTTGTATAACATTCACATTGCAATAAAGGGGGGACAATGACAATGTTAGTAGCACAGTTCTAGCCAATTAAATACAATGAATTAGAATATGTATTATTAGCTTTATCTCAAGAGCAACAGCTGGCTGAATAAGTGAGGACTGATGCTGGTCACTGCCTGACTGAGTCAGCCATCCTTTCTATTCAGCTTTTCGATGTGACTGTTTTTGTGTTGTTGAAAACCTGCTAGTCTCAAAGGACCATAATGTGAAACTTTTTTATACTGGCATTTTTGTTGCGTTGGCTCTGCTGTCGATAGGGATTGGACTGCAAACACCAAAACTTTTTATTATGCCACTTAACCGTTAGTATGTTCACTTCTTGGACTCGTTGACTCACATGTAGAAGAGTCTGTATCTATTTGGCAAATCCTAGAGCAGTGCAACTCTTTGACGATTTATATTCTTCTGTATATTTCAGGTGGAATGTGGTTGGAATCCAGGGATCCTTAATGAGCTACTTCACGGAGCCCATTTACTTCTCCAGTATCATCCTTGGTAGTTTATACCACGCAGACCACCTCTCCCGGGCCATGTACCAGAGAATAGCCGACATTGAGGACCTGCCCCAGTCATTCACACTCAATAAACCTCTACTCAGTGGTAAGCGATCTAGTGACAATTACATCTGTGTATGATTCACCTGCAGTCTGTGTTTATATATTTGTATGTAAAGCAATAGAAATGTACACAGTGTATTGCTTAGGTATAGGTGTGCTCCTGCTTAAGATTTAAGACTGATTTGCTGCCTTTACTAATAATTAAGGAAAGCTCTGCTGTGGGATCATGAGCCACAACTACAGTAATGAAGTCAAACCACAGCTGCTTGATTTTTGCCATTAATGTTAGTCTGTGGAAAACTGAGCTTTCTTTAGGAAGCTCCTGGGCACATTTCTATCTGTTTTTTACAGTTTTGTACCTTACCCCCTCTATTCCAGTCCAAATGAATTTAGTGGAGGTGCCCATACTTTTAGTTACACTTTTAGTATTTTAAGAACCCCTCTATACTTTTTTTATGAAACTTTGTTTGGTCGGTCCTTTTTTAATCATGTTTTTATGGGTATAATGAAGGCTGTGTCTTTGAATACTTACTTCAGTAAAGGTAAACAAATCGTACATACCAGCTATTTCCAATTCACTGGAAATGGACTCCCAGATGTTCCTCTTCATTGCCGTGTCTTTATCATTTTTGTGTCCTTTATTGAACAGCTCCAGGCATTTTGATACTGCAAGTTATCTTTTCTTCTGCCATTGTTTAGGTTAGGTGTGTAGGTCACCTCTAATGTTGTACGTACAGCAATGGCAGGGAAATAAATAACACGTTTTCTGGCTTTGTATGAGTTATCAGTCACAGTCCAGTTCTGCATCAGCGCACAGTCTCTCTTTCCAATCAACCCAGTAACTAAAGCCACTTTAGGATCTGCAGGAAGTAATCGGTCATAGTGGCAACTAAGTGGTTTAATTTAGTCTGCCCAGCACACAAGGTATCCACATCATTTTAAATGTCAGCTTGCATTTTCTTGTTGTCCTACAAAACCTGCAGCAGTATCTCTTCCTTTTAAAAGGAAAATTGAACTAGCAGTTAGCGAGATAATGGAGAGTTTGTGAGATAATGGAGTGGCAATTAACCTTTTCCAGTTAAAGAATTTTAAAAAGGCATCACACAGTCCCTTAGAGTGAAATTGAAATACAGAGTCATAATGATAGTTGTATGGTATGCAGCCTGCTGATGCCAGACTTTGTTAAGGAGTTCAATTGAGTACGAGGATTTTTACCTGAACCCACTGAGCCGGCGATTACCAGCCTAGATTTTGATGCAATCCTGAAGGAAGTTTTTAGCCATTGCTGTTTTTTTACTCCTCTTGCAAGGGAAACATAAGTAAGGCAGATTTACGGTGGAGCAAAGCAGCATGTGAAGATTAACATCAATCCCGAGCATACACCTCATCTCACAGGCAGGACGAATAGAAGGAAATCTCCTCCACCTGATAGGAATTTGTAAGCAACTGTTTAGCCACAGGGTCTGCAACAACGCTGAAAGACCAGGTTAAATCTCTGGCAGTGCAGTATGTTAATGTATATTACAAGGTACGTCAGTAACATACATCCCCTGCCATTGCTTTCAATTTAAAATGAGAGCCATCAGCAGGATGACAACGTTGAGGACCATGCCATGTATGAACAGTATTACAGAATAGTATAGAATAACATTCAGCAATGAAATGTTTAGTCAACTTTTGATAAGCTGTTCTCCAGATATATGCAACAATGTAAGTGTGATGTACAGACAGGTAGACACTACGCATATCTCCAGAATCTGATATTCTCAGTAGGCACAACCTCCTCCACTTTACGTACTTTTCTTATGTTTTCCTTAGTTGGTTAATAGAGCTTAATGTGCATTATTCTGAATGGCACTGTAGGTCCTGGTTTATTTAAAGTAAGGATCATAGCAACCATTCCTATACTGTAGTTTATTTGTTCTACAGGGTTTCTATTACGAAGATGTAAAATAATGTTATCTCTTACGTGGTGATGGAGATACAGTGGAGATGCCCTTTCATCTGCCTGTCCAGACATACATACGGGTCCATTCAGTTAATTCAGACAGTGACGGATCTAAAACCAGCCAATAAGATGATTAGAATTTCTAAACCAAGGTTGTGAAAATCAAACATCTCGTCAGTGCATTTCTTTGGGTAGAAATATATAGAACTCCAGAGAACATCCATTTCGTGATTTAAAAAATAGTGATATTTATGTTCAAATTTGTAAATGTATGTACAGAAATGATTATCTTGGTGTGATGAAACTTGGTAATGACATTCTAGTTATCAAGCATATCCAGGTATGAAGAATGTACACATTCGCTAACTCACATGTTTTTATCATGTTTATTTTCAGATGTGGTGGAGAGCAGTGAAATTATGAAAAAAAAAACAACAAATGTAACCAAGAAAAACATTATTTTTGCAAACCATGCGACAGCATAGCACAAATGATGAAAATGAAGTGGCTTAAGTAATCCTGTTTTAAATGTCCTTGTTTCACTCCTACATGTAATAACTAAGGCCCTGTGTAAATTGCGATTACACAGACTTTGTGGAAATCATAGTTAGCCCAATACTGTGATTTCTTTTCAATTTTCTTAAGAAATAAAACTATTATTTGTATTTAAAAAAAAAAAAAAAAAAAATATATATATATATATATATATATATATATATATATATATATATATATATATATATATATATATCACATTAACAAAACTTTACAGCTCTGCTGTGTGTCTGCATGTACTATTCAACATGTACATAGTACTGTGCACTGATTGTCATGTGACTACAGTGCTCCGTCACTATAAGGCACTCAATTATAACGTGCCTGGGATGTAACGCTCCTACAGCATGTCCCCCAATTCCCTATACTAGTGATTCATGCAATATTTCTACAGTAAATACAGTACCAGTGTTGTTCAAACTGCAAACAACTTCTCAGACCAACTTCCATTTCTGTCTCTCCCTTTTGATACAGTATCTGAACTGAAGAAAATCTGCACTGGCACTTTATAACACAGACATCTTATTCAGTATTTGTTTTATAACTAAATAAATATTAGGCCTATTATGTGGTTATCTTTCCCAATGTGTTTACTTTTTTTGTTGCGGCAGCCGAACCTGGGGCGAGCCCATTGCCTCTTCCCCTCGCCTGACCCGCTCTCCTTCTCGCACTTGGTTTGCTTGTCTGTCACTTTGAACTGAACTCCCGACCGCCGTTTAGCCAGGCTGTGTAAAGTTTAAAAACTGCTAATTCAAATGATCTGCGAGTGGGAAAGTTACCTTTTTTTATTTTTTTTGAAAAAAAACTAGCATTGATTACATGGTGCTTTATGCATGGTTAATTCACGGAAAGTTACATTTTTTTGCTTCACTATACCTGCATTATAGAGAGGAAGTTATTTTATTTTGTATTTTAGTCAGATGTGTGTTGTATCCCGTGGCGCCCCCTACCCCCTCGTTTATAACGCTGTTCAGTTATAACGTTCATATTGTGTGTGTCCCCCATCCACAATCTAAATTAAAGCACTACACATTATAAACAAGGAAATGGATGTCTCTAAAAAGGCAAAAAATGTGTCTGCAGCAGATCACGTAAAGCAGTATCCAGCAGGTGTTTTACACTGCGACGGAGGTAATACACTTCTGTACATCCTGCAACATTACAGTAGATCACTACCGAAAATTGTCTGTTGACAGGCATTTAGATTCAAGTATTCACCTGAGAGAGAGGCAGAAATCCAGGGCAAGAGCTGTTCTTGCAGATGCACTTTTACCACCTCCAGGCTGTTAATTACAACACCGTTTCACAAGCTATTGTAAAGTGCTTGAATGACTTTGACATAGATTTTGATGATGTCACTGCATTTATCTGTCCATTTGCTGATTTTTTTATTTTTTTTTAAAGTAATAATCTGTACACAGAATTAATGAAATAGTTCCGTGCACATTCCGTGAAATATGATACTTTACCCGTGACATAGCTGTGAATTAAAAAAAAATATCTGCGATTTTCACAGTGCCTTTGTAATAACATTTAAATCTAAATTGAGGGTTTTGTTTACATAAGAAGCATGTCTTGTTTTTTTTACCACTGTCATTTTCTTTATACCGTTTCAGGTATTAGCAACGCAGAAGCCCGACAACCAGGCAAGGCTCCCAATTTCAGTGTGAACTGGACAGTGGGTGACCAGGCCCTTGAGGTCATTAACGCCACAACAGGAAAGGATGACATGGGCCGTGCATCCCGTCTGTGCAAGCACGTTCTGTACAGTCGCTGGATACGCCTACACTCAAAGGTATGTGTGTGAGGAGTAAGTTATACATGATCCTTACAGAATGGATCGAAAACCGTCTCGGCCAACTTCTGAAGAGTAAAGATGGCTGCATAATTACAGACATGTATAGATTGGTTTTTGTTTTGTTTTTTTGTTAGGCAACAATTTTTTTCTGAGGAAATCAGCTTATGTATTTTTTTCATACAGGTGATAAAACCGTTGTTTTACTGTAGCTTTTATTAGGCAGCATTATAATACAATCCTCATAAAATTTTCTGACATTTAAACATAAATAAAAATGATGCTGCATAGTGAAGATAGTAGCCTTAACATCATGTTGCTAAACCTATGTCTCTTCACCTAACTTTTTCTGCGCTTTGCAATGCTTTTTCTATTTTTTCTTGATGTTTAGCTGTGATAATTTGTAAAATGAAAGAGAGAGACCGGGGTACAGCATTACCCCAGGGTACCTTGTAAAGTCTGACATTATAGAGCTATATAGTGAGTTGAAGTACATGGCAGGGGGAATTTATGGAACCATTTTGTAAGCTACATTTACTGTTAAGATATTGTAAATACATGTATGCCCCTCCGCACAAAGACGTATGCAATTACTAACTGTTATGTTTGTTTCATTGTTTGTTTTAGCTTCTCTCAAGTCTGCGGATCAAACTGTCCAAGCCCAGCTCGTACTACGAAGTCAAGCAGGCTGCCACAGAATACCATGTAGCCAAGCAGGCACTCATTAAGGCTTTTCATAAGGCTGGGCTGGGTGCCTGGGTGAAAAAGCCAATAGAACAGGACCAGTTCTCTCAGAGCCCATGAGAAAGAGCGGGTGTTGAGGATGGAGCCAGTGAAACAAATTACCAGCTGCTGAGACTTCCATGTGTTCAGTGTATTTATTGTATTGCTCTGAGATTTTACCTGCATCTTATTTTTTATCCCTGAATTTTATTGCATTCCTCCTTTTTTAAATAGTTTTTATATGTGTGTGTGTGTGTGTGTGTGTGTATATATATATATATATATATACATACATACATACATACATACATACATACATACATACATACATACATACATACATGCACACACACACATATATACAAACAGACAGACACACATTACATCTTTCTATTTCTTTCTATTACATCTTTAAGTCTTGCTATTTTAAACTGGAAACACTGGTGGGTGCGTGTGTGTGCTAATTTAAAAAAAAAAATTGTAAAGAAACATTTTTATAAATAAGAAGTTTTAACAAATGTAATGAGCCAGATGTCTACAGGAGAAAGGAGACTGCCTACAGAGCATGTTTAAGCCAAATAGTTGTAGTGTGGGTTACTTTGAACTGTGTACGGAGCTAGGGTTTTGTTTTTTGTTTTTTTATGTATAACTTTTTCTGGGAGTTGTATGTCATTTGAATCAAATTTAGTGTCAATTTATAAATTTTAGCGAGATGCTGTCTGTTTAGGGTCAAGTCAGATGATTTGAGGATCATGTCCAATTTTCTCAGAGCCTCTGTAAACTGGGTGTACGAAATAGTCTTTTTATTTTATTTTTTTATATTATGTTATCAACAAAAACTGGGGACTTTATTGTGTAGTACTGTGTGAATTTAGTTTGACTCCCTCAATTTGTGTTTGTTTGACCTGGACAGGGAATACATTACTTTAAATGGAAAGTAATCTGTGTCGTGAACAGTCTTAATCTGGGCTGCTTCTGTTTATAAGAATGGCTTTAGCTTGTCTGAATGTAAATATTGTTGATCTGACAAGTAAACTGATTAATTGTGAGGCAATTCTTTCAGTTTTAATTAGGGCTTTGTCTGGGAATCCAACTTGTATTCTTGCTCATTTAAAACAAATCTGGACCACTACTGCTTTACCACACTGCATATTTAATCAGCATCAGTTTGATGATTTTTTTTGTATATAGAATGGCTTTCTGGTTTTTATTTTATTACAATAGGTTTTACATTTTAGCATTTTTAAGAAATCTGTTTTAGAAAACCGTTTATTTTCATTTGTAAACATGATATCTGGTACCATACTAGGTTAAATAAATTCCTGTTTGTACACTTTGCTTTCAGATAGTCTTGCACTTTCATGGTCATTTCACCTGAAGAGTGATTCAAACAGAAGTCATGCACAGAGGTTGCTCGTTAGTTTTCAAGGATTACATTGGTAATACAATGTAGGCTTAGTCCTTGTTGCATTGAGACTGAAGCACTAGTGAGAACTGCAGCCCAGAATCGGAGCCAGCAAAATTAGCGTTACTGTCATTGTGTGTCCCTTTAGTTTACAACAATATCAAACAAGACAAATACATGTTTTTTATTTCTGATAAGAACCCATGTGCATCCAGTCTGTGCAGTTGATGTTTTGTTTTAATGTAAATTGAACATCCAACTTTGGCACTGCTAGTTTTCGTTTAATATCTACCAAGTTACAGTAATTGATTAAGCAAATAGAGGAAGGGTATCACAGATATTGAGTCTAAAAATGGAAAAATAGATGCCTCCTGTCTTTTTCTTGTGGTATTATCTGTATACAGTTTAATCCCTACCACTCATCCCCTCTCCCATTTGACACTGTATATTTTAAAGAGGGGCCCCTCTGTTTTGCTGTCACACAGTGATGAGACATTGACACAACCAGCTCTGTTAGTTTAGGCCACAATAGTGCTGCTAACTCCTGTAAAACTAATAATACAAACACTTTCCAAGATAATGAATTGTGCAATTTGTTGTGCTTGTTATGGGGTAACCAAAGATACTGTAGATGTTTTTTTGTCTTTGGCTGCTTAAAAGTTGGATGTTATTTTTGCAAGCTGCGACACCTGTCCTCAGTGCAAGTGTATTGCCTTGTTTTTATTATTATATTTTATTTTGTACTTAATAGATTTTTTTTTTTTTTTTTTTTTTTTTTAGAATTTTGTACAAAAAAAGTGTAAAATATTTTTCTTCTAACTTTGCATCCAGCCTTGTTAAGAGTGCACAAGTATTTAAGTAACTGTATTTAAGATTGCAAACCTATGTGATACTGTTCTGTAAGAGACCAAAAAAATCCACCTGTATTGCAATTGTTTGTAACAGTGTCCAAAACATAATTTGAAATCCACAGTGTAGAAAAACTGTTTTGTTTTTTCACAAAATGTGTATATGCATTTCTATTTAAGAAGTAACCCATTTTTTTATTTTATTTATATTCAAATCTAAAGACATTTTCCATTGTAACTTTCAGGGACAGCTACACTGGTATATGGCTTTTAATACAATTGTGGTTTGTTCACAAATCTTGACCCTTTAAAAAGTCTGGAACCAAACTTTGAATAAGAAAGGGTACGTAGAAACCGTGGTAGAAAACTTCTCCTTGCTTAAGGAATTTTTAATCTTTTAAATCTGGAAATCATGTTTTGATGATTGAGGTTGTGGCCTAGGCTAGGTTCCCCAGGGCCATTGCACTGTAGAATACAGCACATCAGCAACTGCATGAGCTCCCACACTGAAGCTGCACCCAGCATGATAAACTATGTGTAGAAAAAGGGAAATAGTTCTTAAAGAAGAAAAAGGGAAAATAAATCTGAAATTAGTTTATCTTTATATGTGGATGTGTATTTATTTTTTATTTTTTTCACCTGTTAGTATATATCAGTGAAATATATACTTGGTGGGTGTGTATGTGTGTGTGTCTATATATATTCCTCCATAACTTCAACACATTCAGAATTCTAAAGTACAAGTATTAGAAACTTAAAACAAAGATGGAAGTAGAAAGAGTAACCATAGATAGCACCATATACATTATTTTTACTCCCTCCCTTTCTCCCCTTCACAGACTGGTTCATTTATTCTATTTTTACTGTCTTTTTTTATTCCACCCACTTTTGATCCAGAAAGCATACAAATCCCAATCTGTCACATAAATACTTTGTAAACAATGGGGCTTAGCTATCTGTGGAGTTGCTAAGACACTACACATCAGTTTTTATTCAAAACACTAAAATTACTAAACAATACAAAATAATAAGATGTGCGAGACAACTGGTGCAAAGAATACCAGTTATGAGGCTTGAAGAGTACAACCTTCATTCCAATGAGGAAAATCGGTGTTCCATGTCCGTAACTTTAATAGCACAAAAACATACTTAAGGTGTGAGTTGGCAAGATGGAGCCCTTTTTGGCTGCGCCTTGTGACTTGCAACACACCTGAATGTGTGGGTCATTGTACTGCTACTGTACATACCATTGTGTGCTCTGTAAAATACAGTACATCAGCAATCTGAATGAGCTCCCACACTTGAAGCTACACCCAGCGATACCCAGCATGATAAACTGTTGTGTGTAGAAAACGGAAAATAGTAATTTAAAAAATAAAAAGGGAAAATAACTAAAATTGAAAAAAATGACATTAAATGCTGTACTACTATTATGGCTTGTGGTAGACTTATGCAATATCTTTTTGTAGTTTCTTTGATTTACATGATGTTAAGTAAAAGATCTAAATGATGCTGATATATTTTTTTACTTTACTTGTAGTGATCTGTGGGAAATCCCACAATGAACTGCCTTAAAAGGCTAAAGTCTTGAAAATCAAGGAACCCTCCACATTTGGTGGCTGGGATCATTGGAAAGTCCTGAAATCCTACGGATTGCAAAAGTTTGCAAAAGTCCTGAAGCCAGTATGAAATATAACTACATGAAGTGAGGTTCTTTTATTACCAGGAATCAAACCAGGTTGACTATCTGCCTTCACTGTGAGATTTACTATGCTTAACCTTTAGTACTCCATCTTACAGTATGACCTTTTTGAAGAATCTACAAAAAAGTCAGCCTGATTACAATATGCTGAGTTTGGTCAAACCACATGGTCATTCAGTTCAGATCTGATTATGGATCTTACATTTCAATTCTGTTTATAAAAAGCTAAACAAGATAAGGTGTCGTTGTTTTGTCTGGCAGGAGCCTGACTTTAGTGCAATTTGCACAAGAACATTTTTCCTGTTATTGGAAATCAGATTGCAGAAAGAACACATTGGTAATCTTGCAAAGGGCAAGTCTTTGTGCACATTTTCCAGTTATATTTGTCGCTTTATTAAGTTTTCTCCTAATGGATCTCTCTCTTACTTATCTCTCACACTGTCCAATGACATTTATTAAAGTACTAAATGAACCACACGAAAGAGAAATATTTTGCAAGGGGAGAAAATGGCAAAGTGGGACTACTGATTTGAAAGGCAATATAGCAGTTGTGCTCTGTATTGTTGGATGCTGCGCTCTCTCTCTCTCTTCAGCGCTATATCAGCAGTCCCTGTACAGATCTCCTCACAGTGTATTAAGGGGATATGACTTTGTGTCATATCAGTGCACAGCACCTGGACAGCGTGATAAAGCAGCCATAATCTCTCAGAGGATTACCTGTCCTTCCTGCTATTGGAGAAAACCAAAAATAAGTTGTCGAATAAGTGCTTCAATGTTCAGCTCATTTGTACAGTTAGCAGCTCTGTCTGCAGACGGCAAGACCAACAAAAGTAGTTTTTAGATCTTTGCCAAATTGAGACTTGATGCTTTCATCTGCAAATTGTGTTTACTGCGCTTCTGTCCAGCATGAGAGAAGTGAAGTTTGTAATTCTGAGCTGTGGCTGCTAGGATATGCAGAACACTTGGTTGGCAGATTGCACAGATTGTGATGCTGTAAAATTCCTAAATTGCCATGAAATTAGATTTATAATGCTGTAGTCTGTTTTGTAAACTTTAGAGTTTATTTTCAAAACATGACAATTGGATTTTGAGTAAGGGGTTTGTGTTTCTTTCTTTTTTTTCTTAGAGTAAGGAATAAAACTAACCAAGCAGCTACTTTGGGTCTGCCTACTTTAGCAGCGTTATATTGTATTTGTGTAGCTATCAGCACACTTTTCCAAAGGCTTGTTTACAGCAGGCTTCTTCCAGTCTCAAGGGTAGCCAATGGCTATCTTACAAAGGGATTGCCTTTGTTAATACACCACTAACGGCAACTGCGACACTGTCGCCCCCACTCCTGGTAATACCTGGACCGAGGGTACCAAGTGGCACTGACTAATGTGTACACTATCTGTATAATGTGCGCTCTGACACTGTATACTATGCATACGGACATTGTCACTTCAGACAGGTAACCTGTATTTGAGTCGGTGTAAGGGTCGCCTATTTTCACATCCCCATAAAACCAGTGTACAGGAGATACCTGAGGTTAATTTTTTGGGAACAACATAGCAGTTCTGTGTTCTGCTGTTTGGCCTGTCTCTAGCTCCATGCATACTTGCCCCGTTGAGACACAGAGGCATCAGAGTCCTCAACTACCTGGACGATGGGCTCATTTAAGCCAAGTCTCCAGCATAGGTACATGAACACACAGAACTTGTTACCAACACCCTACATTGGTTGGGCCTGAAGGGGAATTAGGCAAAGGGACAATTAATGCCCACCCAGATAGTTTTTGAAAGGCACTAGGCAGCTTAGGCCACCAGTTAAAGAAGTGGTTCCTCATCGGAGGTTGAATTTACTGATGAAACATCCATTTGAGCCCCTGCACTCAGCTGAGGTCAAATTGTTGTCTTTCAAAGTGGCTTTCTTGCTTGCAATCACCTCTGTTAAGCAGGTGAGTGAAATGTAAGCATTATCTGTATTGCAAGCCTCTGTCTAATATTTTCAAAGGCCAGAATGAAGGTTACCCTTCGTGCTAACCCAACTTTTTTGCCGAAGGCCATCTCTGCTTTTCATGGTAACAAGTCGGTGGAATTGGAGACTTTCCATTCCCCTCATTTCCAATCTGACAGGGAGCGTCAGCTCCATATGCTTTGCCCTGTGTGGGCATTAGTGTATTATGTTGACAGGACTAAAAGCTGGAGGTAGTCAGAAAAATTCTTTGTATGTGTAGCAGGGCGGTAGGAAAGCCCTGCTTAAATGTTCGTTTGTTTATTTTTAGAATGGGGTTTCCCTCATGCCCCTGTATGGTGTTATTTTGTGTTTGTATTATGATTTATTTATAGTATTTGTGTGTGTGTGTATATATATATATATATATATATATATATATATATATATATATATATATATATATATATATATATATATATATATAGACGGCGTGACGCTGTTTATTTGTGGTTTTAAAAACCTTGTGGTAATGTGTGGCTGTCGGTTAGTGCGTTGTTAAACTAGCGGCAGTCACACAAATTAATAAACGCGTGCAGACTGTGACCGAGGGGTAATAGAATAATTACAAACTAGTTAAACGCCTCGGCCACTTTATTTAAGCCTGCAGCTTTCCCTGCTCTAGGTGGGTGTTCAGAAGTGGAGAATGGGAGAGCGTGAGAGGAGCGATTTAATTTAAAAGAAAGCTATAGGAACAGTGAAGGCGATCGCCCAGCCTGACCTATACTTGTATTTTTGTTAACCTGTTTTATTTTGCTCTGTGAGCAGTGTTTATTTTTGTTTCAAATCTTTTTATTTTTGTGTGCTTTAATAAACGGCGCACGCCGCGCCTGTGAACTGCAGTTACCTTGCCTTAGTTGTTCTTCCTTTTTCTGGTCTGACGTCACCGCAACACCATTTCTTGCCATAGTATGTTACAGAGCTAAGTCCCAGGGGCAGGCTCTGTCTAAACAGCATCTGTCTAAATGGTTGACAGGCACAGTGACGACTGCTTATGAACTGGCCAATCTGCCTCCTCCAGAGAAATTCACCAGCCATTCCACGAGGGGTCAGGCTACTTCATGGGCTTGGTTCCTGGGTGCATCTATCCAGGACATATGCAATGCAGCGGTGTGGGCTACCCCCCCCCTACTTTTATTAAGTTCTACCGACTGACTGTCGTAGATCTGCATAACCCTGGTTTGGGCACTAGTGCTGAGGGCAGCTTCCAAATACACCCACGCAACAGTACAGGTGAGTTTCATCTTATGTCTCTTCCAGCTAATGCTGGATGTTGATTACTAGCACAAGGTGGTTTCGGTTCAGCTTTGTAGCTACTACCATGTTGTTGTGACAGACTGGGTATACTTCACCCATTTGTAATAGTTAATATTCCCTACTTGAAAGGGAACGGTAGGTTATTATCATAACCCTGGTTCCCTGAAATTAGAATATTAACCACTATCTTGGAGGTCGTGGCGTTCATGGTCTCAGTCCTCGAAGGAAAATGGCATCGTTGTCAGTGCACAAAGCTCCTTTATGCTCTCAGAGGTAGAGTAGCAGCTGCATCACACTACTCTGACGAGAAGTCTTTGGTATAAAGTTTCAGATTTGGGTGTCTTAAAGAGAAACGCCCATTTGTAATGGTTAATATTCTTATATTCCATAAAACACTTCTAAACCGGTTTAGAACACATGCCCATCTGAGTTCAATCTGAAAAAATAACTAACATGATGTGGCATAATCAACAATTCCTTGTTGACTATACAGCCATTCTTACTTTATATTAACAATATTGCATAACAAGTACTGGATTTTACCCACATTCACATCCACAGACAGTCCTGTACAGAGTAATATGAAAAGAGATTCTACTACAGTATTAAAGTTGGTCCAAAAATGTATTTAACATATTGTAGTGCTCAGCTTTAATGAATCAGACCTCTTCACACTATATTGTACCTACAAGTCTGGCAGGAGATTTAGCAAATGCAGTGAAAATGACGCTTGCGTCTTTTTCCATTTTCCTATTATTAGTGTCTGGGATATAGTTGAGGAGCCTGTAAGCACGTCCATCTGTTCAATTGTTGGCAATGCTTTTTTTTTAACAGAACAAATGTAGCATTCATAACACCTTCATACATTCAGGTAACAGTCTACAACTGCATGTATTACCAGAATTGCTGCATAGCAGTACTCGTAATCTGTTGATGTCTTGATAACACGTGTTATTGTAATTCTGCAAAATTATATTATTTAATAGATCTCAATAATTAGTGAAAGTGTTAATTGTAATGTCACAGAAAAGCACATCAAACACTGAATTCTGCTATGTCAGTTTTCAAGGTGATTATAAAGGATTATGAATAGCTATAAACTTTCATCTAGCTTTAATGAAGGTTGTATGAATGTTACTGTGTCCAATTCAAATAAAGCCATCCCAAAATCAATAGGGACCGTTTCTCCAAAAAGGCACCAGATGAGTTTAAACGTTCACATGCAGGACTGAACTTTGTCCTCCAGGGGCAGGAAGCTCACTGAGCTCTTGTGTGTTGACAATTGGCATGGTCCTGGGATAAGAGGTTGCCCACTGACCATCTGTTCTCCTGGGCTGCTGCAGCACAACTGGATATTCTAAATCTGAATTGAATCAACTGCTTGCTGCAAAATGCTTTACAAAAAGGCTACCCTAGGACAACTAATTAATTATTTCCAGTGTTTTAGACTGAAAAGAAGATACAAATGGACTAAAATGTATTAATATTAGTTTATTAGATTAGTTAAATGGTCTGTTGTTTTGGGTGGCGTTATCTTTTCTAGACCTGGGGTCTGCAGTGTTGTAAAAGTTAAACAAGGATTTATACATAAGTGTCATCACTTGCTTTTTGCTCAGGCTCCTTGACAATAAAGTTCGTGTTTCTAGAATACTGAATAGACAACATCGAAAAATGTATTATTCTACAGAAAGATTTAAAAACGTAGGTGTTTTAATGTACCTACGGTCTCCTAGCATGTGACAAAATGACTGCCAAGTACTTATTTATTTAAACCACGATTAACTTTAGTTTATAAAAAACTAAACACAAAACTATATATATATATATATATATATATATATATATATATATATATATATATATATATATATATATATACACACACACACAGTGCCTATGGAAATTCTACACCCCCTTCAACTTTTTCCACATTTTGTTGTGTCACTGCCTCATGCATTTAATGAGGAATTTTTTTCCACTTATCTAAACACCATACTCCACGCTGTTAAGGGGAAAACAGTTTTTATTGAGAAAACAATTATATATTAAAAATACAAAACTGAAAGATCATAATTGGATAAATCTCCACCCCCCTGAGTTAATACTTGGTGGAAGCACCTTTGCCAGCAATTACAGCTGTGAGTCTGTTGGGATAGGTCTCTACCAGCTTCACACACCTAGATTTGGCAATATTTGACCATTCTTCTTTACAAAACTGTTCAAGCTCTGTCAAGTTCCTTGGGGAGTGTTGATGGACAGCAATCTTCAAGTCATGCCACAAATTTTTGATTGGATTTAGGTAGGGGCTCTGACTGGGCCACTCTAGGACATTTATCTTTTTGTTCCTTAGCCTCTCCAATGTAGCTTTGGCTGTGTGCTTTGTGTCGTTGTCATGATGAAAGGTGAACTTCTGTCCCAGTTTCAGCTTTCTTGCAGAGGGCAGCAGGTTTTCCTCAAGGACTTCTAATATGATGCTGCCACCACCATGTTTCACAGTAGGGGTGATGTTCTTCGGGTGATGTGCTGTGTTGGGTTTGTGCCAAACATAATGCTTTGCATTTAGGCCAAAAACTTCCATTTTAGTTTCGTCAGACCACAAAACTTTTTGCCACATGGCTACAGAATCTCCTGAGGTTTTTTTTGCATATTTTTTTTTTTTTTGCAGATTCCAGGTGGGCTTTCTTGAGTAATGGCTTCCTTCTTGCCATCCTACCATACAGGCCAGATTTGTGGAGTGCTTGGGATATTGTTGTCACATGCACGCTTTGACCAGTCTTGGCCATAAAAGCCTGTAGCTCTTGCAAAGTTGCTATTGGCCTCTTAGTAGCCGCTCTGATTATTCTCCTTCTTGCTCGGTCATCCAGTGTGATCTGATCTAGGCAGGGTCTTGGTGGTGCCATACACCTTCCACTTCTAAATAATCATCTTGACCATGCTCCAAATGATATTCAAACCCTTTGATAATATTTTATACCCATCCCCTCATCTGTGTCTTTCAACAACTTTGTCCCGGAGTTCTTTTGAAAGGGCCTTGGTGCTCATGGTTGAGTCTTTGCTTTGAAATGAGCTACCCAGCAGAGGGAACCTACAAGAACTGCTGAATTTATCCTGAAATCTTGTGACTCTCTACAATTTAACATAGGTAGAGGCCACTTAACTTGGTGTGTGATTTTGAAGGCGATTGGTTACATCTGAGCTAATTTAGGATTGCTATTACAAGGGGGTGGACATTTATCCAACCAAGCTATTTCAGTTTTAATTAATTAACTAATTAATTTTCTACAAATTTCTAGAATATTTTTTCACTTGGAAGTGGTGGGGTAGGACATGTAGATAAATGAAAAAAAATTATTTTAATGCATTTTCATTCCAGGCTGTAAGGCAACAAAAGGTGAACATTTTGAAGGGGGGTGTAGACTTTCTATAGGCACTGTACATAATTCATAAGACTTCGGCTGTTGGGTAGAGCCTGAGCTCTGATAATTTCTTCATAGAAGAACATCAACAAAGATAGAGCTGGAATATACTGCTAACAAACATTAGCAGCTGCTCTCGCACAAGACTTGGACTAGCACATTACTGGCAGCAGAGCTGTTCTTTCAGTGCTGCAAACAAAAGTATAGGACATCACACATTCTCTTGATTAAAATCTCAAACTCATGTTTTAAACCACAGTAAAGTAGTATTTTCTCATGAAAATCCAATTGACATTTTGTTAATGCAAAGATTGGAGCATTTGTTCTATAGAAAAACTATAGCTTATAGTAAAGTAGGGGTAGAGCTGAATATTCATTAGTCCAATTGAAAAGTGGCAGTCAAAAGTGGTAGCTGACTAATCACGTCATGTAATTGTGAAGTGTGTTGTTGCAATTGGACTCCATTAATATATAAACTACATTTTAGAACCCTACTCCAAGTAGTTCTCCATTACTGCATTTTGCAAGTAATCTTCTGTGGAATGTCAGCTTTTTGTCACGGCAAGAATTGAATGGATTTTTTCTGGTTTCATTTTCTGTCATTTGATTATAAAATCTAAATTTGTAGTAATTCAATTTAGAAGTTTCTATGTTTTAATTGTGTGCTAAATAACATACTCTTTTAGTTTTTATTTTATTTAGTGTGCCCAATTATTTTCTCCCCAATTTGAAATGTTTTATCCTCTCACCTCAGCAATTCTCGACATAGCTCAAGAGGCCTGAAGGTTCAATGGGTGTCCTCGGATCCCACAAGTGAGCCAGCAGCTTTTCCACCCAGGAACTTGAGAGCAGATGTCATTGAGCTGGCGACCTCTGGAGGACAAAGGTCAACCCTGCAGGTGTCCAGTTTTTAGCTCACTGGGTACCTGGCCAGCAGGGTTTGCTTTAGCAGGATGCGGAGAAACCCTGCTGATTTTGCCTCCCTAACGTATAGGAGCACCAGAGCCAATGCGACGCTCCCTTTGGAATGCCCAGCGACTTTGGACAGCCTGCTTTTATCAAGTGAGCCACTAGGGGGCCCCTAAATAACATACTTTTGACGCGCATGGCACTCCATACGAAAGAGGTAGCTCTACAGATTTTCACAGCAATAGCTTAAGGAATCCTATTTCACAATTATTTCTTCAATAAATTTAACTTTAAATATTAAAGCAATTGCTCTACTACTAATTAAAACAATATACAAGCAAAATCAATAATTTTATTTAATAAGATGAGCATTGTACTTTAAACAATGGATCTAATCCACTTAAGTCTTTGTTTACAATGTGTTTAATTCCTAAGCTTTTATTCAGTGTAATTGCTTTCATTAATGAATAGGACAGTGGAACACTGGGAAGCTAAGGGAGAACATGTGAGGCTGTGTTATAGCCATGATCTATGGTGATCTATGGTGACATTCCAGCAAACCTTTCACAAGGCCTGTGTATTCTAAGATAAAAGCTTATTGAGTCTAAAGTTGTATAAATGCAGTGGCAATGTCAGCCAAAACTTTAAAAACACTCAACCTTAGGAAATATACAAGTACTAAAATCATGAAACTAGTCAAATCCTTTGACAAACATCTTCATATGAAGATATGACAACACATCACATGATCACATGGTTCTATATCGTTTTCTCTGACAAGAATTCAACTGCATTCACTAACATTGGATTTCAGCCCAGTCTGATTTCCTCATTTTAAAATAATCAGTGACGCTGCGGTATACATTTCCACTCCCTGAATATAATATTTGAGTTAAAGGGCCCATTGCATTCTCTCCCATAGAAACGGACCATCACAGCTTGTTTATTGTTGAAAAAGTTCCAGCAGCCTTTGGTTGTGTTCGGTTTCTTTAATTTGTCACAGATTGTTTCTCACTCTAATCAGCCTTCATTAAGCGGGTAATGGGGCAAAGGAGCAGATAGATTTAATAATGCTCTTTAACAGATGGTGCTCAGGCATAATATATTCAGTCATCAAAACACAAGAGTAAAATGTTCACAGTAGGCTTTCAGTTAGCAAATATACCATTTAACCCTTTTATCATGGATACACATATAGCTTTTTTCTGCATACTTCGCATTTCATAGTTTATTCTTATCTGAAAGTTTAATTATTTAATTACAGCATTATAACTGCACTGGACAATTACATATTTGATGGGTTAGAAGTGATGGCTTAAAAATATTAACCTAAATATTATTTTGGGAGATAAGGAATGCAAATAAATGAATGCAGGAAACACTAATGATATATTCATATTCATTAAGAGAATATAGCCACGTGTCCCCAGCAGGCATGCACAGCTTGCTGGTTCGAATCCAGGTGGTGCTGTTGGGCACAAGCATTGCCAGTGAAAGTTGTGCATTTGACTCTGCACTCATGTGGGTTGGGCAAGATAAATTGGCCTAGTGTAGTTCACTTCGGTACACTTCAGTCATTGGCTTGATAACAGGAACAAAGTTTGACCATTGCTCTTAGTCTTCCTGATCAGTAAATAAGTTGCAGCAGTGAGATGACAGGTAAAATTGATAGCAAGAAAATACTTACCTGTGGCTACAGAATACATTCTAAAAGTTTAATTTAAAAAAAAATATATATATATATATATATATATATATATATATATATATATATATATATATATATATATATATATATATATATATGCACACACACACACACAAAGGGGAAATGTAACTTTTTTAAATGTTTATCATTCAGGTAGGAGTATTAGGACTGGGGAAAAACCTACTGCTAGCTAATTCCCTGATTAGTCAGTTGGCAAAGATGTCAGATGATGTAAATGGGAAAAACTCTGTTGTCGCCAGTTTGGCTTTAGAACAGAAAAGCAATTTTATTCAAGGTTGTTGCTGATCAACTGAAATTACTGTTCAAGTAAAGGAGCCAGATTGCAGTATTGTATTATTCAGTGCGCTACTCAACAACATCGATAAGACCGTTCTTTTTTTATTCTGAAAGTGCTGGATCATCATGGGAAGATGTACACTGACAGTGCAAGGCTCACAATTACAGTTGGTTTAGCTTTGTTCTTTTTTTTAATAACTGTCTTGTTTAAATCACCACACATAGCAACAGCCCCAGCTCAACTAAAAAAAAAAAAAAAAAAAACAGAGCAGTAAGATAGCTATTTATTCAAATGAACGTTTTTACTAAGAACTAGTCAGCTGCTGGATGGATGTATAATTATGTACAAGTCATGTTTAGTGACACATTAGTATTTGAGTAACATTATAATTCATTATTAAATTTACCAAGGTTATAAGTGGGGAATGGTACTTCACTAGTGTATGATGATTTACCAAGTAATGTAATTTGAGTCTTACTGTTCATAAGAGTTTGAAATGACTAGGTGGATGGCATGTCCTTGGTGCTGCTGGTGACTTTCTGTTTACCCACTGCTGTGCATCTCTGTGCAGCTGTCTGTGGGACTGGGTTCGTTCACTGAGGGTGTGGTTGTCCATTGTACAATGTCTGGACTGCTGCATAACCAGTTGATTACATATCAAAACATTGAATTAAAAAAAGCATGAAAATAAAATAAAATCGCTACATTCGTTTCTATTTGAGCTTTGCTGTGGCTGTAATTAGCTGAATGATATTTTATGTTTCTGTTTTCTTATATTTACTGCTACTCACTGTTAAGTTATTAATGTGCCCATGTAATCTCAATAAATCCAAGAAAGACTAAGTATCTTCAAAGGTCATTTTATAATTGCTTTGTGTTTTGTTTTTTTTCTTTTTTACATTTCCCTTGATTTTTGACTGTGTTTCAATCATTCTGATTCTGTTGCTTTCATTTTGAATGGCCATGTTTCTCTAAATCTGCTTCCCCTGGCTTGGAGCTTGTTTGGAGTATTCAAACTGTCAAAACTTAGCAGCCTTCCGCATTCAATTCAAATTCCATTCAACGTGCGACTGGCAGAGTTGAAAGGTCACATTGTCACAGGGTTTAAATGGAACGATGAAGGATGCTAGTCCCAGCACTTAGGATACTCCAGACAAAGACAGATTTACAGAAAAATGGGAATAGCTCAGTATTGAAGCCACATAACTCAGAACCACTCAGAATGACTGCAAATTGAAAATTCTCTTTTAAACTACTGAAACTTGCAAATACATTTGTGGCTGCTTCAAGGAGCCTCTGTTTTTCATGTTTTACAAGACAGCAGTGATGTAAGTGAGTTCACTTGGCATTTGTCATTTTTTCATATGCATTAATGGAAAATATACTATAATAAATTATTTTTTATAAAAAAATAAATAAATAAATAAAACAAACCTGTTTTCTCTTACAGAAAGTAACATTTCATTTTAAGTGGCTTTCACAGCAATTCATCTTTTTTTTTTTAATCTTACCTGTATTACATACGTCAGACAACTATGGCAGTTCTTGAATTCATACTCAAAGCACCTTAACACACAAAACACAGTATTTAAGTAATTGCACTAACCAACAAACACATGGTTGCAAACATCTTACAAAAGGTAAGGGGACAGTTAAATAATAATAATAATAATAATAATAATAATAATTTTAAGAATAATTAATTTAGCTAAACACTGTTTTTAAATGTCTATCTATGAAATATGAACACCAGCATTTGGAAAAGGATTACATCATCTCTTACGAAAAAATGAAAACCCTTTTTAGGCCTGTAACTTGATAACACATTAAGTTATGTGTGTAACTTACTTTTTAAATATATTTCCTATGGGGTGTCCAATCGACTGGAATTGCACTGTACATTTACAAAGAAAAGCAGCTGCTAATATGACATGTAACAGCTGAGGTGAACCTGTTAGTAACAGCTTGTCTTTGGAACGTGACGCTGTAAACATTATTCAACGCCACGTCAGTTGTTTCCTGTTCTCTTTCACCGCAGGCTTTCACATAATTTCTGTTAAACATGGTGCTTTAAAGGTGACCTTAGAGGTAACAGCAATTCTTCTGTACAAATTCACATTTAGACCCCCCCCCCCCCCTCTTTGCTCAGCTGTTTTATTATTACTTATTAAGTCTTATTGCCTTCACCTCTCCTCAGGGCAGTGTTGTACTGGAAGTGCCCTCGGTGTTGGTACAAGGGAATACTCAGTGCTCCAGCTTCATTCATCATCTTCAAATTTCCTCTTGACAAACAGGCCAGCGGGAACTAAACTCTTGGTAACTGAAGTCTGCTAAATACAGCTGGGATCTGGGGGCCAAATATTTATCTTTTTGGTAGACTTTTGAAAAATGAGCAGCAAGCTGGCAAAAAATACTTAACCTGCAGGGATCCCAGGCGGCATTGATTTTGAACTCGATATTATCTATGTCAACTCTGCACATTAGCCCAGTGGCAATGGAAAATAGCAAATAGACATTCCATCAAAATATGTCTGTTTCTTTAATTGTATCAATTTATTCATATAGGGGTTATGTACTGAACTGTCTCACTTTGGAATGTTCTGATGAAACCCATGAAAGTGTTTTGTTATTCTGTCACTTTTTTTCATACGATAGCAAGTTTTTTTGTTTTTTTTTTAAACCGTGGAATTTCTCAATTCTGGTATAGTTATAGTAATTTCTTTGTCCAAAAAAAATGAAGATTTGGAGTTGCTGCAGACACACAGCAGCTAAAGAGGTAAGTATATAGAAAAGGCTTGAATAATTTACTAAGGATTTTTTCTTTTTTTAATTGTCATGTTAACATACTTTACTGAGGTAACGACATGCCAAATTATCTCTAGCCACACCGGATGAATTTAAATGCAGGATATAATTATACAGTACTTCATTTCTACTGTAAATCTGAACTGTGCCAGGGCTGAGCGGAGCTCGTCTGGCAAAAGAAGAGACTAGTATTGTTTCCACTGTAGGACCATTAACTCTGTGGAGTGAACAATATAACACAGCTGTCATTGGTATAAGTTTTTATAAATTACTTAGTGTTGAAAACTAGGAGTAGCTACACCATTCCATTCATTTTGTTTTCCAAAATACATTTTTCATGTGTTCTTGTGTGCGCCACTACTCATGTTGCAAATCTTCATTGTCATTCCTAGACTTGGAGGGTCAATACCTGCATGGTTACAGGTAAAAGCAAAATCCTGTGGCACTTTCTGTGTCAGGTTAATTACTCCTCAAAATACAACATCAAAGCAGCCAATCGGTCCTGTTATCTTTGAAACGATGGTTACCATGGAAACAATTGAAATTTAGATATATTTATTTGATTTGATTTAATTAATATTACGTTTTAAGTCAACCTTATTCTTCCTTGGAAATGGCTGCAGTAAAAGTAGTCCCCCCTCAGAAATATTAATATTTCTAAAAATATAATTTTTCAAGATACTAACAATGTGTTTGTTACTAGCTGCATAATATTAAAGCCCGTTAGCCTGCTTAAGCCTGTTCTAAATTTGGGACGTGACTAACCAAAAGGGTGGGGTTTGTTTGAGCAGGGCTGGCATCAGCATCCGGGAAATCAGAGGGGGGCTCACACACATACAGAAATAAAATTCCAAATATGAGTAAGTGTACTATGTTTGTGCCAGCTATCCTACTCAAACAGCCTTCCTAAGCTAAACTAAACGGTATGCATGCAGTGCTGTGAAACTTTTTAGACCTCCTCTTTTTTGTTTTCTTTTTTCCTGCTTGCGTCCTATTCCCTTAATTCCGCCTCTTATCACTCTCTATTGGCTTCTGTCATCCCCAGGTATTCCCCCAGGAGGCTATTGGCTGATCTCGACATAAAATTATACATATGTGCCAATTAAAGACATTCTTTAATTGTCACATTTACTTTCCAAAAATCAAGACTTTAATTTGACAAGCATTTTGTTGAACCCATTACCATAACATCCATAACGCCTAAATGTCTGTTATAGTTATAGGATTTCAAACCTTTAACAATTAAACCTGACGAACCTCAAAATAAAAGCAAGCACACTGTCAAATTTTCGACATAAATTTAAAAATAATTTTTTCTGCAAAGTATGTGTTCTGTTAATTGTGTACTAAGTAGGTGAGAGTAAAAAAAAAATTAAAATCCTTGTTTTAATTATAAAATCATATTTTTATATAGTAACTCTCCGAGCTGTGGCAGCAACAGATGGGGGCGTGGCTTCTGGACTTGTCTTGTGCATGTGTTGTATTGTTTATAGGCTGTTTTCTGTCTGTGTTTTTATCAGTTATTAGCAGTGCCTTATTTGAATGAATGTATCCAAATGTTTACTATTTTAATGTCTGCTTGTCTCCAGCCAGGTCTGCCAGGACTGTATGTTCCATAGAAAGGGAGTGTAATAAAGACTGTTGTGTTAAACTGCATTCCTCACTAGCATCTTAATTACAGTATTTTACACTGTACAGTAATGTTTACAATGCAGCAGCATGATTTATTTTGTGTTCCCGGTAGGCTAAAGTAAAAAGAAAGTTTGCTACAGGTATTGGGTTTTACTACTGTATTTATTACAAAATTCTTGTTATTTTTTTTATTAAATCAGACAACTCATCGGACATGTCTGTTGTACTGTTTCATTTCAGGTACGCGGGTAAAAAGTGGTACGCAGTGCACTCCGCTTGCTTGTGCATACCTAAACAACTTCTAAACAACTTCCACTTAGAAAGCATGGAGGTGCCCATTCAAATCTGGCCTTTTTCAACTTTTTTAATTGAATTTATCATATTTATATGTATGTATGCAAATATTTATCATATGCAGTGCACTGGGTCTTGTACATTTTTTTTTACTTCTGAAACTTTGTGGTGGACTTCTCATTTTGTCTTGTTTGGCGTGAATTGTTTTTTTCTTTTTAGAGAAATTGACTCTGTTCCCAGTTTAAGTTTGTAAAAAAATAATTAAATAATTTATGGTTTGCAAAAAAATGATATAGAATTAATGGTAAATGTACCTCTGTTTGACAATAGGAAAACACCCATTAGATCGCAATTGATTGCACCTGTACCAAAATCTCACAGCGTACTGCTTTCAGTGTCACAGTGTACCACTCTCTAACATTACAAGGGTCAAGTTTTGGTACGCGTACGACATTGTGACGACGTACCACTTTATAACACTACACTGGTTTAGCGAGGGATTACTGATTATGAAAAATCTTTTTTTTTTTTTTTTTTGCAATTTAATAGTATACTATTTAAAGATTTAAAAAATTGGCCAAAAGTGTAAAATGTGCTGCTTGTACATTAATATTCATAATATCAACCAATTACAAATTTCATATGACAAACACTTATTTATGCACAAGAGTAAAATAACATTTGTTAATGAAGACAGGGGTTAGACATATGGAGTTTACTTTTTTAAATAAATAAATCAGTAAATCACTACATTCAATAAAAGCAAAAATGAACTAAATGCAGACTTTTTTGTGAATAAAACAAAAAAATCATTTTTTACGTAGTCATTTATTTATATATTTTGACTTTTTTGTTTGTTTATTTAGTCATTTATTTGTATTTTTTGACACAAGATATCGGTAATATTATTATAATAATAATTAATATATAGTAATAATCCTTATTGTAATAATAATAATAATAATAATAATAATTTTTTTATATAGCACCTTTCATAGTGGACCACCATCACAAAGCGCTTTACAGGGGTAGGCTGTGAACTGTGCATTATATGCGGAGTCACATACAATAGGACATTGATTTAACATCTCATCTGAAGGATGGAGCACAAGGAGGTTAATTGAGTTGCTCAGGGTCACACAGTGAGTCAGTCAGTGGGAGAGGTGGGATTTAAATCGGTGACCTTCTGGTTACAAGCCCTGGACTTTAACTACTGGACCACACTGCCTTCTTGCAGATTTATCATGCTTGTATTAAAATCTGGATGCTCTGTGGAGGAAGTTTCTGATGATATTTATGGGGGCTGTTTGATATGTGCATTAATTATATGGTTGAAGGCTAGAGATCATTTTACCCATGCCGTGCTGGTTAATGTGATTAATCTTGGGGCTCAGATTTATGCTTCTGTGGACCCAACTGATTCGATTCTGTGGAAATTGATAGTATTGTCATCTAGACAAACATTTCCCCCTGTGAGTTCTGCTGCATATCATATATACACTCCTAGTTTTCAGACACAAGGATGTTACTATCAATAATGTGCTTGTTTCAACCTTGCTTTAATTCAAAGTTATTTTTTGTTCACTTCCATTGAGTCGAAGTGATTGTAAATGAGACGTGACGCTGTCAAAGAATGATAACCAATGCCTCGTTTCCACTGCCTGGTGCTCCCGGCTACGGTTACCTACGGCAACAAAACAGGGTGTTTCCACTGAATCCATTACTGATCGTCAATAAAACAAGAATTGCTCGGTTAATCACACCGGCACCCTATTTGGAGCCTCTCATTTCATCGTTATTATATTCGTTGCACATGCATGCTTTCAATTTGTTTTGAAGGCTTTTGTGAAGAGCCTACATGTTTTGCTTATTGCTTTTTTTGTTATTTTCTAATGTACACATTGCTTGGTTTCACTTGAATTGAAATTGAAGGCTTTTGTGAATGTATTCTGCGTCTTGATTTTGATTAATAAAGTTCTCAATGCATTGATTGTTGCCCGATATTAGATTAGGACTTTGTTTGCTGATTGCACCTCTATACAGTACCTTAAAATTTCCAAGATTAAGAACATTAAATAGTGTATTGTATGACATTACAGGACTTTACCACAGTCCTATTCATATTATGGGTTTTTTTCCCACTAATTTATTTGATTTATACCCTTTTTGCTTTATTTTATTTTAAGTCAAAATCTTACACTCTGGCCTTGAATATATTACAGTGGCCTTTGGTATCAAACCTTATCAATCCTTTTATGTTAATTTAGTTCCCTTTATAAGCATGAAAACTGAACTGTTTAGAGATTGGTGCCTTCAGGGCAGTATATGGAAGTTCCCAATATAATAACTTGTTCTGTCCCTCCTCCTTGGATAACTTGACTTTCATGAGCAGTAATGCCATGACTTTAATGTTACACTGTGACCTAAAGCTAGTTGCTTTTGAGGCTCTTAAAGTATAACATGTGGCTCAGAAGACAATTGAATCCCCAGCCCTTCAAGGCCAACATTGCATTTCCATTTAAATATTATGCTCTAAGGAGGTGATATATGTGGCAACTTACAGCATGTTGTGAAGCTTTGCAGCTCAATCTAACAAGGATTTATTGGCTTTTGGAATTTATTGTGACCTTGTATTCCTGTCCATATAATCTCAGTCTACCCATTAGATGACCATGAATACTAGTTGCATTTCTCAAGTGACTGTGGCAGTATGCCCGCCCCTGTGCATATTTATGTTTGTATGTTGCGTGTTGGGTGTTAATGTTGGTGTATAGGTATAAACGGGTCTGTGTAACACGAGTGGTTTAAAATGTATACTTGGATTTAGGCACGAGCATTGCACAGCACTTCACATGCAGGTAAAACGTAATAATATGTGAGCACAGGGAATTGCACTAAATTAATTCACGTGTAGTTGCATCAAGACTCCAATTGAATGACTGATTATCAATTGAGTCTCGGTACGGCAGCATAAAGGCAGTACGTTTTCTCTCACTCGGGGTTGGGTGTTCATGAATGGAGAACGGGATTGGAGACGGAGATAATAATAATAATAATAATAATAATAATAATAATAATAAAACAACAACTCATCATGTTTGACAGTATAGTCCATTTTGTTTGTCTCTCTGTTTTGGCAGTGGTGCTTTATGAATGACTCACTTCATTCCCCTGTTCTATGGTAACAGTGATTGCAGAAATACTATTTCGGGGGTAAAATGAAGACCAGATATTCCACCCGTTTGCTCTGCATTAGTAGCCTGAATGGACACTATTGGGGTAGCACTGCACTTAGGGGAAGTCTTGCATATTAAGGAATGGAAAGATTCTTTGTGAACCAGGTTGATTTGTGGTTAAGGAAGATAAATCCCCCAACACTCTTGTCATTCATTGAAAATTGCTCCATTTTGGGGTACCACTGCACTTGAGATATTTGAAGAGTGGTGTGGCAGAGCAAAGCTCTGCCCTTTAAATTGGCAGGGATGGGGTTAACTTCCCCTACCTGCCTGGGTTTATTATGTTCAGGTGGCTGGGGTTGATTAGTTGATTAGGTTGATTAACGATCAATCAGCGCCCAGCCACCTGATATAAAAGGAGGCCTCTGCTTCTCATTTGGGGGGAGAGGGAGCTGAGGAAGCAGGTTGGGTTTTTTTGGTTGTTTAGAAAGTTTGAATCCAGTGAAGGCATTGCCCAGCCTGGAAACTGTTATTTTTGTAAGTTTTGCTTTTTATCTTTTTTGTGTTTAAATTGCTTTGTTTTGGCCCTTGTGCCCTTTCATTTTGTGTTTATTTATAATAAAAGTATATTTGTTTGAACTGAAGTCTGTCTCTGGGCCTCTATCCACTCGCCAGCCTGCCACAAGTGGACAATCTATTCCAAAATAGAAAGTGGTGTGGTTGTTGGTGTTCATACATACTGTATGGAGGGAAGTCACTTGTGCAAACACACACAAAAGAATTACAACTTACTTGAAAAGAGACATTTGGGGTCACTTCATACACACATGGGCGACTGGACATACCAACCAATTTAACTTCTGGATGGATTTCATATTCAGAAAGAAGGTCACCATTTGTATGCCCTTGAGCAAATTGATCCATTTTATGCATAAATTGTTAGACATGTTGTCAGGCTTAAAAAAATTGACATAAAATGGAAAACATTTATCTTGGAGCTCAGGTTTGTTCACTTGGATGAAGTCTGCAGATTTCTTTGAAGCTGACAGAATAATTATGCATGAATAATTGCAAGTAGATTAATAACACTGTGTAACAAAAAAAAAAAAATGTTTTTTGTTCCTGGGTAGTAAGTGTTATTTCCTAATTGCTTATGCCTCAAAAGTATAGAACATGGCTATTATTCCCCACAAACTTTGCTTTATGTGACTTTATGTGAACAAAAGACACACATTTTCCCATCTTCCCACTGGAAATAGTGATATTTTGAAATATCACTGTCCTGGTCACAAAAGCAAAGTCTGTGGGGAATAATAGCCATTTTTTATACTTTTGAGGCATAAGCAATTAGGAAATAACACTTACTACCCAGGAACAAAAATTGTGTTACACAATGTAATTTGTTATGTAAAATGACACAACATGGTTTGATTAAGGTATGAATTTTGGCTTATAATATAAATGATATGACACTTTATTTAAATGGACAAAATCATTTATTTAATTTCTTTCAAGTTATATTCCTTAGCTCTATTCCTCTGAGAATCTGAAATTGTCTTTGCACTTGGTGAGATTAATTAAGAAACAGAAGAAAGTTTACGAGCGAGAGGAGACAATTCGGCCATATGATGGACAGCCAAATTAACAAAAGTTACGCATTGATCTGTACAGGTATGTGTGTATATAAGTTACGCATTGACCTGTACAGGTATGTGTGTATATATGTAAGGTATAAACCATGATGGGCCGTGCAGGTCCCATGATATGTCCCATGATATATACCATGCCTGGGGTGGTGATAACCACTCCAGAAGTGGTATATATCATCGGAACTGCATGGCCCGAAGTGGTTTATACCGCTTATAACATGGCTACCTGTCATTTGTAGGAAGAAAAATTATTAAAATAATTAAAACAATTAAATTAAGACAAAATCAGAAACTTATTGTGTAAACGTCTGCAGTGTAATAGTCCCAAATTTAATTTCATTTAATTCTTTGTTCCTTTCTTAAAAATAAATTGCATATGTTCGTTTATTGTGAATTTCTGCATTGAAAGTGCCATCTCACTAGAAATTAGAAGGCTGACCACAAGTTGTGATGATGGGTGGCGTTTCAAATGACACTAAGGAAGTAAGGAGAGCAGCTGTGATGAAAACTGAAGCCAAGTCTTGAAGTGAGTTTGTTAATTTGTTATATGCGGGGCACACATATTCTAATATGTTTTCATCCTTTTGGATCTCAAAATATGATTTTGTTAGTTGTCGGACACCCTTGCTTCTTAGTTGTGCCAGATTAAGTTGACGATCGAACCAGACTTATGCACCAATCCGACCGCGGTGTCAGGACAGTACCTCAGTTTCTTGCAGACATTTCAAATCCAGGCCAGTAATTTGGTGGGTGGAGTCTGACCTTGTCTTTACCTGCTTTTCTAAGAGTTTTCCTGACTGACAGGAATACGTTATTGCTGGTTTTAAACTCGCTGTCAGCAGAGATGTTAAAACCTCTACTGTTAAAATATGTATTTAGTCCGGCTCTGCGTTATAAAACTGGAGACTGAATATTGGTCCTCAGTTGAACTTCTTGCACTGGCATAAAGTCCCTTTAATGTTGTTCAGAGTTTTAGGGCTTATTTCCATAAAATGAATGTCCATATTTTTTTCTTTAAGTACATTAATCAGCCCTTACTGTATTTTTTTGTGTTTTTCATACAGGTTCATACAGTATTGAATGACAGCGTCTATATCTGAAAAATAAATAAATATCAGATAAAGAAAGAAATGTTTATGTATTGATTTATGTATTTCAGTGTTTATTAATGTATTTATTTATTTATGTTTTACTTTTTATATAGGCTATCCTTAAGCATAGCTAATTCTCAGAAATTAATGTTCCTTTTTGTCCAGTGGGGAACACAAACAGCGTTACTCTCATCAACCAGTATTGAGAGGAAACCGTACTTCCTTGCACCAATAGGGACCACAATAAGTTACACTGACAGAATTTCAGAATGATGAGATGACAAAAAAAAAAAAACCTTCAAAATGTAAATGTCCTGAGAATTCTCAGCTGGCTGACTTATCTTTCAGAATACTGCTTGATTTCTCAATTAATCGTGTAGCACTGACAGTAACACAACATGCTTGTAAACTGAAGGTTATAGTTTTAAATCCCTTGCAAGACCTTATTTTTATATTTATATAATGTGCTCCATTTTGAAACAGAAATAAATCATCTATGATAAAGACGTCAAAGTAAACGCATTCCCTAGTATATTTCCATGTTGACAAAACAAGTTCATTGTCATTAAACTCAGATGTCCTGTAATATACATATGCATGGATAAAAGTGCCTGGGGTCTGTAACAATCTGCAATAAAACGTTGGGGGAAAAAAAGGAGGACATTTTGATCTTACTTTGGCGACTTATTTCTCTTACTGTATGACATGTACCCTGAAAACACGTAAACTATTCTTGCTGTATAGAGAGTCTGTGGCAGTTCTCGCTGATATGATAACTTGGCCTGGGGAACTACCGAACTACCGTTCCTCTCAAAAAAAAAAACACATATATCTATATATATATATAATATATATTATATTTATATTATATATATAATATATATATATATGACTAATGATATGAATGAATGACGGTGTACACTGTACATGTACATCAACCTATCCACAGGAAGTTTTCCTTCAATGGTTTCCATGGTTACTGAATAACACACTCAGGAAAGTACAGAAACCAATAGAGTGGAACATATTGCTTTTCTGAAGTACCTAGAGCTAGGCCATGTTCACGAGCAATGCAACAAGAGCAGACTTTCTCTAAAAAAAAAATATATATATCCTTTCAGTTTTATAACTGTGCTAAAGGTACTAGCTAGCATGCATATATTTACAAATGTAATTTCTTCTCTGTACTGAATTAACATTTTGGAAGATTTCTTCACATAGTCTTCAGCTGCCTTTCTGTTGATTGCACTTCACTCAATCATCAGTATCTTGTCTCTACCTTGAGGAAAACTTAGTATAAAAACTGAATAATGACTTTCTGTAGCTACTGCCTCATAAGATATAGTCATATGAATGCAAATGTAACAGAAGCAATTCTGGCACCACACAAAGGTGTAAAATTTTTCAGATGGTTTCACAGACCCCGATTATCTCTAGTCTTGGACTACCTTACCTAAATAACACTGGCTAGTCCAAGATTAACACTCATCTGGCCTGTGAAACCACCCACTTGATTTTATTTTTAAACTAAAAACAAGTTGGGCAATTAAACACTCCCTATTGTAGAGCATGAGAGTCAGTATAGGACTCCTGCAGTGGAAATAAGGTCATGCATTTATTTATGCTGTTAGGGTCATTCATAAGGTTATCCTGCTGATTCAAATTCTTGGTCGTGCCACATTGGAGATTTTGGTAGGGACTATAATGGGATTACCCTTTCAGTGCCACAGAGACTTAAACATCTAGACCTAGGGCAAAGTTGTCCCTTCCAGTCCAGGTCCTAGATAAAAGTATGTCCTAATTGAATCAATTAAACCTCCTTCCAGGCCCTAAAGTATTATACATTTTGCCTATTAAACCAGAAGTGAAATAGCCCTCCAGGACTAGAATTGGACACTCCTGGTGTAACCGTTATCTACACCGATGATTCTCAAACTTTTTCTAACTGGTACACCTCTTTTAAAAAATGTCCACTTCATGAACTGTGATGTGTGACAATCATGTTTCCCCCCTGATTGTTATCTATATGGCTGACGTGGGGAATTTGAATTACTCTCATTGCAAATGATCTAGTGCCACATTTCTCTGTGTAAGGATAAAATAAATATGTTAAAAAACGTGCGATGTTGACCTACTATGATTACTGTGCCCACATAACCTGAAACACATTTAGTCTGCGTTAATATGCAGATTGAAATTTTCCACAAGGCACTTCTGAAATGTTGCTCTGCAGATCTACAGGGAGGGAATGCTAATCATAATCATTCATCATTTTGCTTTTAAAGTGTGTCTTAAGAATGCAGAATGCAGTGTCGTGGTGCATTTGCTGGGTGGTACTTTTTCACTGAAAGCTAATTTCATACCCTTTCTCCCTACGGGATTGGGTGCAAAAGAAAACACCAGCTTTGAAAAGCTATTATCACAGGGTAATTTATACGTAATCAGAATCATAACCCTTGATCATACCACCCTTATAAAGCTTATTCTTTTTGCACTGTATTTTTACAGTTTTTCTTTGCTTTTCCCATGGTTATACTACGCATTTAAGATAGTGGTTTCCCATGTTTATCAATATGCTTTACCATACCTCTCTACTCTGCTTACCAGTGCTTTAACATGCTTTCACTAGGCTGTATTACACTTTGCTATGCTTTTAATATAACAAACCTGTTATTGTAATTAGATCTTCTCGTAATACTAACAATCCTGATTATATTTACAGTAAAGGTAGCCTCTTAAATTCTTACGTTGTCTTCTCTTGTTGCGTGATTCATTAGACTCAAGTTCTCACTGTCTACAGAAAAGGATTAGTACAAGCAGTCACAAAACCCACCTACATTCCCCATTCTACACCATTGTAATTCCACTGCATGACAGGCTACCTGTCTTTGAAAGTGGATTCCAAACTAAAGCAGGTGAGTGTTGATCCTTTCCATCAGTAAACTTCCAAGATGCATTGCACCACAGGGACATCATTTCATTCATGTGCCACTTTAGAGACAAAAAGTTTAAGGCCCTACACATTTAGCTCTGTGCATTGGTTAATGCTTTAGTTTTATATTAGCACATAATATACAGTGTTTCCCCTTTATAAGGGGCAACCAATTAAAATAGTGTATAGATATAGCTCCCATTTGCCCAATCCAATCCACTAGCTTTTAACTTGCATGGCCTCGTAACTATATCTCACGTCGACAGCGTTATCATTATATCTGTGTGCACATAATGTGTAGTTTTTTTAAAAGTCATTTTTTAAATTATTATTACTAAACGTGTTGAAGGAAGGTTGTTTTTATTGTTTGCAATATAATAAAACAGAAGCTCAAGAAAATCATATCAAGAAATCAGATTACACAAATTTCCTCCCGACACATTTTGTTTTTTTAACTTGATAGTGTCTTGAACACAGGTTAAATATCTTGTGCAATACTCCTTGTAAACACAAATGCACTTATACATAAAACGCATTTCCTTTTAGTTTGTTGCAATTTACTGTATGCATGTTGTAGAAAGTGTTTCATTTATTGACATTGTACTCAAGAATAAGCTGCTGTTTGATGGAGAAAGGTTTTATTTAACGTGTGCACGGAGCTACGCTATCTTGTGGAAAGTCCAACATGCCCTTGTGTTTATTATGGTCTGGTAAGCTATCTAACCCTAAGGTTTCACAAACTCTGATTGCACTAATCTTGGACTATCCATTGTCACCGTACCTATTGTGAATTGGGATCTGTGAAACCACCCTTAAAAAAGACTTAAGATATATGTTAGTATCAGTGTTGTTTATATGAGATCTGAAAATGTTTTTGACTTTGGTCCCATCTTCAGTGGATGTTGTACGTGCAGTAAATATGTGGAACAATGTGTATTAGTAGCAAGATTGTTCTGGTCCTTCATGAGTTGACAGTATTAAAACATACACTGATTAGCCCTTGATTCCAAACTGAAACAGATCTCGAACAAGTTGACTTACAAAGAAAAAATGCCTGAATGTTGAATGCAGCAGATTATGCACCGGTATTCATTTTTGATCAACATTTATATTGGATCCATGTTGAAAAATAATTAGAAGTTTGAGATTCCAAGTGTTTGTGGGATACCAAACTAAAAAGCTACTATACAAATAATCCTCTTGGCTGACACTGGTTGAAGTTGAAACAGTACATTGTTTGTGAAAAGCACCTGACTGCAGCTACTGCTCTTGTGCATTACTGATCTCAATGGTGGTGAATCTTAAGGGTTGAGTGAGTGAAATGGGAAAGTCTTTTGGAGAGGGACTGGATTTGAGAAGATCCATTTGGACAAGGAAATGTTGGAAAAATGTGTATACTGTTTGCTTATTTGAATGCAACACTATATCTCCTTTAGTTGTGTAAAATTGCTTTGTTATCATTTGGGGTCTTGTGTAAAACTGAGGTCATATTGTAAGTTGACATTTGATACGACAAACAGAGCAAATCATTTTAACTTTAGGGTTATGCTTGCATCTCAGACATCTGCCTGAGGCTGGGCTGGGCTGGGCTGACCTGACACTCTTATTTACTAGTATATCAGCACTGAACTAGAAGTAGCCATTGTCAGACAGGAACAGTAGGGGGATGACCAGATGTGCTTTATTTTCTCTTATAATGAATGCCAGAAAAAAAAAAACAATTCTTGGCTTACCCAGAAACATATTGGTGGGCACTTTGTATGGCCAGCATGTAGACTTGCCTAATATACTCCAATAAAACTCTTCCTTTAGCAACCTAACAAGATTTGAAAGTGCCAGTCACAGGGTAAACCAGGCGCTGCACAGTAATTCACTGAGGCATTTGAAAAATGACCAGCTGGCCAAGCTCCATTATACAGCACACTGCTCCAATTTTCACCTCATTTTCCAATTGTCGCTCCGCCAGCAACCTTTCAAAGCAAGGGAAAGCTTCTCTGCCCAGAAGCAGCATTTCCCAGTCACAAAGTTTCCAAGTGCATTGGTCTAATTGAGAAGAATATAATTCAATCTTAAATTTTGTGGCTACAAAATAATAAAGTATTGATTTTGCTTGGACAAAGTCTGTGGGAGTCACAATAGTCTACAGCTATGGCCTGTACATCATCCTATACAATTAACTAATTTTGCTTCATAAAGTCAAATGAAACCTGCTGAATAATGTTATGTTAACATATTGTAGCGATCTCGGTTAACGCAGGCAGGCGCATCACACATGTCATTCAGGGCGAGGTAATCGACACACAGCCAGAGGGCGGGCGCGAGACCTCTCGCACCAAAGCATAGCACAGATACCGCTGTGCAAAAGAGCTGGCTCCTTTGCAAGAAGCATATATTGGGCTTATGTCTTCATGTGTGATTACGTCGCCTACCAGCCCTACTGCAGCCCACACTACACTCTCCCCTGTTAGTCTCAAGTCCACCCCAGACTTGCTCACCAGGCTACAGTCTGACGAGTGCGTGCCGGGGTACCTGTGTCCACTTCTGACACCAATGTAGCGAAATAGGTCAAAGCTGGCAGCAGTGGCGGCTTATGTATATGGGAGAAATGGACGCTGCCCCACCAGTTTAAATAAATAAGTAATAATAATGATCTAAATTAAACTGTAGCTATTATTATTAACATTACCATATTTTTTACCTGCATTACAGTGCATATTTCTGTCACCCCTGCCGCACGCAGTAATGTGGTGGGCGGAACAGATCAGAAGCCTGTGTTTCCAATTGGTTCTGGTTGGTTCACTTTTCAATGGTAGGTAACCTAACGTTCCATTTCAATTAGAAGACCTATACCAAAGCCGTTGCGTAACCCTGGTTCCCTGAAAGAGAAAACGACCACCACCTGCGAGGTTGCTTCAGTCGCCCTCACAGGGTTTGATGGAAAAAGAGGAGGGTCTTCCTGTGAGTGATGGTTTTATTCCTTCGGTAGGCCCGACCGAGTGTGTCATCACAGGAAGGGGCCTTTTGACAGCTCTGGTATAGAGAGCTCAGCAATACCTACCCGAAGGGCAGGAATATCCCATACCTATCTGATGGTGATCGTCTTCGAATTGAAAGGGAACTGACGAACAGCTAAATACAGTACATTGTGTGTAAGTAGTATGCAATGTTTTATGTTATACGTGTATGTGGGAGAGGTGAAATACAGGGGTTATGGTTGGGGGATAAAATAAGAGTTGGTCCTCTGACACCCCACTGCTCTCAAAGTTCACCTGCTACTACTGGCTGGCAGGCAAATCACACAGGGCAAGGCAATCCACACACAGGTGGAGGGGGGTTGCGAACCTGGGACCTCTTGCACTAAAGTAAAGCATAGCGCTGATACCGCTGTACAAAGGAGCCTGCCCTCCGCCTGTGTGTGAATTGCCTCGCCCTGTATGATGCACCTGCCTGCGTTAACCGAGATCGATACAATATTTAATTACATACCACTTTGTAGTTTTACTTAACAAAAAAAGGTTTGTAGTTTCATTTATTACATGATGTCAAATAAAAAAAATCGAAATTACAGGCTTCTGTCAACACCCCGGTTTAAACGACCCCCTTCCCCAGTTTTTACTGAAAGAAAATGTTTCGCCATTAATTTCTGGTTTTTAATAACCATGTGCAAATAATGCCTGAGGGAAAATATTGCGACTCACGTGAATAGAAAAAGTATAGAAATAGTTGCTCTGTGCATTAGTAATTCGGATAATTGCTTGCATCATCACTGATGAAGTTTCAGGTGCCGAGACGTGCAGTTTCAAAGCAGATGATACAGACTCAGCAGTCTGATTGATTGTGCTTTCCTGTTGTTATGCTACAATTCATATATTGTATTTTTTTTAATGTATTTTTTTTTAGACACTGCAAGAGCTTGTAACTCAGATTTTTTTTATTTTATTTTTTTGTATTGAACCTTTTAATCCTATAGTGCTACTTTGGATGCTATGTTAATGTATTATTTCTTGTGTTTTCACACTGGACATTTCTTACTTACAGAGATTATGTAAAGACATTTATTTTAGTGGACCAAAAATTTAAACTTTAATGTTTATTTTGTTAAAATTATTTAAATGACTAAACAGTGGACATGCTGTAGCAACTTTGCATTGTGTTTCACCAGTCCACAGCACTTCTTGATTCTTTAGTGTGACTGTGTACTGTGCTCTACCCTGGAATTTAAGCATGCCTAAATGCAAATGTAATCTATCTACCTAAAGTTAACAATGCCATAATCCTAACCCCCCTATTTATTTATTTTGATAGTTTTATTTTAAGGTAACTTCAGAAAAGTTGGTTGAAACCAAATCCAAGGCAGATGACCTTTAAAAATCTAATTTGTGGGAATAATCCATTCTGTCAGGAATGTAGTATCACAATTGCCTCTCGAAGCATTAATTTAAAGCCCCTTTTTTCTATTTTTACACCCTCGTTTGATATGCACTCCCACCTCCAACTACAACATAAGCACTGATTTGAAAGTTCACTGAAAGGCTGACCCACTGCGTGCCAGTATGCCTATAGGAGAGTTGTCAGAATGTTATCTTGAGCTGACACCTCTTATAGTCAAGGTGATCTTCCTGTCAGATGATGCTGCTTGATATTTTTTTCCCCATGCGTGTGCACCAGCCAAACTGATGCTAATTCAATCCTATTACTGACTTATTGACAGGAATTGCAATGACAAAGGCCCTGCTTTTCTTGACCCAATCCTGTCGCTGCCAATCATTTACTGTTTGTTAGGGAAAGCTGGAGAAATGTGGAAGGGGGTTTTACTTATCTTTCTTATTTCTTTCAGGAGGAGCCTTTCATTGCATAACAATAAAATGAAACCCAAGTTTTGTTGCACAAACCGGAAATTATTTTCCTACCTGGTTACAATTGTACAACAAGGGAGGGGGTGGTGGTTTTAAGTATTGTGCTACCATGACAGTCACAGGGTTTGGAAAGACTTAATCAGACAGTATTTTTATGAATCTGTCCCATTCATATTTGATAAGGAAATAAGTTCAACTATGATTATTATATAGGAAACAGGTTTGAAATCCTGGTAAAAAGGGAATGCATTGTATCTATTGTATATGACAGTGGGGAAGTTATATTTCAAGAGACAGTGGAGGAAAAATATATATATATTAGTCTTTGTTTACTAGAGGTGAACAAAGAGATGTGCAAACCATGTCCTTTACTGTATTGTACCGAGAAGAGAGTGTGGTCAGAAAAATAAAAAGTAAAGTACTGTTCTGAAGTCAGAAACAGACGTAGTAACACACTTTTTACCATTGCTGTTACTTGTGCTGTACAGATTCCTGAAATATCTTTTTTTTTTTTTTTTTAAAGCATAATCACAATTGCTTGGATATTTTAATTCACATACCCTGAGTCATAAATAAAAAGAAAAACAAAGCCAAACAAATTATTCAACAAATCTTCAGTTAATAGTGAGAAGACAAAAACACACCGTGATGCAACAGACTGCAGTGGTGGTGCTCCGAGTGTCCAACATGTAGGACCAAATGATCAGAACCTCTTTGTCTGCTCGCTTAATTTCTTCAAACCAGTGAGGTGTTTTAGGGAGTTCTTGACAAGGGAAATCAAATCATGAATAAGAGTTAAAGTTCTGACATATTGTAATGTTTTGTGCCACATCCTGTGAAAATAGAGGCCTCGCTGTTTGTCTTGCTGAACAAGCGCCTGTAAACCCCAGCAGCATTTGTTGCTCCATCATAGTATTCTCCATGGCACTTATCAATAGGAAAATCTAATCCTAAGGACTACTTCTTTTAGAAGAGTATAAAGTGCCTGCTATCTGATGTCTGACGTGTTATAAAATTCTATAAATATCTCTTCTGTGTCAAGGTCATTCTTAATATACGAAAACTTACCAACACCTGCTCTCTAACCGAGATATTGGCAGTTTCGTCCATAATCATGTAAGAATATTCTTTCAGCAGTGTGCGCAGAACATCATGAGCCATAATTGAAATTATCTTCTTAATGTCATGAGAAATCCATTTGTAACTTTTGCTAGTCAGCCAGGATTTTAAGTCTGGAATGTCTTCTGCACGTAAAAGCAATAGCTGACTCAAATTTGATTCATTAGCTGCCCTCACATTGCTAGCCCCTGGCAGCCAAGATATAGTATGGATGACAAAATCCTGACCAGAGTTCTTCTGGTTTCTTTCCTTTGTTTTTGTTTGGCTTCCAAACAAGCCACAGCTACATAGCTGCTAATGAATCTACCATTGTACGATGCAAATTAGATTGTTTTTTTCTGTTTGAGCCAAACTGTCCTATTACTTTTTTTTCAGTTTTCAAAACCCTCTTTAACAAAAGCAGTGTAGGAGTCTCGATCCCTCAGAGTGGCTGAAAGAGGAATATGCATTCCATCTGCTGAGAAGCAGATCTTACATCCAAGCCAACTTGATTTCATTATCACTTAAAATCAAGTCAGCATTCATGCCATGTGCCAAGCCAGATGACCTGAGGGACTATCAGACCACTTCTGCTACTGAATGGTCCACAGCTGGTCTTGTGTCTTGACAATCGAGTTCTGCCTCATGCCACTTATAGCTTAGAGTTTGAATTCTGGGGAGGGACCACAGTCTCTTCATTGATGCTGCAGTTATGTTTGACTACACGCATCTTAGCTATAGTAATCATTTCTGTCCTAACATTTTTTAAAAACTTTTTTTATTTGTGATTCAACTACTGACCTTGTTGTGGGTAAAATGCTTATAACTTTTAAGATATATTTGAATGTCATCATCAGGCCAAATATAATTTAACACAACAATAAAAGATCAAGCATGCTGCTGAAGTTTACTTTAATTAGGGCAATAATTCTCAATCACAGGAAAATAATGTCACACGTGAAAAATGCTGTGTCATTATTATTGTTTTCACTATTATTATAATTGGGTTGCTGTGTAAAATTTCACTGTGTAATTTGTTTGTTATTGTTTTATTATTATTAGATTTATTGCTAGTGGTGGATGTGAGCAGTGTTTTGTTATGTTTTTTTCTTTCACTGAGATGCAGCTAATTGCCACTTGCTTCCTACATTGATTGCAATGCAAATCCATCTGCGTTCGCCCTATTAACCTTCCGAACCCTGATTGAGATGGATATAAAAAGGGAACAGAAACTGCAGATATATTTAGCTATAGAGAAGTTCAATGCATCTGTTTTCTGTTTGTTTACCTGTTCTCTAGTGGAAGCTGCTATCTTTTTTCTTGACTGCTATAGGATCAGTAGAGCCGAAGCAAACATCAAATTGGCTGAGTTTTGGATTGTATTTTTGTACATGTAGCCGAATGATTTAATGATTTTAGGAGGTATAATAAAGTGATATTTTAAATAAGGGTGTGCAATATAATAATGGCTGATGCTTGGAATGTTTTTTGTTTGTTTGTTTTGCAGTGTATTTTTTTTCTTTCTACATTTGCACCAAGTGACTGAGAGAATGCTTTATGTATTTTTGAGTACTGGAGACATGAGGACTTCTGTGGATTTAATTTATATATATATAGTAACAGTGGGTGCCGCCCACTTCTCCTAGCATGGACTTTCCAAGATCTCTGGGCTGGGGAGTTTCCGCACAGCTGCCAGGCAGGGACTTTCCAGGATCTCTGGGCTGGGGAGTTTCCCATCGCCATCTGCCTGTAGTTTCCCTCACCAACTATCAAGCAGGGTATTTCCAGTCATGTGCGGATTGGCTGAGGCGGGCACTGTCCCTCCAGCTCCCCTATAAAAAGAGCTGTGAGCAGGACCTCAAGGTTAGCCTGGAGAAGATGGAACTGTTACAAGATTCTGGATTGTTTAAACTGGTTATTTTGTTTGATTTATTTGTGTGCGAATAAACCAAGTGTTTACTTTAAGCAACTTTAAAGCAACCTTTAAAGCAAAGTATAGGCAGAAGTTATTGGTGAATACGTACCTGTGACAACACACAACTTAAATAAGCCAGAAAAACAAAGAGGTCTCTGTGGGGGGAAAGAAAGTGCCTTGCCACAACCGACAAGAGCAGCACGAACATTTAGAAGGGAATGCACTGAAACTGTGGGGGATCGGGCCATAGCACAGGGAACTGATATCAGAACTAAGGTCCAGGAGGAAAGAGCAGACCAGATGAGGCAAAAGAGAAGTGGAAACAGTCACACAGCATACCCATTCTTGCAGTACAGCTGCTCAGCAACCTGCTTAACTCTCAGTTCTGGCATAACACACTGTACTAGTTTGAGAGCCTTGGTGAAGAAGGTGAGTTACAGTAGTTTGTAACATCTTCATGATTTTACGCATAAACTGTGGGGGTTTGACTAAAATGTGTTTGACGACAGTGGTCTCCAGAGGACACACGGACTCCCATGAAAGCTATTTGCCACTCCTGTGAGCCAATAAACTATTACTGTACATGCACTACTGTAGAGGACTATAGACATAATCTTCACGGTACTGTTATATCTCCAATGAAGAAACAATGTACATTTAAATTTGGATTAATACAGAAATTGTAGCTTACAGCTAAAAGGATGAATTTGTGCTCAGAGTTCTTTCAAACAAACAATGTTGTTCAGGAATAATGTGTTTTGTTCGCTGTTAAAATTTATAACTAGTACCGATAGTGCCACCCTGAGGCCAGGCTATATAGTTTGCTGCATTATACTTTCACAGAAAGCTTACATCATGGTCTGATATTTTTCACTAATGTGAATGTGCTATGTTTTTATTGCTCTGGAAGACAGTGATATTAACAAATTGTGCAAACATCATTCATGTTTAAATGTTCATGTTTTGCACTGTTTGCAAGTATACCAAACTTATATGAAGTTCCTACATCTAACGAGCCCAAAACCAATTGCCGTATTGGTTGTTATTTGGGCCACTCATGGTAGGTGATATACAATAAAACCTGTTATTTTTGGTTCCCGCCCAAATCCCTATTGAAATTAATGGTGCAATACCCTCTACCATTTGTGTATGACAAAAAAAGGTACTAGAGCTATTCTAAAATCAAATATGGAAGTGACAGTATATTATTTAATTTTATATTTAATTCAATACCAAGTCATAAATACACTTACTACCTTCCATGTCCTACTATCGCTATGGTTGCCACTGACGCAAAGGGAGTCCATGAAGTTTGATAAACATGAGGGCCAACACAGGTTTCATTAGACTTCTCGAACGAATGTCGGTTCATGTGACTGAATCCACGTTGACTGTACTGCATGGAATCACACATGCGCAGTAAATAAGGGGAGTCAATTCTGTAGTCTGCGGCCACCTTCGTCTAAAATCACGGAAAGCATTTTTGCTGTTTACTATGGGAATTTAAACCGTGGGCACAGTTCTTTGACTTTTCTCACCATAATCTACAGGCAGATTCACATATACTTTTGGTGACCATCTTGTTCAGGCTGGAAGTAAAGCAGTTAAAGTTTGATAACCAAGAACGTTTGATAATGAAGACTACTAAACAGACTAATAACTGTATTATAATATAATAACGTAATATAACGTTATTTTACAGAACAACTAAAGTTTCAAGAATATGATCATTAGACAGATTGTAAATACATTTTTGTGTATTTTTTATAGCTTTGATTAAAAAAAAAAAAAAAAAAAGTGCTTGCGATGTAGGCTAATCTAAGCTATTTAAATACTACAATATGTTGCACTATATTTGTTTATATCTAAACATTTGATATACAGTGGGTATAATTTATATTTTATTATTTATAATTACCTTGTCATTGGATGCAGTGGTTGATGAGGCTGGTCAGAAACTGTTGATTTATTTTCACATGCTTGGGGTTCGGGTTGAGTTTTGTGGATTAAAATTTTCCCTCTAGCTGCAATCTGCAATTCTAGTGTTTTTTTGTACCTGGCTTCTCTCATGGTTTAGTAAATCTGTATTGTCCAATGCAAAACTTTATCAGCATAAACCAGTATAGTAGTACGTCACTGGAAAATTTCAGAGAGCAATGACAGTTTATGTAACACATCATAAATCACACGAGATCTAGGAGAAATTCAGGTGACCAAAGCTTTTTGAGCAATCTGCTGTAGTTTGCTTTGTCTGCAGAAGACCGCTTCTTGTTTACTGATGCTTCTTCAAAAAATGAGCACACACTTCAAAACCATCCCAGACAGCATGAATAGTCCACTATTAACTATTAACCCATCTTACATCTAGTAGGTGATCATTTTTTCTCATGTATAGCATCCAAATCTTCTGAAATTCTTGGAGCTGCCGCTGATTTGCAGCTGACCTTTTATGAAAAAATTGAAATGGTTCATTCCAGTGGCCTCAGAAATGCTGTCCCCAAGTTCCACTCTATGGTTGAGGCAGTGCCACACGACAATGTTGGAAGATTTGTCAACCATTCGTTTTGCTATTCCAGATTTATTTCTGAGAACTACACTTGCACCATCACTAGTAAAGGCAACAAGGTTCTACTGCAAATATGCATTGTCAAACCTGTGCTTCTGAAGACCCTTCAACGTGGCTGTCACTATAGTCTCTGTAGACTGATCAGGACGTTTGACCAGTTCCAGCAACATGTGAGTCTCTAGTTTTGTCATCCTTGTAGTTGAGAAATTGATTAATGTTGAAGAACTACTGAGAGTTATCGACTGATCAACTAAGAAAGAAACTTTACCACTGATATCAAGACTCTTGGCAGATGCTTTTCCGACCATTTCATCACAAACATGATAAATCATTAGGGTGCCACTGCATCTTGAGTGCAGACTGATTCCTAGGTTGACTACATTTATTTCTTGCAGTTTGGCAAGGTCTGGTGGTCTCCATTGGTGTGATCCAGCTTTGCAGGTGTCATCAACTTCGCTTCTTGTCATCTTTTCCACACATTTATGCTTGACGTCCGCTTTATGATGTTCCAGGATAGTAACTGCCTTTTTATGTGCATTAAATTTCTTGGGCTTTAATTTAATTTTTTTTAGGTAAAGATTTTTATTACTGCTTACATGTTTTGCCGTTATATCCAACTTGAATATTTTGCTATTCTGGTGACAGCGAAATTCTTTGGCTTTTGAAAAAACTGCGGCCAGATAAATGGAGACAAACAGTACAGCCCAGCTTACCATCCAGGCAATTTTTTTTTTTTTCTTCTGAATTTGCAGCTCCCGATTTTAGGTGTTGTTTTTAGGAACCCACTGCATTCTCTGATTCTTTATCAGTAATCAACTCCCCCAGTGTATCACCAAATCTGTTGCTGCAATTTATACTTGCTATAGCGGTAGTTTCTGACAGTGGCTATGTTATTACTGCTTTTCCTGTGTAGTATTTGCCGTCAAATTCATCAGATGAAATGTCATTGTTACTTTTTTTTTTCGTTTTTTTTTTTTTTGCAGAGTTGTCTAAAATAGGCCAACAATGTGTGATGGCAAGACTTTTTCACAGCTTTTGGAAATTTTGATGTACGATCTGAATTGTATTTTTTTTTTTACAGATTTGATGCTTGGAACAGGCTTGCTTAACGCCTGTCAATATGAACTTGTGGCTACGCCTCCTTTCATACTGGGATAGCCTACCAAAGAGAAGGGCTCTTAACTTTAGAGTTATATTGGTTGATTTTTCTGTCATTTAATATATCACTACTACATGCTTGACGTGTCAGACAAGTAAACCAATCCAAACCGTGCAGTACCTTGCTCGTGCTAGCCCAAGCAGTCATAGTCTGACAGTGAGTGGCAGGAAACACTGACAGCAGGACAGGTTGGTTGGTATACCGGTAGTGCTTAATATTAGGCTGATGATTATTTTCCTGAGGATTGTGAGTTTTGGCCGGGATCCAGTAAGATTTAAATAAACATATAAAAAGAAAATACTGACTTTCAAATAGATGGCGGAGTGGCGCTGGCCCCATTACATCCCTGCTCGCAATAATCCAGAACTTCTTTATTCTGGAATCCGGCATGATTTGTATATCTTTTCTGCCTAAAATGAATGTAAATCTGACCGGTCAGTCCGACACCAAGTTTATAATCAATGTAATCTAACTGGTGAGTCTGACACCAAGTTTATAATCAATGTAATCTGACTGGGCAGTCCGACATCAAGTTTATAATCAATGTAATCTGACTGGTCAGTCCGACACCAAGTTTATAATCAATGTAATCTGACTGGTGAGTCTGACACCAAGTTTATAATCAATGTAATCTGACTGGGCAGTCCGACATCAAGTTTATAATCAATGTAATCTGACTGGTGAGTCTGACACCAAGTTTATAATCAATGTAATCTGACTGGGCAGTCCGACACCAAGTTTATAATCAATGTAATCTGACTGGTGAGTCTGAGTCCTGACAGTCAAGTTTATAATCAATGTAATCTGACTGGTGAGTCTGACACCAAGTTTATAATCAATGTAATCTGACTGGGCAGTCCGACACCAAGTTCATAATCAATGTAATCTGACTGGTCAGTCCGACACCAAGCTTATAATCAATGTAATCTGACTGGTCAGTCCGACACCAAGTTCATAATCAATGCTCCATCTACAGTTACATTGTCCATTAAATTCTAACATCTGATTATTTTGTCAAAATACACACAGGGAATGTACTATTGTTATAATACACTCTGGGCTCCAGCCAGTCTGCTTTTTTATCTTAACTTGCCCATCTGTTGTGAGTTTCCTGACACAACAATAGAAGATACATTAAATAGAGAATTTTTTTTATATATTAAAATAAAAATCAGTTCTGAACAACTGAGTGTGATTACACATGCCACCTACAAATGCTAGTCATGTGTGGAATACAGTAGCTAAGAGAGTCAAAGAACATAGAGGACCAGCTAAATTTAAATGAAACTGACTGATGAGAGCATAGCTGTCACCAACACTGCTAAATTCCTTGTATTCTTACACAGGGTTGATGACAAATTCAATGTCTTCGAAGAGCTCCTTGATCTACAGATCTGTTTGAAGCAATGTCTGCTGCTGCTGAAAAGCATAGTTCTGTGACGAGACAACAGATCCAGCCATGATCAGTGAATGGAATGACATGGATACGATGTGTCAGGCTGGAGGTGTCGATGTTAAACTACATTGCATAATCCAACCGAGAAGTTCCAAAGTAATTAAGTTGGGAGATGGCATGAGTATGATTATTATGACAATTGATTTTGTTAACCTCACCATAGGCAATTTAGAAATGTCCTCAGCAAGCAGGAGGCTAAATACATTTTAAAAAATACCGATAAAAATCTCTAGACAGCCTCTTATAATTCTCAGCTGTAAGCATCACCAACTCAGTTCACATTTAATATATCTATATTTAAAACAAATATAACATATACATTAACAGCAAAATCATAACTATATTTACAAACATTTGTGTAGAGGCTTTCTCCTCTTTATAGAGATTTTAAAACAGACAAATAAAACAAAACATTTTTATTGAAACAATAATAATAATAAAAACAATATATATCTCAATAATCGACTAAATAAATCAATAAATAATCCATAAAGAATTAAAAAAAAACAAAAAACTAATCGTTATTTGAACTAAATACAGTCAAACTGAAATGAATTAGAACATTGGAGCATAAGTGACAAAAACTAGAAGAAAAACTATTGACAAATAAAATTAATTCACAAGGGAGAACAACATACCTGCAATAACGTGCACAAAAAAATAATGTCAACATGCTTTATTGACAGCCTCTTATAATTCTAATGATGAAAGATACAATTCATCTTTCTGTGGAAATCTCCTATCAAAACGATAATGTAATAAATAATATTTATTCTAAAATAAATTAAGTTGATCCTTTCGGGGATTGAAGACTTTGTTGAGGCTGGTTGTTGGTCCTATCAGGGTTTGAAGACTTTGTTGCTGAGAGGAGAGCCATTACTGAACACTTCAACAGACTGAGTTCCAAACCAGCAGACCAAAAGTCTAAGCTTCGTTGATTACAATTCCAGTTGTAGTTTCCTCTCATGTAACATATAATTAACTGTTTGGTTTGGTTTGGTTTAATTTTTTAGTAAAACTTGACGCAGTTAACTATAAGTATTCTACCTCATTATTGTATGAAGAATAGTTAAACAATATACTATTAGTAAGCTTAGTGTGATCTATTCTAAGATTGTCTACAACATTTCAGTTTAGGCTGTATGTGTGTGTAGGTGGGTCAAGGTTGCCAGATTTTATGCAGATTATAGCCCAAAGTCACTTCAAAATAAGCCCAATTATTTGTTTTAACTGAAAGCAAGCTTATTATTAATACGCAGGTCTATGCATTAAAAAAAAAAAAAAAAAAAAAGCAAACAAAAGCTTTTGTAAGAAAAGATACCTGGTACAGCTCATCCAAACGTCACTGTCAACAAATTTGTACAGAAGCTCTGAAGGGACAAATCAACATTTATACCAGGACAGCAACTGAATTACAGCGATATTACCAAAAGATATTGTGTCCTTCCGGTCAAAAAAAATAGTCCCTGAGGACCATTTCATTGTGAAATATATATATATATATATTTTTTACTTTATTTGCCATAAAAACATTAAAGAACATTGACATTTATAGTGGCATTTGAGATTAAATAGCATTTGGAACTGAAAGCAGACAGATTTCTAGAGCGTCTGATATTCAGATTTTACCCAATTTAACCCGATTCCCCCCCAACCATGTTTTTTTCTGCATTCGGGTTCTTGAGGCATGAGCTGGGGGTGTATGGATAGGACCGAAGAAGCAGAAAGGATCAGTTAGTAGGACAGAGTGCAGGCTAGAAAGGACCGGACTTAGGATAGAGGAGCGGGCGAGGCCCACTCTAGTAGCAGACCAGCGGAGCTGTATATGGAAACTAGGATAGAAAGTGATTGCTGACTGAGGACGATCATGCCGACACAACCCAGGGACAAAGGACCAGCTGCCTGGACCTGAAATAAGGACAAGGCATAGAGGTTAATATGGGACTCGAGCATGGAGTAACCACGTCCCGAAATTAAGGCAGAGTATAGAATAGAGCCTTGAGTGAGGTTGAGTGACATGCGCAGGAGCTGCTAAAGGACAGTGTGTGGCCGGGGGTCTGCTCTGACTCGCATGGCGAGAACCCCCCTGAAGGTAAGGGAGGCCTACCCCTGAGGTCGGGGAAGCGAGACTTACTTGCCCCCCAAAGGATGGACCACCGGCTCCTTGCAAACTCTCCCATGCCGTGAGATGAACAAAAGACCCTTGCAAAGGAGGTGACTGTGCATGTATTGAATGGAATGATTGGGGGGTGGAGTCGAGGAGAGAGGCCTGCTCTGGAAGTGAGGGTGGAGACGAGCAGGGAGGCCTGCTCTGGAGGCAAGGGTAGAGAGGTGGGTTGAGAACCAGTGACGTGTGATGATAGCAGTGAGAGGAATTGATGAACAGAGGGTCTGATGGGGGTGGGGTGGGGGCAGGGTTTCCTGCTGTGGAGATACCTTGACGTTGAAAAGAAAGAGGGGATAGGGAACATGATATTTGATGGCTGAATGAACTGACCATGCTGAAATTAGTCCATCTTGAGGTACGCAGCCAAATGATGAAGTAAGCACCGAAGGCGGCTGTGATGCAGATGATAGCCATAGATAGATCCTTGTAGATGGGAGAAGCAGCTTTTCCAAAGAGTGGAAATTAGCAAATGGAGAATGTCCGTTGATATAGACAGCCGGGAAAGTGAGGCAGGGAGAAACCTCTTAGGAATCCCAGGGAGGATCAGATGAACTGTTGGTATGGAGAGAATGGAGGGAGATGGAGAGAATCCCTAGCATGGACAATGAGAGCCAGTATCTGGGTTAGATTGAAGGAATAGAATTATTCGATTCTGGGCACAGAAGGTTGAAAACATTGAGCAGGCTAATAAGAAGCTCTTGAAGAAGGGGCGAGGGCTGCAGACATGCAATGCTGAGCAGATTGAAGGAGGTTACGAATGTATGAATCAGCTCCTGGGAAAGCTCAGCGCCTTCACCACATATTCTGGAAATGAGGGCAGAGACGAGATGTTGCCATTCTGTGTGTTAGTTAATACGGGATGGATCAACGGTTTGCTACTATCATGTCTGATTGAAATGGAAAAGGTGAACTCACATTCAGAGATTTGGGTTTCGCAACTCCAGTTATTCTCCTAATAGTGAAACTCCTTAACTCATAATAAAGACAGATTTTCAGTCTCATACCACATCTCTCACCATGTACTAATGCTGTAACATTTGAGAGGATGAGCGGACATATGAATAGATTGCTGAGGAAGTCAAGTGCCCCATGTTTTGATTAGATGGGGATTAGAGTTTGCCTTGATTATGAAAATGCTGCCACAGTCTGCGTATTAAAGGAAAGATGGAGCATTGGAAGCTCTGGAGAAGTACAGTTGCAGATTTAAACTGTAAACTAAAGCAACTTTTGCATGCTGCAGTAGTGAGCAGACATAAAGAGGGAGCGGAGATCTGCTGTAGTGAGGAGGGATTAACAGTAGAGGGCAGGATCTGCTGAACAGTGCAGAGGTCTTAGGAAGTAAAGGATGGAGTACTATCAGTAGTGTGAAGAGGCTTGCTGTAGAGAGCACAGATCTGCTGAAGCGATCCATAATAGTGACCGGTGGACTGCCATCAATAGAGTGCGATGGTCTGCTGCAGAGTGTAGGGATCTGCTGAATGCGGTGGATATTGGTCTTTGAGTTTTAAAGCAGTTTTATAGGGAGCCAGAAATGGGGCTACTTTTGGGCAGAGATGAAGAATGCAGAGATCTGTGGCTGCTGCAGAACCTATTGATTTGGTCTGGAGCAGTTTATGACTGTATTGTCTATTGGGAGTAGGAGGACATTGACTGAAACGTTGATAATCGTAGGACATGGTTCCGTGTCTGACTGGCGGCTCACATTGATGAAATAATGACTTTGAAAGTTGAATGAAGTGTCTTGATGAAGTTGGTCGGTTTGGAGGAGCGGAGCGACATGAGGAAAAATGAATCTGGGAACAGGAAGAATTCGCAGGAATGCATGCCTGATGCAGGAAAGCTGGAAGTTACTGTGATGGTAGATTCTGAGCATCTCAAAAAGCAGCTGAGCACGTTGCTTCATGACCAAGTCCTTGAAGAGGGGAAAGAGTTGAAATTGAAGAATGTCAGTTGATATAGGTAGACAAAATGTTGAGGCAGGAGGGGAACTGCAGGAATGGATAAAAGTTGGAGTGAGCTTCGCTGCAATAGCAAACTGGCTTAAAGACTGTATATAGAACTTGTGGTGTTATACTGCCATCTCAGTTTTTGTCATCTTCAAGAGAAACTGACCAATAATTTTGGATGCTGTTTTCACACCGATGACCGGTAACCGAAATAATGAAAGTCCATCTTGCTCTGAAATGTGAGGAATTATGTTTCCAAGGTAATTAACACCAATGGGTACTTTTTAAAATATTTTGTAAAACTGATGACAGGGCACATAGAATCAGCATGCTGGGCAAACATGTAACCATGAGTACTGTCACGGTTGACCTCATTGATATCTTTTTGGTTTTTTGTTTGCTCACTAAACAACAGGGTCACAACCTCCAGGTCATTTTCATCTGAATTGATGACAAACGGCTTCTGTGTCAGGCTGTGCAGTCCCTCCCATCCGTGGTAAACTAAATAGAATTGCGGGTGCGTTCTCGTACTCGAGGGTTTTTTGTTTTTTATTTGCCATCCCAGATGTGCTGCGTCTGGCTGCTCTTGTTTGCTGTCACATTGCGACTAATAATGCCTTCTCCAAACCTTTGGGAAACTTACCAGCAACATCACCAATTTATACTCTAGTTGCATAATTAATGACTTTTTCTATTTGTTTGATGTATATAATGAAACATAATTACATTTAATGATTATCACAATGTATCACACATGGGGATTGCATTCATTTGCAGTCCATTCTAATTTTTATTTACATCCTACAGTTAATTTCTAGATTATCAGATTATAACGTTATAGAGACAGTTTGATGTAATTGTTGAACATTAACTTTATTGTAACAGTATACATTATGTTTAATTTACTATTAATTACTTCATGAATTCATTTATTTATGCCAGTAACACTTTTAAATAAGTGTCTGCAATTCATCATGCATTAGAACAGACGCTTATTTTAAAGTGTTACCATGTATTTAATATGGCGTTGACAAGGCTGTTCACGCTTCTTTGCAAAAAGATAACATGTTGTTCAACTCTACTAACAAGGGGGCAGCAGTAGTTTTAATAGCTATTTGAATTACGAGTCTCTTTGGTTTACAGCCGTAGCCAGCATCCCACAGTTACTTTTCAAAGCTGCACTGCACAGTGCTGGATCTGCATAGATTTTTTGAGGGTAGAGCTTCATGACATCATGCAGCATCCCTAGCAGAACGGGATTTTGTGCAAAACTGCAGAAATCTGTACTAGAAGAACGCACCCTGCATGTCGAACCAGATTTTGTTTAAAAGCCCAACCGCTGTGTCAGCAGAGACAGCAGGAGAGATTTTAATTTTGTTTAAATCTGTTTCTGATAAATGTCGTCCCTTCCCAAATGACCAGACAGGGGAATAGCGTGAACCAGCTGCAGCAAATCCTCCTTAAAAGGCTGGGGAATGAGCAACTGGTGACACACTTATCCAGTCTGTGATAATTTTTCAACACGGTACAAGAGGTCTCTATTGATTTCAAAGTGAGGGTACGCAGCGGCGTATCTGGGCTCGATCACCCGATCATTAACCACAGCTGCTTGGTCAAAGAGCCTGCCCAGCACGTCGTCGCACCCTTGCTTGAGTCGGAAGTTACGGGAACAAGCTAAAAAATCAGCTCCCACGGCTTCCATCTCGGGATCAGGTCCGTCCCGAGCAGAGGCAGCCGAGCCTGACCCCTGCGCTGGCTCTGCAGCCTTCCCCCAGACTCTTCACCAATCGCCCCCACCTGAACTTTCTCAGACCCGCTCCATTGCCAGCCCTCATTCTTAGCAGCCCGGCGTTCCCGTTTAGTTTTCCGGGGTTTAAATCTATGGCAATACCAAGCCGAGTCACGAAAGGAAAAAATCTCTCCAATTACTTCCTCTTTCTAAGCCAATAAGGAGGATGGGGCCATCACAGCAGCTAGCCAACCCTTAAACTGCTCGCAGTCCCATCCCAGAACTACCAGCACTGGCAACTGAGAACACAAACCCACTTGTACTAGCCAATTTTAAAATTCACATTAACTTTTGGATAAGTGCGCAAATCCCCATGAACACATTTAATATGCACCCGTCCCAATATTGGCTTATGCCCCAATGAGATTAAGCTCTCTTGTATTAGGGACTGACTACAACCCGAATCCAAGAGAGCCTGGGTTTGTGTACCATCCACGGTAACAGGAATAACAAACCCGTCTGCTGGAGTGACTGAGATAATTGCACATTCTTACCTGGTCGGATGATGTCACATTCCATAGCAGGGCAATCCCGAGCAATGTTACCCACCTCCCGGCTTGTCCAACACCTCGGTGGGCTAGTTTCCTGCCTTGGAGCTTCAGCATGCGATTGAAAAACTGGAGCCATCAAAGAAGCTTGATGGTAGTTTGAAAAAGTCAGCAAGGACAATCTGTAAAAGTGAAAAAATAAAACCTGAAAATCAGTACTTCCAATTTTCAGATTATCCTAACTTCATTTTACATACTGCTGTTTTGAAAAAATCCCAAAACATCAGATTTAAAACAAATGATTTGGTTGGTAATAGGAAGCAATGATAAATTAAATTAAATGTGGGTTTGTTTATTCAGGACACTCCTCGATTGTACTTTTGGCCTTCGTGAGTCTGATCAAAAAAACAAAATACAATTTTCAGTCTGCAAAAATTAAATAGTTTCATTTTGTCCCTGAAACCAACCATACAATGAAGTGCTAATACAATACTGTCTGGAGCTTAGGCCTGGTATGTCATTATTTTTCCACTAAACCGATTTAAAAAAGGAAAGTATTCATTTTGGCATATTGTACCAAATCACAAGAGCTGCAGAACCAAAACACTGCTGTATTCAAAATACTGCATCAAACCTAAAAAAATAACACCAAGTCAATTTCATGTGATACTGCTTCATTACCAAACTGATGGATGGAGTCACCACAGTAGAAAGTAGAAACAGAGAAGCTGAAACAAAACTCTCTTAGATTGTCATCGACTGGTTCTAAAAAATACAAGAGATGCCTTATACAGACCATAGTGCCGCTCTGATACCTTATGATATTACAGTTCCTTACATAGACTGCACACACTTTACATAAATAAATCATTTCTAAATGTACATAGAAAAGTGTACAGTGTAGAAGTGACTGCAAGTTGAACACCTAGCCTTCCTGATATGTTTGTTTTCTGTTGGTATGCGTCAGTCTTTGCAAAATAAGTTAGAGACTTCAGTTTCACAATTTGTATTATTGTAGTCCACACCTTGAGTTTCGAACCACTGGATTTGGGATCCATCAGTATTTCTGAAAGCTTCTTGCCCTCTCCAACCAGTCGATCGCAGTTAGTTTAAACTCTGTACAGCTGTGGCCAAAACTTTCACATCACCCTGACAAAGAGATTTTGACAATCTCATCTAGAACCAGAATACCATTTGTTTAGAAAGACTCCAGCTGTGAAAATCGGCTAGGTGGAATTTTTTTAAACAATGCTGACCTTTATCAGATTTAAGTACCAAGCTTCAGTATTTTTCGCTCCTGAGGCAATACATTTCTAGTTACGAGACATTGTGTCTGAGTGGTGCCATACCGCCCTCTGGTGGACAATGGAGATGGTTCAGTTTGTAATTAAAATACATTGGCTTCAATGGGAAAGCAGTATTCTTGTGAACTCGTAAATGTACAAACATTAAAAATGTAGTGTTAAAGCCTTACTTAGATTACTTAAATTAAGTCTGTTTTATTTTTGTAACTTTGAAATAAAATGTATTACTTTCAACATTTGTTTTGATTTTGACTGTTGAACTGCACTGATATAATAATAACATTGAATTGAAACAAGATTGAATATTGTCTAAACCTTAAATCATGCCGTATCAATCATATTAGCCAGAATTTAATGATTACTGTAAAATATATATTCAGATGCTCAGTGTAACTCTTGATTACACTTGAATGTGAATGTAGTTTTGATGGTATAGAAGTTATAGTGGTAAAACCCTAGATAATTATAGTAAGGTATTGCTTATGAATAATTGGGGGCCCGCGTCTTGAGATAGTATCCAAATATATGTTTACTTGTCTCGAGCTTAAGGATTTATGTTACAAATACTTTATCATAACTTTTATCACCACACACTGGTTTCAGTACAACAGACATTTCTTTTTCCAGTGTGCCTCTTTGGATCATGCAATTCACAGTGACCAAGTGTAAACACTTAGTTGGATATTATTGACGGACATACATGGTGTCTGGCATATCCAAATGTACAGCATAACGGTGTCTGTATTAGTAAGGAACTACTGTAATATACTTTTTTAAATGACAGCATGCTTTTTACACATACATATAACCCTTTCCCAAACAACGTATTAGAAAGTAAATGTACCAGTATTTCCTGCACTGTCTAAAGCAGGGGGCGATTAGGGAGGAGACAGCTGACTAAGCAATGCTTTCGGTTGTTTGATACGTGTCAAGATGCTTTTATCAGGTCGTCTTGGTGACATTAAAAATGTTTCTGAACGAGGTGAAACAAAACGGTGCTGGCACGGGTTGTGGCTTCGGGTCGGATCCTGTAGTAGCGGGTGCGGGTCAGAAGCAGGTCGTAAAAATCGGACCTGCATAGGACTCTAGTGCGCGATGTGTGTGTACGCCATACGCTAGCTCTCCTGTGTGAGCTGAAAAAACAACTTTGTAGAACAGAATCATTGACAACACGCTTCAGTGCATTCCACACTGTTTGAGTGCATTCATCCTCAAATATGTAAATGGTTGCATGTTATACCCCAAAAATGATGGCAAGTTTATAGCTCTATTAATAGCCAGCAATAGAAAGATAAACTTATAGCAAACATATTGTCAAGAAAAAAAATCCACATAAATATATTAACATTATTATACTTATTGGATGCTATTTTATGTCTAGTGGTGTTTGAATAATGAATATGTATGTTTTTTAATGGCTCTGTACATACCAATGTAAAAAAAAAAAAAAAAAAAACAGAAAACTTTGTGTCATCTTTTCAGGCAAGCCCACAACTTTCCCTGTGAGATTCAAGCGTGCTAATGGATACCCAGTGGACCTCTACTACCTGATGGACCTCTCCTACTCAATGAATGATGATCTGAAAAAAGTAAAAGACCTGGGGACAGATATACTAAAGGCTCTTAAAGAGATCACCCCTTATGCATGAATAGGTACCATCTACATGTATCCATGTAAATGTTCAGTTGCGCCACATACCAATTATTTATTTAACTAATTAATTAATTTTTTTTTTTTTTTAATTTAGTCAGCTAGTGGTTTTATCCTGGTTTTCTCCTCAATTTGTAATGCCCAATTATTATTTTTGTCCCGGGTCACCGCTGCAACTCCCGCGCCAACTCAGGAAATGGCAGCAGACACACGCGTCCTCGAAAACGTGTCCAGCCAAGCCGTCTTTGTTCCACGCTGCAGGCCTACTGGAAAGCCATCAGACCTATAGTATCGGAGGACAACACAGATCTGAATGGCTTCTACAGTAGACCCGCAGGGGCCCTATCAGCCACAGGAGTCGCTGTGTGCAGTGAACCAAGGATTACCCTGCCGACCTGAACCCTCCCCACACGGACAGCAGTCGGCCAATTGTGCTCCGCCCCCTGGGAACTCTTGGCCACGATCGGCGATAGCATAATCTGGACTTGAACCAGCGATCTCCAGGCTATAGGGCGCATCCTGCACTCCACGCGTAGTGCTTACTAGAAGCACCAGCCGGGAGCGCCTGCCACATACTAATTTTGCCACAGAAACAAAAACCTAACAGACCATTGATTTATAAAGGACTGCTGTTTGTTGTTTCATGTGTCCCCCAATCTAAGCCTGATCCTCACCAGCATATGGTCCATATATGTGTAAATATCATTTTTTATTTGTGGTATTGATTATAGGGTTAATAACCTACAGGATTAATCAAACAGCTATCCAAACTGGTTTCCACAGAGAAAGCTAGGGGAAGGCAATAGTCAATCCTCAATTGACAACTCTCTGTTTAAAAGGTGAGGCTGTTCCCCAGAAATGTGAGAGAAAGGTAAGCTTGTATAATATTTTCTTTACAGTATATATATCTGCTATGTGAGTCCCCTCCACAATATACCTCCAAACACATCCAAACCTAACGCATTAACTTCCTCTTTCCCAGGGTTTGGCTCTTTCGTGGACAAAACGGTTTTGCCATACACAAACACCCACCCGGACAAGCTAAAGAAGCCATGTCCAGATGGTGAACAGTTTTACCAGGCAGCATTTGGTTACCAGCATGTACTGAGCCTGATGGATGACAGGAACAAATTTCAGCCGGAGGTCTCGGCTCAGTACATCTCAGGAAACCAGGACTCACCTGAGGGAGGACTGGATGCTATGATGCAGGCTGCAGTCTGTGGGGTACAGGAGGGGGGTTGTTGTTATAAGTCCATCTGTGATGTACTATCATGTCATGCTCATAATTATGACTTAATTAAGCATTAAGAGGCTGTGATTAACATAAGATAATCACAGCACTAAAACCTTTCTCATTTATTTTAATAACACACTGGAGTTGCCTTTATGCTTTTTTTTTTTTTTTTTTTTTTTTTGACCAGACAACTTTATTGGTGTATTCCTCTTCAAAGACACTGCTAAACATATTGAAACATTTGTAATATTTAGTACAGATTTTATCATTGAAATTTATACCCACAAGTCTGCATAGATATTTTGTACTTTACTGTGCTTTCTCTTGCATTTTTATTTTCCTTGCTCTACTTTGTTTTTTACAATGCTTTACCTTGCATGTTTGTGGTTTACCTTCTTTACCTGCTCTACCATGATTTCATTTAGCTTTTTCTCTTTGTTACTGCACTTTTCTTTTGATGGGTCCCATCATCCAACCTGGCAAGCCCACTTCCTGCTGTCATACAAAACTAATCAATAAGCTAATTTCGTGCATTTTTCAAGCGAGTATGTGTTGTTTGCTCATAGGGTACAATAAGAAAATTACCAATAAAAAAAAAAAAAAAAAAAAAAATATATATATATATATAATATATATATATATATATATATATATATATATATATATATATAATATATATATATTCATGTCCTTCTCACTGTAAATCCTTGGAACTGAAGTCAGAAGTTTCATGGGCCTAGTATTCTATTGTATGCAGTTTAGGACCAATTTTGATACTGTTGTATAATATACTACATCATCTGACTGAGAACTGGGTATCTTTAGTGTTCAAAATGCCAACAAGCTTTTGAGGGTCTCAGACTGAGACTGATTATTGATAATTAGTACATCTAAAATTGAAGTCATGAAGTTTCCCTCCCCTTGCACCCCCGCATTTTGGTAATTTTGCCACCATTAAAAAAAAAAAAAATCCCACCAAAATATTTAATTATTTGTTAGAGTTCCATGTTAGAGAATACTTACAATCACTTAAAAACAGTCTTAGCATAATACAGTGTGACTTTAAAATAGTTTCTATGTGACCAGAGTTTCAAAGTTCAAAACTCTGACTCATTTCAAATAATTGATAAGACTAATTAAACCATTTATAGGTTATTTAATGGCTATTTAAATAGCCATCCTCTCACTCTTGGTACTGTCTTTTATTTATTCATTTTTTAAGCAACTAGCTAATTTGAGTACATTCCTTGTGTATAATTTGCGGCTAATTAGTTTAAGTAGCCATAATTGTGTTATATACGTATTGCTACTTTTCTACTGAGTTTGTTGTTATAATAATAATAATAATAATAATAATAATAATAATAATAATAATAATAATAATAATAATAATAATAATAATAATAATACGTTTACGCTTTGGCATTTGTTTTCGTTTCAATTTTTATTCATTGCATCAGGCTCTATTAATTGACGTTGTTAATACGTTTTAATCTGGTGGATTCGGGTTCTCCTAGTGCCTAGTGTCTGGGCTACATCCCGCGCACTGACGTAGCTTTAATACACATAATGTGTATTTATACTAAATATAATTTATGTATATGTATCATAAATATATCTATTATATATATATATATATATATATATATATATATATATATATATATATATATATATATAGTTTTCATCGTGCACGGTATGTGATTTTTGTAAACAAATTTGTTTATGTTATTTCCACAAATCACACCAACGAGAAGTAGGGGACTACTCATCCGTGGATTAATAGTTCGACCTAGTGGCGCAACGACAGCACAGATGTCGTTGGGGGACCGTGGGGATTACTATAATCTAGGGGATGACACTTGTCGGGCTATGAATACTTATGGAAGTTACTGCATTAACTGTCATTACTAATAATGTATATTACATAATAATATAACATCAAAAACCAGACATTGTGGTTTTACAGTTGCTTTAGTCAACAAATCAGCAGAAGTCGCACCCGCGTAATAAGAATAAATCCTAATAATAATAATAATAATAATAATAATAATAATAACAATAAAAAGTAGCAATACGTATATAACACAATATGGCTATTAAACGATTTTTAAAAATACTATATAAAAACAAAGGGAGGGAGATACGAAACAGGTAACAGTGGTCCAATATTTTTAACTAAAAATAATGTTTCCACTCCAACCAAAAGAGGGAGTCATCAAGGGAAACTGTGGTTGTTAGCTGTTACTAAGACAGCAGACTTGCTTGGCAACGGTGCGTCACTCGCGCAGTCGCAGCGACGAAGGACGATGCATTGTGGGATTGGAAGTCACTCAAGTACTGAGCACTCAGTGATTGCAGTAAATACAGAGTTTGTCCAGAGAGCTGTTTGTTTTGACACATTACTCCAAATTTTGTGATCGATATCCGGAGCCATTGCCATGAACGAGTCGATAGCGAAGAAGACCCAGGAGACCCTGGGGAAAGTGATTAAGAAACCACCGCTTACAGAAAAACTGCTGAGCAAACCGCCGTTTCGATTCCTACATGACATCTTCACAGAGGTAAGAATAAGATAACGATGAAAAAAAGTCTTCACTTTCCTTAAAAAAAAAAAAAAAAAAAAGTGGGCCAGTGGAATTAAACTTGTACAACTTATTTCTGTTATTTCTGTAACGCTGGTTGGTGTCTGTCGATATGACCAGACTAGATTTAAATAGTAATAGGTACGGACATTCATATTTTGAAAATCAAATGTTAGATTTTTTAAAGCTTTTAGATAAAATGAGCAACATGTATAACTACACAGTTTACTGCAGTGAACGCCGTCACTGATGTTGTGTCCTCCCGGCGTCCCCTGGTTGCTAGGCATTCCTGTCTCTGCTCAGGTACACACTAAATCACGAGGCCTGGCTGGTAGTTTTAACAAGGCAAAGCCGCCCTAAATTGGGCATTTACAATTAAGGTCACCACTTCTGATCCTTTCTTTTATTAATTCAAAATAAAATGAATGTAGGTTGCTTTGAGAGTATCTGTTTTGGAAAATACAGTATATATTTATTCTTCGTCTCTGCTCTACTTTGCCTTCCCTGTCATGCAAATGGTCAGTAGCTGTGACGTTTTATACAGCCGCACCTTAATTGCAGAATTCCCTTACGATTTAAAAAACAGTTTCAGTGATTTGAGAAGTGTGTCACCTTTATGCCCATGTAGAAAATATCAGTCTCTATATACGTTCCCTGTAGAGGCTGACACCATAAGAAAAATATCATTCGCTAAATAATAATAATAATAATAATAATAATAATAATAATAATAATAATAATAATAATAATAATGTTCAGTTTCTGGGTGACTTTAGTTTAAAGTAGCATTTGTTTTTACAGTCCTTCATGTAAGACCAGCTACCGAGTTAATCCATATATTTCCTGAATTAAGTTCTGAATATAAGGACCAAGTATATTACAGATGAATCTCATATAATAGTTTACCTTAGTGCTGTAAATGCATAGCAAATTGTAATACAGCATAGATAGGTATGGTAATGCACATTTAAAAACACGGTAAACTATGATAAATGCGTAGTATAACCATGGGAAAAGCATAGGAAAAATACAAAATAACTGCACATTTACAATAGTAAACTTTAAGGGATACTTCATAAAGAGCTTTTCATAAGCAATTTGAATTTACTATTCACTGTGGGGGGATGAGTTCTATATCTTTCAGCACACTTTTTGAGGGTATCATAGCATTGTCTAATAGTCACCATTACATTTTTACACAAAGTAAAACTGATACAAATCTGGAGCTAATATCTGAAAATATAAGCTTAGTATTAGATCATTGTTGTTTTTCATTCATACAACCAGCTGAATAGTTGTGGTCAAAAGTTTACATACCCCAATGCAAATGAATAATTTCTACAAATTTCTAGAAGACAAAGAATTTTTGGTAAAATATTTTGTACTTTTTTCTTTTGTGAATGAGGAAAAGAAGTTACAAGAAATAGAGCAAAACTCAAAATGCTAATTAAAAAGTATTCATACGCTTTGATGCTATGATAGTGTTGTCTACAAGATGCAAGAAATGTCAATATGATAACGCAGAACCATATTCTAGACTAGTCTAGAAATGCTGGATTATAGGTGAACATTCTTAGAGAGTATAAAAGGATAAGGAATAGAATTAATGCTGTCATTACCAATAAGTCCGTTTTTGGAAAAAGTAAAGAGCTACCTGAAGACCTTAAGCAGAAAATTATTTATTGTCATAAAGCTGGAGAAGGCTACAAGAAGATTTCCAAGCATTTCAGTATCTCAATTTCAACTATTATTTCTATTATCAAGAAGTACAAGACCCAAGGTACTGTCACAACGCTACCTTGCTCTGGAAGAAAGATTCTTTCACCAAAAACAAGTAGAAGAATTGTGAGGAAGGTTAATAACAATCGAGATTGACTGCCAAATATATTCAAAGTGAATTGGCTGCAGGGGGACTAGCGTTTCCATTTCAACCATAGGTTGAGTTTTGCATGATGAAGGTCTAAATGGTCTCTGGCCAAGGAAAGAGCCACTCTTAGGAAAACGTCACGAGCACAATTGCTTAAAGTTTACAAAACGACATTTGAGTGATGGATATGAGTTCTGGTCAAAGATTTTGTGGAGTGATGAAACACAAATCAAGCTATTTGATAGTTTCGTTTTGAGTAAGTGGTGAGGTGTACAAAAAAAAGAACACCATACCTGCTGTCAAGAGGGGGTAATATCCTTCTGTGGTGCTGTTCTTCCTCTAATGTTACAGGAAATTTAGTTCCAATACATGGTAAAATGGATTCCATAGCATACCAAAAGATATTGGCCAATCATCTGAAACCCTCCCCTACAAAACTTGGTTTAAAGCACAACAGGACGTTCCAATACAACAACGATCCAAAGCCACATCAAAATCTACTTCACAATGGTTAAAGAAAAATAAAATTAAGGTTCTGGAATGGCCTAGTCAAAGTCCCGATCTAAATCCGATTGAGAGTCTTTGGTATGATTTGAAGAAGGCTGTGCACATAAGAAGTCCTTGAATTTAAATGAAGTGGAACAATTTTACGTTGAGTACTAGTCAAAAATCACTAAAGAATCATGCCATAAGCTCATTGACAAATATACTAATTGTTTAAAAGAGGTTATTATTGCTAAAGGTGTCTCAACTAGCAACAGTATTAATTTAATTTTCAGTGTATGAATACTTTTGAATTAGCAGTTTTGGAGCTTTGCAAAAAAAATGCTGAAATAAATAATTGTAGACATCTATTTCTTGTAACTTTTTTCCTCATCCACAAAAGCAAAACTTTTGCTACAAAAGATGTTTCCTATAATTCTTTGTTTTTGAGAAATTACTAGAAATTATACATTTCCATTATAAACTTTTGACTACAACTGCATATGTTTTCTCAGTTTCAGTATTTCTCAGACTATTTAAGGAGCAATTTTAAATATGATTTATGCTTGATTTATTGACTGTTTTTGTGTCTCTGCTGGCACTATTTGTTGAACTGTATTGACTTTGAACCTGGAAGGTATAACAACCACCAATGTGAGATTTCTGAGTTTCCTTGACTTGGCTTGCCTATTCAGTATGGCTGTCTGGAAGTTGTAGTGGAGGTTTTTATCCTACGTTCCCGCTAGCCATTCGCTTCGTTGCCACAAGCAAAAAAAAATAAAATTCTTTGTGGCTAAACAATTTATCACCTTGTTTGCCACAGTGGCAAAAGCATTAAAACCTGGTGTCAGACCAGCCAGCGTGATTTCTATGAAGTAATTGTGCAGACAGATCAATTAATAAAGACTTGTGGTCTTTAAAGGTTAATCGGTGAATGCAGTATTTATTTAACTGTACAAACTACCGGAGTAAGCTAATAAAGCCGCCTTTGATTAAAGGCATTAGCTAAATGCATTAATAATATTATGATGAGCCCTATTTTATTCTTGACATACTGGGCAAAAAAAAAACAAAAAACACATCAGTTTTGATAGCACGCGTTGTTATACAGAAATAAATAAAGTAGCCTGTTTCAAATAAAATTATTTGTGTCGCTGAAACAAAAATATTAAACCTATTCGTATTTGTAGTATGAACATTTTATACTGTAGCAACAAATGTCTTTACAATTCCTGTAGCACAATTATTATTGTTTTATCCCTGTGAACTTAAAAGGCAGACCGTTCTGTTACCAGTGACAGTATGTTGTTTATACACTGTGTCATTCAGGGTTGCTCTGACAGCTAAAAGGAAGGAAAGCAATGAAAAGAGGAGTTGTTTGGTTGTATTAGTAGCTTATTAACATTTAAAATCGTTATACTTTTTGAATTGTGTAGGCCTTCAATAAAATTGTTTTACAGTTATTTTTAACCTTTAGCGTGGCTTAAGTTTTTTCCACTGTGGCTAAAAAATGTTGTTGTTTTAGCCACAGTGGCTAACTAAATAAAATCCCTAGAGGGACTGTAGTATCATTACCGTAATACTTCAAAAAACAGCTTAATGCATTACTTTCATTTTTAATGATCACCCTTCATATTGTGTGGGTGATGAGTTCATCACAGATAACTGACTGGTGGCCAGATGCAACTTTTTATTTGTACCCCACTGATCAGCCAACAGTTTGATTAAATTGTACTTTTACATGTTACTGCAGTACTAATAATGAAAATAAAACCTATAACATATTTACAGCAACTGGCTAGGTAAATCACAGTAACTGGATTTAGACCACTTTAGTTCTAAAATGCAGGGAGTTTGAGAGTGGATTTGGATTTGTCCTTAGTTATGACAAGTTTCAAGTGTTACAAGAATGCCCTGCAGAGGAGTTATGTCCTGGCTAATGCTCCTGAGTAAATGTTGAAGACTGTATTATAACAAACACACCTTTAGCAAAAAAGCCAACTTCAACGGAAAAGTTACCTCCCTGAACCGTGCTGAAAACACTTAATAAAGGGGGAAAGGTGGGTCCACAGTGCAAGAGGATGCGGGATCTTTAAGTTAAAAATACAAAAAAAAAAAGAATAAAAGTAAAGATAGACAGTCATTTAAACCAGACAATACATTTACTAGTTCTTCGTAGGTGAGCATACACACAAACAGCATGTACAGACAGACAATGAGCACTTCAGTCTTGATCAAGACAAACAGGTACATTGAGCAGTAATCAAAGTCTCTTAACAGAGCAGAAACACAGAGAAGAAAAAACACTGCATCAAAACAAAGCAGCAAATAAAATAAAAAAACAATCCAGCAAAAAAAAATCAACAAAAGAATAAATGGAAACGACCTCATCACTCCTGGGTACCCGCTTGCTTAAAGATTCCTTGATCCAGTGTTGAATGAGAGAGTCCAGCCATTCCAAACGATATCTATAGTTCTTTCTCAGCTATGACAATTTAACCAAACCACCAAACATTTAGCATTCATTTGAGTACCTCAAGGTCAATACTAACATGCTAAGCAGCAGCTTGGAGCTAGTAAGAATCGTCCTGACTTTTAGAAAATGAAACGAGAAAATATAAGTTTAGGATTGTCTATCTGGTCTCCCTGTATCTGTTCCATTCATAACGTAACAAATGTTCCTAAAGACCATAGGCGGCGCAGCTTTGGCACAAGGGCCTGTGGAGACGCCCTAGAAAATATAACAAACTCTCCCTTCTGGCACAACCTAGCAACCTTTTATAGGAAACCACAAACGAAATCTCCAATAGAAAAGACGCACAATAATCACTTGACTTGCAAAGAAAGGACGAAATAGATAAAGAGAAAATGGAAACTAAGAACCTGGACAGGTTTTAGTGCTGTCCAATTAAGAACACCACATGGTATGCTTATTGTACCATATAGAAATATTTTTATTTGAATTTATGCGTCAGATGCCACAGTATTCCCCAGCTGGTGTATCACCCATAATGTGTGATTACACATTTCAAAATAAACTGTAGTATATTTAAAAATATAGGCTGCTGCATTTCTTGTGTCCACTGCCAGGTGTTCTATAACACTAGGCAGTGATATCAGGAACAGAGTATGGAAAAATGAGTAGATATATGGAGAAGACAGTCAAAGATAGGATACTTTAATGGAATAAAAGGGCTTGTGTCATTCTGCAAATAGAACAGGTTAGTGATGCAAAGCAAGACCAGACTGATGCAATATTATTAGAGGAGAGCCTTTAGAGAAAGGTGGTACAAGCAAATGGTATAGTACCGCCCCTAGACTGGTACCGCAATCGGGATGGGCAAGTGTTTTTACAGTTTCACTACAGTTTTAGTCCCTAATAAACCATTTTTGTTTCTCTTTCTACAGGTAATAAGGACCACAGGTTTTATGAAGGGGCTCTATTCAGAATTGGAGATGAAGTCTGAAAATGTTAAAGTATGGTATTCTACATGTTATACTTTTGCAAGCATTGCTGTCAATATGCATTTATTGTAATGTTCATGCTGAGATGAAAGGGACCAAAGCACCTTGATCCTTAACATCTTTTGATGCCAGCTATTACATGTATTCTAGTATTGATGTAAGGATGTCAAATTTATCACTTGCAATGAATCAAAGATAACAAATTATGTAAAAAAAAGAAAAAAAGATATAAATAATCCATTGTCTCATCTGGACATGTGTAAAGTACAGCAGTTATTGAATATTTAAAACGAAAACTATTAAATGAGAAACATGAGCTGGCATACCTCTTGCATTAATAACTAATAGGTATTGTCTCAGTGACTACAGGCTCACCTTTTAACATGCCATGAAGCAGGAAAAGTTGCCAAAAAATGTCAAATACTTAACACTTAAATCCCATAGGGTATAGCAATGCTTAATAAATGTAATAATGAATGATGCATTGTGACAGGCTGGCGAGTGGATTGAGGCTCAGAGACAGATTAAAGGCAAAAATAAAATTCTTTATTAAACAAAAAAATAATCAAATAAATAGGCACAGGGGCCAAGAGAACAAGGTTCAAACAGAAATAATCAAAAATGAACTTACAAGTAAACGGTCAGGTTCTAGGTCTTTAAAAGATACTCCTTTAATTCTAAACACAAAACTCTGCAACACAAAAACAAACTCCCAAACAAAGGAACACACTCCAAACAGAAAAACACACACACCCCCAGCCAGGCCCTCTCCCCTGGCTTTTATCCCCTGTGGCTAGAGCCCAATTAATCAATAATTATTCAATTAGAGCTCCAGCCACATTCTCACATTTTTTTCTGGCAGGGAGAAATTTAACCCCCTCCCTGCCAGTTCCAAACATATTCATGTAGACGGGGAGTTCCCCGTCACATGCATAAACATTTTTCTAAGTATAATATTTTATTAAAAACCTGAATGCTCAAACTGAAGACTTCTAAGAGGTAAGGTAAGTTACAGAAAATGTCAGCAAAAACTAAAGAGAAAAAACTGAAATATGTTTATTGCATAATTATTCAGACCCGTCAACTGAATATTTGGTGGAAGCACCCAAGTCTTTTTGGGTAAGTCTCTACCAACTTTGCATACCGGCTTGGTGCAGTTTGTGCCCATTCTTCTTGGCAGATTTGCTCAAGCTCTCTCAAGTTGCTTGGGGATCGCTTATGGACAGCAGTTTTCAAGTCTTTTCTCATAGGATTCAAGTCAGGACTAGGTTAGGTTTGCCCTTGTGTTTTAGATCATTGTCCTGCTGAAAGGTGAATTTCTGCCCCAGTTTTAAGTCTTCAGACTGAAACAGGTTTTCCTCTAGTATTTGCCTGTACTTTGCTCCATCCATTTTTCCTTCAATCCTAACAAGCTTTCCAGTCCCTGCTGAGGAGAAGGATCCCCATAGCATGATGCTGCCACCACCATGCTTGACTGAGGGATGGTGTTGAATGGGAGATGTGCTGTGTTGGGTCTGCACCAAACGTAACATTTGGCATTTAGGCCAGACACCTTTTGCCACATTTTTGCAGGATTACGCGGGTGCTTTGTTCCAAACTCTATGCAGGCTTTGAGATGGCTTATTTTTGGTAATGGCTTCCTTCTTGCCACCCTGTCATACAGCAGATCAGTTTGTTGAGTAGTATTGTTCCTTAGAATAACAACATACTGCGCTCAAGTCATGTGATTTCATAAAACTGCCAGGTGTTCAGTGTTTGTTATTTGAGTTGAGTTACAATTGCCAACATTAGTTGATTAAGAATCTGTACAAACAGCCATTCGAAAAGACATGATTTTAATTAAGCTAAAGATACGACCATGCCTTGCTTGAGTAATGAAGATTGCCTGCTTGCTGTCCGCATGATTAAAGGTGGCCTGTCTGTGAGAAAAGTTGCCGAAAAATTAGGTGTTCTGCTTCAACAGTCAACAACTAGTCCAGAGATACCAGGAAACCGGCGCTGTGAGGGACAGGCCACATCCTGGAAGGCAGAGGGTCACCACACTGGCTCAGGACCGTTGCATCTGACTGAACCATCTGCGTAATTGTTTTCAGACTTCAGTGGCTACAGCACGAGAAATTCCAGGAAGAAATAACCTGCACATCAGCAGAATGACTGCAGCTCGCCATTAGCAGCTCGGAGGCTGTTCAGGAGTAACATGTTGACAGCTGAAAGACAAAATGACCGTCTTCTGTTGGCCAGAGAACATCTGAGGTTACGGCAGACAGAGTGGTGGAGTGTTTTATTCAACGATGAGGTCTTGCTATGGCCAGCTTTTTCTCCTGACCTGAGTCCAATAGAACATCTGTGGGACCAAATTGCCAGTGTCATCCACAGGAGTCAACTGTGACCAGCTGCACAGGAAGAGTGGCGGAACATCCCACAGCAATATCCAGAGGCTGATCAGGTCTATGCGTCAACACTGCTAGGATTGTTTTAATGCTCAGGAAGGTCATACCCGATGCAACTTTGTAATGTTTTCATTCTGGTAGTGTGTTTCATACTGAAAACTTGTTCACATTTTGTTCGCGTTTTCTTTGATTTTTGTTTGATATCTCTGTTTAAAATATTTGATTAAATCCATTAGACCTGAATGTTGCGTTTATTTTGTGTGTGTGTGTGTGTGTGTGTGATTGAGGCCTGAATTTTAAAATATCATAGAATAGAATTCTAAAGTTAGGGTTTACAAAAATGCTTTGGTTTCATCATTTAACAATCTATACTTTACTTCACAGAAACAAAGCCTGGCACAAAGAAAGCATCAAGGAAACTAGATATACGCTACTGTACCTGTCTTGGCAAAATCTTTAAAGATCCGATGGCAAAACGCTAAGAAAGAAAGGGATGAAAATGGCCTTGGGCCAACCACAATTTATTATGTCTGTGTGTCGGATTAATTTGTTTTGGACATGTTTTGTAATGCATATGAATACTGTAGACGCAGGGTTCTAATCAATTATCCTCATCATTGTGAGACCTCAAGGATCCTAAGAGACCTAAAAGGATTCTTGTAACAAAAATCTCTTGATAAACTGTGGGAGCTTCAGTTTGTGCATTGTCAAGAGTCTGTGCCTAGCAAGTTGAATTTTACAAAATGACCACACTTAAAGATAAACAACTTTTGCTAGAGTAGCTTGTGCAAAACACAATTACAAGAATTATTTTTTTTTCTCCATGGACTTCTGAAATATGTCTAGCATTTTTTGGTCTTGACACCACAAGTTAATTTGTATAGATTTTAAATAGTTTTCCATGGTCTCCTTTTAAACAAAGCCTTGGTCTCAATGGGTAAATCTCCTGGTTAAATAAAAATAAATCATGAATTTGTTTAAGTACTGTACAGTATATGGTACTGTCTTGGCTATGCCTCAGTTTACAGTATAAAGAGTTATTGCATAATGTTAATACAAGGCAAAGAAATATTTATTATCAAGATGCTGTGATATATAAAGCATATCCATATTGTGTCTCAGCTTACATCCTATAGGGGCAGAAATGAATCCTACCCAAGTCTGAACAGTTACCCATGCCTACCTGTTTTACTACCTGATCAAGTTGCTCTTTTGAAAATGAGACTGGGAAGGGGTGGGTGGTGGAAGCTATCCATGTCCATTGAGATGTGCATAATACATGATTCATTAACACATATTAAAATTAGGCAGAAGTGATAGTATGTCAATGGGCCACTTGCAAACAAGAAGACAACACTTGCCAATTAAAAGAAAAATAAAGCTTATGCCAGTTTGGCAAAACTTCAAAGGCATGCTTTGAAAAAATATTGAACATAATACACTAACATCTGCAAAAAACTTTTAAACAGGCTTCTTTGTCTTGAAATAAATGATGTTTTGTGTCAAACAGAATTTGGATAAATTTACTCATGTAGGATATTTTTTTCATTGATGAGTATGTGCTGCATTCACTGCTGTTTTGCAAAAGGACTGGGATCAAACAGTTGCATTTAGTGAAAGACATATCACAAGACTGCATGCTAATTTGATAACCTTTGTCTTCATTTCCAAGTCCAACCTTGTACTCGATGCTGCTTGCTATTAGCCAGTAGATACAGCTATGAACTGGAGATCATTTATATCCTGACCTTCCTAAATAATGCAGAATGTATGTAAAAAGAATTCTAAATGGTAAAATGGTTAATCTACATTGAGAAGTTTTAAATGCATTGTACAAGGATATAACTTCCAGTTAATGTCTATTTCTAGGGTGTGCTTTTGGATGGATAGAAAAAAGCTTAGTCATGTGGTGGCAGTGTCAGTCCTAGGCCAAACTAAGCCTCCTAGGACCTGGGTCCCAGGGTTTATAGCAGCCCTAGGATATCCTACATGTTCAAGAGACCTTTCTTTGCTTCTGTACAAAGTATTGTACCTTTACTTTGCTAGTTATGCTCCTTCTAGGATAAAGAAGCCAAGATTGCATTCCTCCAGAAAGCAATAGATGTGGTAATAATGGTGACAAGCGAGCCCCTGTCAGTGAAGCCAGGTCGTATTGTATCAGGACACGAGCCAGAGAAAACGAATGAGCTTCTGCAAGCCATGGGAAAGTGCTGCCTCGATAAGGTCAGTTTGTATGTTTATATATATATATATATCATCCATAACTACAAACACTCAATCAAAATTGCAACAACTAGGTGAAAGCCAAGTAGACAAATGTTTTGTCTGATGTCTTCTTGAGCGTACTTGTATATTTTTATGGAGATGTTCTTATCATCTGCAGCTGCATGTGATGTAATGCAGATTTTCCAAGGTCTTGGAAATGTTAGATAATTGTGTATTTCTGTTTGTTTTACTAGCTTTCTAGTGAAGACGCTGTGCAGAGAGTCCTTGCCGGTGAGAAGCTAGACCTAAAAGGAAAGCATCCCTCCACTTTGAAATCTCAGGACAAGGAGAACCGGGAGAGCAAGGAGGAAGACAAGAAAAGGCACAAAGACAAAGAGGTTAGAGAACTCAAGATATCTAAAACTATAATGATATTTAGATCCCCCTCTGTTTAGGTCAATAGAATACACCCCTTGGGCTTTTTCTGTATTTTTGTGGTTATCAAGATTACTTATGCCACGTATTAAAATGCACCATAAAATCAAAGGGGGGCTGCAGCAGGTTTCATCTGCAGTCTATAATCTACAGTGCAACCAGTAACAGGCAAAGATCACCTGTATCTATTTATACATTAATTCACCAGCCTCCAGTATTTCCGTAACAGTATAATATATTCACAGGCTTCATGTTCAGTCTTCATATTATTTTTAAAACCCACCTCTTGCGTTGTTCGCATTAGACACTGTGACAGGGATGCCTTGTGGTGACTTCAGACCAGGAAGAGACTCGGTACTACGGGGTATGAAGCGCTGTTGCGTGTTTTAATTATAAATAAAATATTTAAACAAAACAAGATGCACACACAAAAAAAAAAAAAAAAAAAAACGGCACGGTGGCCAAAACAGACAGACACACAAAACAGTGAACCAAACAAGTAACATGCTGGTTTAAAGGGGAGCAATTGTTTACTATTTCTGTTTTCACTCATGTTTCTCATTCTTACTCCCTGAACACCCAGCCCCGAGTGAGAGATTTCCCCCTCTTTTATGCAGCTATGCCTGGACTCGATTGCTTATTCATTTAATCGGGTCCAGGCACAGTCTGCACGTGAACTGCTTTGGAAGGGAAGGCAATTAACCCTTCCCTGTCGACTTTAAACACCCATGCCCAAATACATCCATCCATCCATCCATCCGTACATATATACATACATACACACACACAGAATAAAAACAACACATGACAAAACACAAAATACGCACAGGGGCGGGGTGTACCCCACCATATTAGGTGACTAATCATTTGAAGTTGTAGAGATCAAGTTGTGACAGTCCACAATCCTAAGTGTCCAAATTGAAATCTTGATCTCCTGCTAATATAAATTAACAAGTCAATCCCTGTGGCAGCTGGAAACATCCAGAATAAAATGTTAGTTTGTCACAAACACTGTATGAATAATAAAATATAAATTAAGTAATATACAATTAGTGGCACCTTTGGTTAGGTTTCCAGTATGCATTTCAAATTGGATTTGGAATACTGACAAAATAACAAATTGTGGATTTTTAGTACTTTTTATATAATAAATTAATTGGATAGCTTGTCTGATTAGAAAGAAGCTTGTAGATATTATATATATATATATATATATATATATATATATATATATATATATATATATATATATATATATATATATATATATATTTCTCCTCAGGCGATCAGAGACACTGACATCAAAGAACGAAGCACAAGCAGAGATCAAAAGGTTGAACAGCCAAAAGAAACAGAGGCCAAAAAGGCTGAGAAGGACAGACACAAGGACGACGAAAGGCAAGAGAAAGGAAGAGACCGTGAAAGGACGAAAGAGCGGGATCGGGAGAAAGAGAAGAGTCGAGACAGAGACAAAGAGAAGGGCAGAGAAAAGGAGAAAGACCGGGAGAAGGGACAAGAGAGGGAGAGGGACAGGGAAAAAATTAAGGAGCGCCCAAAGGAGCCTGAGGAAAAAGCAGAAGAACCAGAGGAGAAAGCAGAAAGGAAGGTAAAAAAAAAGAAATAGTTTAGTTAAACCTGAATTGTTTTCTTATTTCTTGCAACACAGAACAGTCATTTTAAACTCAAATACTGGGCACAATTTTATAGCAGGTACAAGAGAACATTTTCTGAGATGAGTACATTTATTTTAAGAATTTAAATGCACCTTCCTGCAACTTCTTTGTCGGTTGTAAATGATTTATAGCCTTATTATGGTTGATTGCTTTCATGCTTTTTTTTTTTTTTTTTTTTTTTATATATCCAATCATACACATCTGAAGTGTTAAATTGAGCAGCATATAGAAGAGTAATGTCCTGTTTTTTTTCCATATATATGTCCAGTCTAAAGGCACTGAGGAGACACGACACCGAAAAGCGTCTCAGCTAACAAGGAAAAACAGCAAAACTGAAAATGATAAAGAGGTTAGTTATGTGATTTTCCCCCTTCAACAAAAAACATTCACAAATAATGAACAGCCCTCTGTCGACATTGCTTTAGACATTACTTAGAACCAGGTGTTAAAGTACTTAAGTTGTTCCTATTAAACCTATATTTTTTTTTCTATCCCTTTCACCTTATCACCTACATTTGACGCAAAACACAGTAAACAGGAGGCAGCAATTAATTTAATTTCAAATGAATACAGCAGAAATGCCATCATTTTACTGTTGACTTTTCATATATTGTTTGTTAAAGTTGTAATTTATAAGTACTAATCCGCTGAACTTACCTGAAGTCTATAGATGTTGATAAGTTGCATGCATATATCTTTCTTTGCAGTAAGGTGACCCCTTCATTAATTTTATTTGACCTGCATATAAAATGAGTTGTTTATTCAAGCATTTCTTTGTATTTTGTAAATCACTACATGTTTGTGGCAGATGAAATTCAGAAAACAGATTCATATACAGGCAGTTTATTAATGCTATTGTTTCTTTTCATTTCTTTTCTTTTTTTTTTTTTTTTTTTTTAAGCCTGCAGTGGTTCTTGAGGCAGAGGTATCATATTTTTAGATTGGGTGGCAAGTCATCAACGATTTGTGTGCACCAAAGAATAATGTTTATACTCTTGGCTTTAGTGTGGTGTGTGTGAGTATGTGTGTGGATTATGCTACTGGGGTGAAATGTAGACATTTCAAGACCAGGTACTCAAGTAATCCAGTGTCTACATACTGTCGAACAGAGCTGCCCAACGGATGACGCTGCCATACTGACGTCACAATGGAGGTTCTTTTAAATGTCCGATTTAAGGTTTTTAATGGGCTGGAAAAGACTGCATGGACAACCTATAGTCGTACAATGTTGGGTTTTAATGAGCAGGAAACGACTGAATCAGTGTCTTAGTGTAGTTTCTTCTATTTTGTCAGCATTGCCGAGTGGTTACTTTCTATTGCAGAGTAGTTGTAGAATTCCTGCTTCCTGCAATTCATGCTTTTTGTCCAAAATACATGCTGCTATTTCAAAACTATTTCCGTCTTCCCTGCAAGGAAATCCAAGCATATTCCATCATAGCAGGAATTGGAAAAAAAAAAGTGAAGATGCTGTGTCTAAATTTTCATGAAATTAGGAAATGCTGCTAATGAACATTTAGGGGCTGATGTAAGGATACTTGCAAAGTGATTTGCGGCTGTAAAACACCCAGATTGCATTTGTATGCACAAAAAGTCTTTAGCATCTGTAAAGTGGAACTTTACCGGCCACCAAAAATGCAGCGTATGTAAAGAATGTTTTTCACCTACCATTCTGCACCCGCTGTCAAATTAGTACTTTGCCATCATTAACCCTTTGCAATCCATTTATTCAGCGCTTGTCAGGTGCGTCAGGTCCAATTTATTTTCACACACGCTGTTTATTTTACACGCAATGTTTAAAATATTTTTTTTCAGAGTAAAACAGGTTTAAAATGCATTGCATGACAAAATGACATCAGTACTGCATCTCCAGCCAAGTCCCACTCCTTGTTCGCTGTATTTTTCACATACCTCTTTATAGACGTGCTGATCCTAAAACCTCTCCTGATCACTTATCACCAAACTCCTCAATAATGCGATCCAAGTCATTATTTTATTACTATAACATCTCAAAAAGCTCTGCAAATGTCTATAATATTCTTTGAGCGCTGGATACGGAAGCAGCTATCTCCTTTGTTATGTGTCCATGTTATCTCTGTGGTGCAGGGACTATCTGTGTAGCTCAGATACACCCCTTTTTATTTTTATTTTTTTGTTTGTTTTTTTTTCTGCTCCTATCGGTCTCACTCGGCCATTGAAAGGTTTTCTCTGCTTTTTGTGCTTTTATGTCTTTTTGATGATGTTAGACTGGAAATAGAAAATTGTAATGTCAGACCTGGTCCGACATTTAAATGATATTGAAAACAATTAAAGAGCATGAAATTGGACGGGGAGCTGGAATACTAAGTGGGCACAAACATTATAATGAGATGTAAGGATTTTGCCTTGCACTTGGACAATTGCTGACCCTACAAAAACTTTGCACCTCCTCTTACAAGATGCAGACCATTGCAGAAGTTTGTAATTAAGAGCTGTATAAAACCACACAACTTCAGAAACCTGTCATTGGCCTCAGGGTGGTTGCTGTTGTACACGTCCCGATGCGGCAAAGCTTTTCTCTTGTTGAGGACAGGCAGGAAAACCTTCAGAGGAGAAGGGCAAGACAGAGAAGAACCTGCATATTCAAACCCAGGGTCAATGTTTGGGATGCCTGAGGATGCAGTGGTAATGCGTTATCGTCTCATACCGCAGGCTATCCTAGACCTAATAGCTGAATTTCACCTTTTCATCACCTGGTTGACTGTCCTCCTTGTAACACTGACAGCATTGACTTTCTCCACTATAGAGGACCATATGGCCTCTTTGGTAGCGTAACTGATGTTGTCTGAGGCTTTTCCACATAACTCAAGTTCATGCCGAGTGACCTCAGCTGTAAGGACTCTCAACGCCTCCTCGGAAAACTTTTTTCTTTTCTTTTCCGTCTGCCAAGAGGACTTTGCTGCCTTTCCTCTGATATATTTTTTAGTTTGGTTTGATTTTCATGCTTCACAAATTTCATACAGCACCTACTGCTCTCTACTCCTAACTCACCTCACCTCTGGGTTGTAAGTCTGGCCACTAAATAGCCCTGTGCACAGGCAGTGCTCATTGGGATCCTCATTATTATGATTGCAGGTCATTATTTGTGCATGTTGAGTAACTTGCATTGCTCTTAAGCTTACATAGGCTGCTGTGCAAAATAATTACCTGGCCGCTATGCAATTTGGAGTTTGCAGCCACAGTTGTTTATTACGCCTATCCTTACATCAGCCCCTTAATATTTAGTATACTGTGTAAGTTGAGTCAGGACACATCCATCGGTGGACCCTGTTTATAATTCTTTCTTTCTTGGAAGCCTGCAGAGGTTCCTGAAGCAGAGGTATTGTTGTTTAGTCAACCTGCCTTTTATTCAATGTTGTACATTCAAAATGTTTGTGAAGTGAGGATAATTGTATTTTATAAAATATAAAATGACAGCCATGTATTCAGTGGACATGAACCTTCATACTGAGCTTGTTAATTAAGACAGCACTATTGATTGAAGTCCTAATATTCCTTCACAAGCACAAGGACAATATTTCTAAGGAAACAAGCATTCATGCACAGAGTAAATCGTCTCTGAATAAATAAAGTGTGAAGATTAATGTATCACAGTCTTCAATTGTGAAGCAGTTGTAAGGTCTGTCCAATAGTCCAGGGTCCAAACAAGAAAAGAGGCTTATTAGAGGGACTCATGGGGGTCAAAATGAGGCAGGGCTGAGCAAGGACGTTTTTTTATAGAAGCAGGCACTTCCTAATGTTTCTGCTAATGTAATAGTGAGTAGGACTATATTAGCCAATGGTCTGTTAATACTAATTGTCAGAAACTCATAAATCATGTATTCTTTTGTTCATAATTGATTATATTTTCTGTTTTCTTCTTGAAAGTGAGCCATGTAATAATAAAAGTGGTCTAAAAAGGACAAAGGCAATATGGCATATATTGCTTACAATATACATTGTTTGTCTCACAGTGCAAGTAACACAGTTTGTATTACATTATTTTTTTATTGCTACAAGAAATAAAAAATGTACCGGTGTCATCTTGATAGAGGGACCCCTGGAGGGCAAAATGAGGCAGGTTGTCAGTGGCTGAACTAGGACCCTTTTTATAGAAGCAGGTACTTCCTACATTTTTCCAGAATTCCACTCATTTAATAGGGCAGTATAAATAAGCCAGCCCTCTTTTGTTCATCAGTTATTATATTTTCTGTTTTGAAAATGAGCTGTGTAAAAAATATAACTATTTTTCAAAAAGGGTTTTTTAATGGTACCTTTGTCAGTTGTATTGAATATATTGAGCTGATGTGAATTTACATCAGTTACTGATCAGTGTATCTTGTTCTTCATCAGATTCAGAGTCATTTACAATAGTTTGAACTTTGTAAGGATTTTGGCAGCAATCTTCATTCATGCATTCACAGGCTTCAGTGTAGGCAAGTCTGTTCCTAGTACAACTGTAGTACCTTTTGCACTCTCATGAAGCTAACTGTATATCTGGAGCTGCTTGTTGTGCCATTAATGTTGGTACCATTATACAAGTGACATTTATCCCTGTGCCAGCCATGCCCCAGGAGTCCCTCTATTGGGCTGACAGGTCAAATTTTATTCCTCTCAGGGGCAAAAAATAGTTAAAGTCTTGACTTGGGCCCCAGACTACAAGGCTACTAGAAAGCAGCCATGGCCATGAAAGTGTTCCTGACTTGCAAGTCTGATTTACACCTTTTCATAATATATGCATTTCTTTACTTCTTGAAAGCCTGCAGAGATTCTCGAGGCAGAGGTACTGTTACTTTTCAGTATCACTGCAGGGCATGATTCTCTATTGCAACTTGAAATGAATAACAGTGATTGTAATTACAATTATACCGTTTGGAGAAAAGCTGAGTAATACTCTTGCTGACTACTGAATCTACTTTACAACTATTGGAGCAACCAATGACCTGCTCAACTATTAAGAAACAAAACACTTTAATGCCTTGCTGTCATTAACAAATACGATAAGTACACAATAAATAGGAGCTGTTCAATTACATTTGAGGCATACATTTCCCAGAGCATTAGGTAAGAGTGGATTAGATATACAACCTCTGTGATATACTATTCTTATGTCATGCCCTGCATCATTTTTAAATGTTGTTGTATTATGTGAATTTGATGTGACTTGTGTCAGTTGAAGTCATAGGCATTTTAACAAGGTTGTTCATACTGTTTCAGTAAGTGAGAAATTGATCATGATAAATGAGCAAGTATCTTTAAGGGATATTTTAACAGTGTTCTTTACTGTCCTCGTTTGCACATGTCTTCAGCCATGGGGGCATTTTTACTCTAAAACAAGACCACAAGCTAAAACATTTTGACAGAAAACAAAGTGCATGTGCCTGTTTGTTACATATACTGGTAAATTACCGGAATTGGAATGATGATAGAGACTGCTGCTGAATCTTTGGTCTTATCTGGCAATTTCAAAACTGCGAGAAGCCCCTTACTCAGTACAAAAGTATCAGTAAAACATTTTTATATTTGAGAAACAGCAATCTGATCTACTCTGAGTTATTGTAAACATATTAAAGTCAAGAACGATATAGCGTAGAAAAACTGTTAAGTTAGTTGCCTTATAATTACTTTGGAATTAAATAGGTTCTCATTTTTGGTAAGGGTTTAACAATACACCTGGTCCTGTACTAAGGTCCTGTTGGGATTCACAGGTCCTGCTACTGTTTATCACACTACTGTTACAGCCTCGATGGACTAATTTGTATGATATGTATGAAGATCAAAACATCATTCCAATTTACTATTTTGTTAAAATCAAAAAACAAAATAAGTTTGTGTTATTTAGTGTTTCTGTGGCTTTAGTTGAGATCATGCTATCCATAATAGTAGATACTTTGCTTTTGTCATCCTTTCCTCTCAATGGGCTGTGGAAAATTGCCTGTATATTTTGTTGCTTATTTATTGCCTCCTCTTTCCATATCAAACTTGAAGGATAATTTTTCACAGGTAAGTCTGAGAGATTATTGTTTTGTGTAATTATGTAGTGTTTATTTTGCACACAATGATATGGATGGAAGACACAATTTTCCCTGCTGTTGACTTGGTTATTTATGGGAACTAAGTACATCACTAATAAAAACTAGACTAAGTTGTCCCTCTTTTTTTAAAGCATGAGAGTCCTGCAAGAATACCTCGGCCTTCCTCTGCAAAAGGACAAAGAAGACGCCCTAAACCTGGAGGGCAAGGTATTGCATCTAAACTTTCAAATCCAATTACATTTTTTAACTCTTACAGTATTTTGCCTGAGGATTACATTGTAAAAGAATATTTATTGTTATATCTACAAAAATAAATTCTCGGTACACAGAGAAATTAGTTTAAACTACTACAGTACTGCTGGATTAGAATGAGTTTGTGCCAGGAATAAGTAAAGTGGTAATTTTACCAGGGTCTAATGTTTTTTTTGTTTTTCTTGGATCAGGATCGCAAAGCTCCAAGACAGATATAGCAACATTTTCTAGGAATGTTGAGTTAGCATATTGTTTAGGTAAGGGAAAGTATGAGGCTAGGTATCAGATGTATAGACTTAGAACTGGTCTTTGACCTGGGATATAAACTGGGGTAAGTAATGGGCTTTTATTCCAAATATGTAACCCCCACGATAGGGAAGTAGTGCAGAATTTGCAGCACAGTTAAACAAAGACTTTGCTAACATACCAGCTCCAATATCAGACAGCGTATACAGTGGCTTGCGAAAGTATTGACCACCCTTGGCATTTTTCCTATTTTGTTGCCTTACAACCTGGAATTAAAATTGATTTTTTGGGGGTTTGTATCATTTGATTTACACAACATGCCTTCCACTTTGAAGATGCAAAATATTTTTTATTGTGAAACAAACAAGAAATAAGACAAAAAAACAGAAAACTTGAGCATGCATAAGTATTCACCCCCCCCAATGTCAATACTTTGTAGAACCACCTTTTGCAGCAATTACAGCTGCAAGTCTCTTAGGGTATGTATCTATAAGCTTGACACATCTAGCCACTGGGATTTTTGCCCATTCTTCAAGGCAAAACTGCTCCAGCTCCTTCAAGTTGGATGGGTTCCGCTGGTGTACAGCAATCTTTGTCATACCACAGATTCAATTGGATTGAGGTCTGGGCTTTGACTAGGCCATTCCAAGACATTTAAATTTCCCCTTAAAACACTCGAATGTTGCTTTAGCAGTATGCTTAGGGTCATTGTCCTGCTGGAAGGTGAACCTCCATCCCAGTCTCAAATCTCTGGAAGACTGAAACAGGTTTCCCTCAAGAATTTCCCTGTATTTAGCGCCACCCATCATTCCTTCAATTCTGACCAGTTTCCCAGTCCCTGCCTATGAAAAACATCCCCACAGCATGATGCTGCCACCACCATGCTTCACTGTGGGGATGGTGTTCTCGGGGTGATGAGAGGTGTTGGGTCTGTGCCAGACATAGCGTTTTCCTTGATGGCCAAAAAGCTCAATTTTAGTCTCATCTGACCAGAGTACCTTCTTCCATATGTTTGGGGAGTCTCCCACATGCCTTTTGGCGAACACCAAACGTGTTTGCTTATTTTTTTCTTTAAGAAATGGCTTTTTTTCTGGCCACTCTTCCATAAAGCCCAGCTCTGTGGAGTGTACGGCTTAAAGTGGTCCTATGGACAGATACTCCAATCTCCGCTGTGGAGCTTTGCAGCTCCTTCAGGGTTATCTTTGGTCTCTTTGTTGTCTCTCTGACTAATGCCCTCCTTGCCTGGTCCGTGAGTTTTGGTGGGCGGCACTCTCTTGCCAGGTTTGTTGTCGTGCCATATTCTTTCCATTTTTTAATAATGGCTTTAATGGTGCTCCGTGGGATGTTCAAAATTTCGGATATTTTTTTATAACCCAAACCTGATCTGTACTTCTCCACAACTTTGTTCCTGACCTGTTTGGAGAGTTCTTTGGTCTTCATGGTGCCGCTTGCTTGGTGGTGCTCCTTGCTTAGTGGTGTTGCAGACTCTGGGGCCTTTCAGAACAGGTGTATATATATACTGAGATCATGTGACAGATCATGTGACACACAGGTGGACTTTATTTAACTAATTATGTGACTTCTGAAGGTAATTGGTTGCACCAGATCTTATTTAGAGGCTTAATAGCAAAGGGGGTGAATACATATGCATGCACCACTTTTCCGTTATTTATTTTTTAGAATTTTTTTAAAAAGTTTTTTTTTTCATTTCACTTCACCAATTTGGACTATTTTGTATATGTCCATTACATGAAATCCAAGTAAAAATCCATTTTAATTCCAGGTTGTAAGGCAACAAAATAGGAAAAATGCCAAGGGGGGTCAATACTTTCGCAAGGCACTGTAATATACGAGTACAAATACCTGAAACCAAGCAGCATGTACCCTGCATGTTTGTACAGAAACGAAAGAATAAGTGCATGCAATGCAGATACTCCACTGCACTTGCCTTCACGCACACTACTTTGGGATAATAATACTTTTTAAATTAGTTAATTTGATTTTGAAACTGAGCTGTGTTGTGCTGTGCTTGTGCTTTTGGTCGTTTCACAGTGCAAATGATACATACAGTACCTATTAAAAGAAACATACATTTCTTTTAGTATTTCTAAATTCAGCATTATTGAGTTTTTAATAGTTTTAGATGGTAGTATCTATTACGGTGCAATATATCATGCAAACAAATGTATCATGATATATCAGTACATGCTGAATTGACACACATCCAACCAACACAATGGAAAGCTGACTCTTGTGACCAAAGAATGTTTGTTAATTAATCATTTCTACGTTTGACCTTTGTCTGTTTAATACAGTTCAGCCAAGTATTCATGGGCACCAAAGTACCAGTCAAGTGTAAACTGCCATAAAGGTGTCGGTCCTAGAAAGAAAACTAAAACAAAACAAGCTCTGTATCCTTAGAAACGCTTTCATGGTTAATGGCATGTATGGTCTTGTTTTATTCAGTAGTTGTGGCAAGTAAATATTTGTATTCCACGTACCAAAGCGTTTCCTTTCTTTGTTCTGTTTACCTAGATGAGCAGCTTATATGAAACATGCAATGCCCCTGCTATAGGGCAATTCAGCACAAGTTATATGACACCTTTCTTATTCCCCTCACAGCGATGTATATGCATTTCAATAAATAATATACAACATTCCTTTTATTATTTTCAGATGAATCTGACAGTGATGGAGGTAAGATACCTACTTTCTTGTTCATGAAAATATATGGATTGTTTTAAAGGCCTGTTGTGCTGATTTGTTCCATTAGGTGGTGCTGTTGTAATAAAAATAAAGTCAGTTCAACATAATTCTATCTTGAGCAGGTTACCTCATTTACCTCACTGGTAAATAAATAATGAACTTTTGTTGTTGAGAACATTTTTCAGCACACATTATTAAAAATACCAATATCTGAGGGTTTTTATGGAGGTCCAGCAATCTCTGTTACTTGCATACACGCTTATATAATGAGAACTCGTCATCCAGTTGTACTAAAATCTGGTGCAGATGTTCATGATAACCTATATTTGCATAAGTTCTGGCCTATAATTAAGTGTATAGTGCAGACTTTATCTTCAGCTATATTGCTTTTAAATTTATATTTAACTTTTTCAATCTACCGCTACACATTGGCTCACCTACTGAAGGTCACACAGTATCCTGGGAATCACTGATGAATGTCTGTCGTATGATGCAAGTTTTTTTTGTTTTTGTTTTTTTTTTCTGTGCATACTTTGTGACTGTAATCATGGTCATCTACTTTTTCATGATACTGATTTTTTTATTTACAGTTGTAGCAGGGGCATTGCATGTTCCTTTTACATGTATATATTTATTTTAAAGCAATTTAATTTTGTATAGTGGCCTATTTATAGATTTGTGGATAATATTTTTGATCATTTTCAGAGGCAGAAATCCTTTCTTCAGACAAGTCCATGCCATTAGAGAATGGTGAGGCTGTTGATGCCATGCCCACTCACAGGTCTGTTACTTCTACAGTATTTAATTTCCTACAACAGCACTATATATGAAGGGTAGACCACTGTAACACAGTTTGCTGTTGCTTCAGGGCAGCTCTCAGTGTAATGCAATTAGTAGTAATGACCGTCCTCTGCTAAAACTTTGCAAACATGGTCAATTTCACATGAATTGGTTCAACAACACAGCATGAGAGAGTTGGCTGAAAGAATGTATGAGCAGGCTTTTTGATATTTTAGTTTTGTTGCCCCTGGGATCTGGAATCAATTTACTAGACCTGCCTGAGCCTCCCATAGAAGAAAGCTGTAGCATTAACTAGGGGTAGAACTACTACTAATTTGACAGGGAAATTGAAAATCGTACAATAGGTCAACTAGTTGCTAAATATATTAATACATCATCTATTTGATAATGTCTGGTGCTCTGTTTGTGAACATACTGTTTTATAACACTTTACCATTTTTGTACTAATTTAAAACTCTTTGGAATGTTTTCAAGCTTTTTATTAATGCTCTGAAATGTAATTATGTGGTAATTGATTGCAATTGCAAGTGCACCGTCCATGTGTAACTTTACAATTACGTGACATGATTAGTTTCTGAGGTCAACATTCACTTTTCTATTCGTCTAGTTGACTATTCGGTGTATCCCTTAGCGTAAGCTGTCCGATTATTGTGTAAGAGATGGTAAATAAAAACAACAGTATGGTATATTTTTATTTACATGTCTCCTAAAAGTTAATGACATTTTTGACTAATAACAAATGATTACTATTCTTTATACTTTTCGTGTAACAGATAACATAATACTCACATTGTACAGCATTTCAATCTTTTCCTTGACCCAATTAGTCCTGAGATTAATTGGACATTTCCTCAAAGGTATAGTTAATTCATTATGCTTATAGTAAACCCTAAATGCAATTCCTTGGGGGTCTTATTTGTTACACTGACATACTTTTACAGTTACAGTTTGTAAAAACATGATTGTAATGTTAGTCCCTGCAGATCTCCAAGTAACACTTGTGTGTCTCTTTTTTTGGTATATTAGGAGAATACCAAGGCCAAGTAGTGCAAGGCCAGCACCGCCACGAGTCAAACGTCAAGATAGTGCTGAAGTGCCAAGTGTAGAAAGGTAAGCCAGTAGTGGATTATTTCAGTAGGCAGTATTACCTTTTTGTTATCATGTTTGTACATCTTCATTTGTATCACAAGAAAGTGTGTGATTTAAATACAGGAAATTTAGCTTTCCATCCCATTCTGCCTCATGCATTGTTTTATTGAGTTGCCCATTGAGAAATAGCAGAGCAAATGTGGTTGACTGAAGCATAAGCTCTTGACACATATATCTAGAGTCAGAAATGCTTAAGCAGAAAATATCTTCTGTAAAATGAACAGATCAGTTGTAAACTATGCAGGGGTTTTTGAGACCAGTGGCTTCTCCTACATTTGGGATAGTTTGGTACAAGCAAACATTTAAGTGACTGCATTACTGTATTTACCCCTATGCTAGCCTGTAAAATTCTATTGCACATTACTGCTGTATTTAATACATAATTCAGGGAGGTCTCAACCTGAGTGTGCATTCCACATCCAATGATTTAACATGTGCCATCATTGTTGCCTTACATACTGCACACCACACCAAAGTGTTTCATGATAAATGAAAAGGTAATTAGTCTTTCATCCTATTTATTTGAATTACAGTGGAACTGATAGCTATCAAAATTGCCATCTACGTACATTGGGGAGATTACAGTGGATTACTATTTGTAAAAATGTCTAAACACATTGCATTTAGATCCATTTCAATTTAGCTAAATTAAATAGAAGACACTGTGTTGGATTGGTGGAAGTGCACGGAATATGAAAATTAGTCAGTTTAATTCCCAGTGGTTATAAGGTATAACCACGTGTACCCTGTCTCTAGGATTGGTAGTGGAAAGCCTTTGACTGCTGTGATCGTGGATGGGAAAAAGGACTCTGACGACGAGGATAATGATGAGCTTTTTGTTGTGGAGGAAGCAGCTCCACTTCTTCCAGACCTGCCCAAAATGGAAATGGTTAGTCTGCCAATGAGAAACATACTGCACCCAAAAGACTCATATCAACCACATGAGGAGGAAAAAACAATCTACTGTAAATTAATTCTTAGTTTTTTATGAAATAGATAAACTATAACAACCAGTATGTCTGTAGTGCCCCACACAACAATTTCACAAAGTAGCAGGAATTCCTGTATACCTTTCAGTCCTTCGGCAGCTGGCCACATCTTTGCATGAAAGTTAAGGAAATGATATAGCTAATTAAGTGAATAAGTATACCTCTGTATGTATTTTGGGGTTGACCTGATAAGTTTAGTTAAAAAGATACTGGTGCACAATACTAGGTACTAGTAAAACATCTGACACATTTAAGTAAACATACTGTACAGTATAAGGATGATTGCTTGTCCATGGCTGGAAAATGTAAAAACAAAAAAAGTCCATAATCCCTGGTAACAAATCCCTGTTTATTAAGGGAGAATGCAAAACTAAAAACAGCATAACAAAATAAAATAAAACATTTTATCCAATAAAAAATTGTTCAATGTTATCATTTAATGTGCCTTTTCGTATCAGGTTTTACCTCTTAAACAAATTGTTGCCATCACGAAAAGAAACCAAAACAAACCTGTTTGTTTTGCTTTTTAAGGAGTCGGAAGTGGAGCTGACCGAGGATGACAAACATGGTAATTGGTACCTAAGGATTTTTTTTTTTTCAAAAGGAACTTGTTAAAGGATGATACTTGAAATGATCAACCCAGAGTACTAGTTTCTGTGTAAACCCAAGTTGTTGTTTTTCATTCATATAAAATTAAATTAGTGCTTCTGAAGGTCAGGTAGTTGACATGAAACCCTCTGTCTCAACAATGCCTTAATTGCCTAAACTACAATAATTGATGATACACAGAGGCCTTTCATTAAGATTTTGTAGAGCTGCTTCCTATGTGTCTACTGATTTAGCTCATCACAAATCACAGTAGATTACCTCTGCCCAGCACCTTACCCTTCTCTGCACCAGGTATATTAAAGCCTACTTGATGGCTTATATTATATATATATATATATATATATATATATATATATATATATACACACACACACACACATACACACACACACACACACACACACACACTGTGCAAAAGTTTTAGGCAGGTGTGAAAAAATGCTGTAAAGTAAGAATGCTTTCAAAAATAGACATGTTAATAGATTATATTTATCAATTAACTAAATGCAAAGTGAGTGAACAGAAGAAAAATCTACATCAAATCAATATTTTATGTGACCACCCTTTGCCTTCAAAACAGCACAATTCTTCTAGGTACACTTGCACACAGTTTTTGAAGGAACTCGGCAGGTAGGTTGGCCCAAACATCTTGGAGAACTAACCACAGTTCTTCTGTGGATTTAGGCAGCCTCAGTTGCTTCTCTCTCTTCATGTAATCCCAGACAGACTCAATGATGTTGAGATCAGGGCTCTGTGGGGGCCATACCATCACTTCCAGGACTCCTTGTTCTTCTTTACGCTGAAGATAGTTCTTAATGACTTTCGCTGTATGTTTGGGGTCATTGTCATTCTGCAGAATAAATTTGGGGCCAATCAGATGCCTCCCTGATGGTATTGCATGATGGATAAGTATCTGCCTGTACTTCTCAGCATTGAGGAGACCGTTAATTCTGACCAATTCCCCACTCCATTTGCAGAAATGCAGCCCCAAACTTGCAAGGAACCTCCACCATGCTTCGCTGTTGCCTGCAGGCACTCATTCGTGTACCGCTCTCCAGCCCTTCGGTGAACAGCCAAATATTTCAAATTTTGACTCATCAGTCCAGAGCACCTGCTGCCATTTTTCTGCACCCCAGTTCCTGTGTTTTTATGCATAGTTGAGTCGCTTGGCCTAGTTGCCACAGCGCAGGTATGGCTTTTTGGCCGCAAGTCTTCCATGAAGGCCACTTCTGACCAGACTTCTCCGGACAGTAGATGGGTGTACCAGGGTCCCACTGTTTTCTGCCAATTCTGAGCTGATGGCATTGCTGGACATCTTCCGATTGTGAAGGGAAGTAAGTATGATGTGTCTTTCATCTGCTGCAGTAAGTTTCCTTCGCCGACCACTGCGTCTACGGTCCTCAACGTTGCACATTTCTTTGTGCTTCTTCAAAAGAGCTTGGACAGCACATCTGGAAACCCCTGTCTGCCTTGAAATTTCTGCCTGGGAGAGACCTTGCTGATGCAGTATAACTACCTTGTGTCTTGTTGCAGTGCTAAGTCTTGCCATGGTGTATGACTTTTGACAGTAAACTGACTTCAGCAACCTCACCTTGTTAGCCGAGTTTAGGCTGTTCCTCACCCAGTTTTATTACGCCTACACAGCTGTTTCTGTTTCAGTTAATGATTGTGTTTCAACCTGCATATTGAATTGATGATCATTAGCACCTGTTTGGTATAATTGTTTAATCATACACCTGACTATATGCCTACAAAATCCCTGACTTTGTGCAAGTGTACCTAGAAGAATTGATGCTGTTTTGAAGGCAAAGGGTGGTCACACCAAATATGGATTTGATTTAGATTTTTCTTCTGTTCACTCACTTTGCATTTAGTTAATTGATAAATATAATCTATTAACATGTCTATTTTTGAAAGCATTCTTACTTTACAGCATTTTTTCACACCTGCCTAAAACTTTTGCACAGTACTGTGTGTGTGTGTGTGTGTGTGTGTGTGTGTGTGTGTATGCATATATATATATATATATATATATATATATATATATATATATATATATAGGCTATAATATACCTGGTGCAGAGAAGGGTAAGGTGCTGGGCAGAGGTAATACTGTGTGTGTGTGTGTGTGTGTGTGTATGTATGTGTGTATATGTGTGTATATATATATATATATATATATATATTATATATATATATGTATATGTATATGTTGTGTATGTGTGTGTGTGTGTGTGTGTATATATATATAATATATATATATGTGTGTGTGTTTCCTTTCTCCATTTCCAGGTGGGCTGGTGAAGAAAATTTTAGAAACAAAGAAAGATTATGAGGCTTTACAACCTTTATCCAAGTCAAAAGACCAGGTAGGTTTAAATTTAACAGCCCATGTCCATAAATTCTTTCCCCATATTATCAACCTTTATTTTGGGGTTAATGGTTGATGGAGTTGTGGTAAAATTGCCATATTTTGTTCACTAGGTGGTGTTGTTGCTACACTTACTGTAAGCAGTTTGGCTACCTAGCAATGTCAATATACAGTAGTTCCTTAAGAATTTGACTTACGGTAACAGCCAATGTCCACTTTCCAGGTAGTAAAAAATGTTTGTGATGTCTCATAGATTGCTTTATAAAATTGCACAACATATTATTTAGTTCTTAAACATGAAAACGTTAGCTTAATTTGTAATCAGAATTTTATTAAAAAAAACAAAAAAAAAGTTACAGAAGGCTTCCTGTGAAGACTTTCCTGTTTGGTTATAAACATACCCAGTATGTTAGTTTAAATGTTTAGGAAATTAAATGGAAACTAACACCCCATAATAAACAATATACTGCAGTTGTGTAAGTGGCTAACACCATGCTTTTAGACAGTGGTGAGCGGTGTGTTTAGTTCAATTCCTGTTATTGTCTGGGCAATTCTAAACAGGTAAATGAACATTTGAATTCGCTCGTTGTGTGTTCCTGGTCATACTGGAAAAAAGTTATTTTAAACTGAAACTTTACTCATGCCTTTTAGTGTCTTCATTTGAAAAATGTCTTTAACGGATATGTTTTACTTGCATCTGTTGCATCTATTAAGCGATCCTTCGATTATCACAGACTTTATGCTAATAGTAAAAATTATACTTAACAGTAGTTACTACACCCTTAATTAAAATGCATTGCTATGGATTTATTTTCAATAATGGTCTGTTGTGAATTGTATTTCATAGCACTTTTGCCCTTTAACCCTTGTAAATGTAGCCTTTATAAATGATCGGGTACTGTCTGATTTATAAGCACCCCTCTGAATGTGTCTGTCCTGGTTAAACACAACTGTACTCTATAGGTTGGATGATAGTGACGTTTTCAGTTATTATCAGCTAAAAATGATCCCGATAATCCTGTGAATAGCTTTCCTCCCCAGTTGTCCTTCCTCTCTTACACACACTTTTTTTCTGTCTGCTTTTTTTGCTTGTTTGCTGTTTAAAATAAAGCAATACTACTTTTCTCTCCCACAATTTGTTAGTGGTGCCCAGTATAAGTACATGGCTCTTATGCCAATTATTTTGTATTTAAGCTACAGTGTACAGTTTTTCTCAATAGTATAACAATTTTGAACATGCTCTTACCCACTACAAGTTAGGGTATTAGAGATGGTTTCTCCGTCTCGCTGGAGTCTTTTACAAACCGTATAATGTGCAGTTTTAGTTTTTCATTTTGCATGAGGGACGTGATGTTAACACTTTATATGGCTTGTAAAATAATAATGTTATATTTTGTAATAATTTTCTAAATTTTAAAGAGTCTGACAGCTAAAACAAGCTGCCGTAACTGCAGTAGACAGATGTTTGATGCAGGGCTATGTATTATTAATATACAGAATCTTGTTTACCATTTGATTTTTTTACAGATATGTAAATCTTAGCAATTGCTTGCTTTTTCCAAGGTTTTTGTTTTTGCATCGATCTATTGCCAGAATATATCTGCATTGCAGCTAAAGGAAGCATTTCTCAGCACTATGGTTTATTTAGGAAACCCCTTTGCCTTCATGCTTTGCTTCATGTGCTGTCTAAAGGACTCTAATGATTTCCTTCCTGACTTGAAAGGGCTGAAGGTCAGTGTAATAAAGAAATGATATTCTTTAATTCTGGGCGAACACCAAAGGCCTGGCATTGTAAATCTTAAGTGTCCTACCTTACCCCTGCTTTTGGCATTGCATGCAATCTTGTTGTTGTTGTGTCCTCTCAGATAGTTAACAGAAAGGGGATACTCGAGCCCCCAGTCTAATAAAAGGAACAGAAGTGCTGGTTTATTGCCTCACTGCTAGTTGGCAAAACGGTTGGAACAACAGTGCCGTGAGAGCATGTTATAAGGGCAAATTTAAAGACTTCTATTCCTGGGGGTAATTTAAAACCAATTGCATAGTAAAAATAGTGAAAGTTATCAGTTGGGCACGGAGTGAGTCAATCAGGTCTTTTTTTAAGATTTTGAGACTGTCTGAACTCTCGCATTTGCAAGAGAACTAAGTACGTGCATCAGTCAGAATCTGCCTGGTTCTGGCTAGATATGGAGTATAGCTTGCACTTTTTCCTGGCTAGTCCAAAGGTGGCAATCCACAAAGATGCTCATTTGTTTCCACCTTTTCGAGGCTTTACAATGGGTTTAATTAGCCATCACGTGCAAGTAACAAGCTAAGGTAAGCTTATAAAATAGATATCCATAGTATAACCCTCCATAACTTGTCTTCATTTTCTGACACTTGCATCTCATGAAATGTTAGTTTGTGATTCAAGGACAGCAGTTTCATCCAGTTTTCCAGTCAAGTGCAACAGATGCCAAGGGCTCGGAAGGCATTCGCTTTTTGAGAATTGAGTGCCAGTGCACCAGAACTGTATTCAATCCAAGCAAAGGCCATTTCAACTGTGCCACGCACACCTGCTGATTATTTTGAGCCTGAATTCGGCAAAATTTCCATGGCCTTTAGCCCTAAAATTCTAAATTCTTAAAGATTCATGCAAAAAGCATGAAGCTGCATCCTGTTTACATGGACACCATGTGCCGCTTAATTATATCACATTCTGGAACACAGAGATCCTCAACTGCTGAAAATGTTACATACAGCTGCAGGCAATCCGCAGAATCTCTCTTATCCTGCTTGGTTTAGTTAGTTAGGGCTCATAACATGCTAAGTAGTTTTAATTACATTTTAATGATGTGGTGTTGCACTAGTTAAAGGTGCAGGACCATATTGCTGTAGAAACAATAATTCTCTGAACCACCTCGTATACACACACACACAAAAAAAGATAAACCTTGGAGATAAAATTAGGCTCTGAGTATTATACCATCAGTAGATGCCTGTGAATCTTTGTTTCACGCATCCTATGCTATCTACACGTATATTAAAATACATTAAATAACATACCAGAATTTTAAAAAGTCTTTACGAAAGATTTTTTTTTTTCTCTAGGGTCAATGGCCTTTGGACACTTTGTTTTGAAACCCTGTTTTGTAAGTTAACAACAAAAGAAAAAAAAAATCCTAAATGCACTTGTGTCAATGAAAAAAGAAACAGAACATAATTGTTACCGTGTGTACTTTTATAGTGAAACTAGTAGTTGTTGGAGGCATGGCAATTTAGCCACAAAGGGCCGGGGTTCAGAGAAATCTATTAGAAGTTTGTCTTGTTGATAGAAGAAGTATCGGATCCAATACAGGTTCAGATGGAGAGGAGGTTTAGATGGAGAGATAGACTGTGCTACTTGACTTGTGCATTCTGTAATGCATTTTTGTATTCCTTGCAAAGTAAAATGATTGATCAAAAATTAATTGAGCAATCTTTCATTGTTTTAAATACTGATTTAAAACAATGTAGAGAGACAAGTGCAGAAAGTGAAATGTACGGCATGCAATCAGATGTTCAATAGCAACAAAAAAGTTAGCTGTTGCTTTTAAAAAAATATATATATAGCAATTAAAAGTAGGCTTATTTAGCTCGATATTGGCATTTTAAAATAAATAAATAAAACACACAGTTACCTGAAACAGTTCAAGAGATAAAAAAAAAATAAGACAAAAAATAGCAGACTTTTATTTTATTAACTTTTTTTGGTACACTGGTGTACCACGTAATGTATCACTTGTTGAATAAACTTGTATATTAATTATCCAGTTTACTTATCTTCTGCATACAAAACACATAAGAAGATAGCAATTGTCGTTGCAGACAATGTCTGCTGGTGTTGTTTCTGTATGAAACTCTAGGAATTTGCCCGCTTGCTCTGCCATCTAGGCTGGGGTTTGAACTTGGTTAGCAGGCTAGATGACTGATCGCAATCTGTCACTAGAGGGTAAAATGGCAAAGAATTCAGTGTATATTTTGGAAGTGACCTTATCCATGACCCTTGGAAAGTATGTATATTATTATAAGTTATATTTCAGGGAGAGACTTTATTTAGTCGGCCTTGGTGTTTTTAAACAGCTGTGCTTTTTTATACATATTTTTATTTCCCCTTTTACACCATGCAATTACCCTTGATGAAGGTTTATGGTGAATAAATAAACTTTGTTGTGTAAATTAGCAGCTGGTGATTGAAAGTGATGTCAGAAGAAGGCCCGGTCCAGTCATGCAGAACCTACACAAAAATAAATAAATCAAAGACTGCAATAAAACGTTGAGAACAGGTCTTTGCGGGGATTCAGTAAAACCTGTATTAAAGACCACCTGTATAGAAGGATAACATGTCTATAGTGACCACTCCTGACAATTTCAGTATACTGTATTTCCTCTGTTAAATCGCTTGTTTCATAAAACAACTTTAAGAATGGGTTATTTGGGGGGGGGGGGGGGGGGGGTTCTAACAGATTTGACTGACAGGCTATATTAACCTTTTCTTTTTACCATTTTTATAGGCACTAGTGCGATACTAATATGCAAAATTTGTGATCTTCATACATTTTTTAGTTATTTATACTTTCTGGCAGTGGTAAAGTATGTTTTAATTCTGATATGCCACTAACACTGAAACACATGTACTTTTGCTTTATGTTAAATCAATAATGGTTTGTTTTAGTGAGATTGGTTCTGTTTAGGGTAATAAAGTAGAATTCTCATCCTTAAATTTTTTGGTACATACTGTATTTTGAGATAGGAGCTTATGTTTCTGAGAATTTGGAATTCCAGGAAATACTAGGTTTCATGTTGCACATGCATATTATCATTGTCACAGAATGTGATTTACATGTAGCCCCAGGCTGTTATACAGTTAAGAATAACTTTTTTTTTTTGCATTTGGGGGTAGGCAATGGTACAATGTTTAAATTATGTTTTTTAATACAATTGTAGTGGTTAAAAATAATTAGAAGCTGAAATTCAATTGTGTTGCCATTTTCAAAAGGCAGGGAAAGCTTCATGTAGATGTTTAATTTGTTCCAGCTGACAAATACTACAGTGGATTTCAAAAGACTGATCGCTTGGTATAAACTAGGTGTAAATGATTAGTAATGTTTGATTTTCTTTGTCTTTCTGATCTAATTATTTAGAAACCACCAATAACTGTCTAAATGTGTACGGTGACATAATACATGTTTATTTTTTATCAATTAGAATTTCAAAGAACAATATAAGAAATAGTTAGTCACTCATGCATCATCACTGCTCATCTTGAGAAGCAATTTCTAAAGCAGTAGGTTCTGGGAGCCACCTGCCTCTCACTCAGTGCCTGTATCACAGGCTTAGGTAATGGGTAAAACAGACAAGATCTGCTGTACTTAAAATAAATATTTTTCTTTGTGCCTCGTGAAAAATAGGAAAAATAAGGCCGCTCTGGGCTTGTAGACCTTGACAGACCCCCTATAACGATTGATTTATTTTGGCCCAGACTGAGGGTAGCTTTCGGGGAGATGAGGTGTAGGACGACTATTAACAGACCGAAACAGCCTGCTTTCCCATATTGTATTTACAGTAGGTGAATGTCCTGAATTGTATTTGGTTAGGCAGGGTGTTTATGGGCTTGAGTATAAACCACCCACATTGCATGAAGCCTTAATCTATCTTAAACCTCTCATTTAAAAACTGCTAAAAAAAAAAAAAAAAAATTAAGAAAACTTTTTAGAAATACCACCTGTTTCCTGTTATAAAACAGTAAAGAGATGTCCATACTGGTCTCGGTGGACTACTTTTTAGTACCATAGGAAGTCGTAATAATGGTCAATTTTCATAGGTTAGACTGTGCTGACTTGGATTATAAGCAGTGTTGTGCATTTTTGTTTTTTTTTAGTTTATTTTACATATATTCAAATAGGGATAAAATTGGTCAAAAAGAGTTTTTAATTGAAACATCGGTAAAAATCGGGGGGGGGGGGGGGGGGGGGGGGGGGGAGAGAATCTCAGTATACACACTTTACATGTGGAATATGATGCGTAGCAGTTCTGGTTTCTGATTATGTTTAATGTCTCTGTATGATGAAACAGAATTTGTGCAAGTCAAAGCCACATTTTCCCCAAGTCAGCTGGTACTTTGCGAATGTTTGGGCAATCCCTATGTTGACAGAAATAGTATCTATAGAAGGTAAGAACAAGCCAGGTTTATTTGCCTTGTAATCATAAAAAGAAAAGAAAATTGACAGAACTGGGCAGTGCAGGCAATCAGGAGATGCGTCAAAAATCACACTGGACATTTCCATCAATGCATTCCATAAGTTTACCAACTAAAGCATCCACATTTTCTGTCAAATATTTTAGATTAAGATAGTCGGCATTAGGCTGTGTTTCAGCTGCAATAAACAGTGGCTGTCCAGCAAAGCATACTGCTCTGACAAACTCATTAAAACAATTTTTCTGTGCTCTCTTTTTATTAAAGCATGTGTAGAAGCCTCATAAATTGATTTCTTGTTCCTCAGTTTATTTTCTTGTTTCAGTTTAATGTGTCGCTTATTTTTCAGTATGTTCATTGTCAGTGTGAACATGTACCTCAGGGTAGCAGCATTTACAACGCTATGCATCCTCTGCCTCATATGACCCACTTCTGCTGTTTTTGCTTTTTGTATACTTCGAAATATTTGTTTTCTTTTGAATATTCATAAACTGATTTACGTTTTCTCTAAATTCCTCATCCACTAAAAATATTATATTCTTGTGTAAGTATTTGTTTATTCTTGTGTAAGTATTTGTTTAGTTTTTGATAAACCTAGTTACTATGCCCAACAATTGCCACAATAGTCAGACTTTGATTGGCCAACATAATCAGGTAATAATGTGTTTCTGAAGTGACAAGGAACCACTTTTGAACGTCATCTGATCCTTTTTGAGAATGAAGAATCAAACTATGTGGATTCCACAACACCGCTGAGTTTAGCTGACCGCTACTTTGCAACAAGTATGGGGGAAATCATTAAAGCTCAATAATGGAGCAACTGTTGCAATGATAAAAATATATTAGTTCATAATTTATATATCCGTTCAGATATTCGTTCATTTTTCAAAAAGTAATAAAAGCCATTATATTGCTCTGAACACAGCCAGAGACATCATAGCAGGAGTAAAGAATACGTTGTGTAGGACTTACTTTACCCCAGTGAATTAACTACAAAACAAAGGATGCCAAATAGCAGTTCAAGTTAAACGTTTTGTTTATTCCCGAAATAAATAGTACATAAAGTTGACAACATTGCTGTTTCTTTACAGTAAACAGTGGCCACTGACACGTTTTCATAAAGTAATAACATGGTTTACTTGTGTAAAGCTAACGAAAACTGAAATTTAACTTTAAACACTTAAAATAAAACAAACGTGGAAATGGCGTTGTAAAGCGAAGAGGGAAAAAAGACCTTTTTGGTTCTCGTTTATTACATTCCACATAACAGAAGTCAAAACAAAATATATATAATGTATACAGTCAATATAAAAATCACTACACAACATTTTCAGGAACTTGGGTACTGTTCAAGCAAGGTATTTCAGAATGATTGCCTTTTTTCTGTCCCATGAGATTCTGAAGCAAGCCTAAAGCAGCACAACACATTTTTGTCCAAGATGGCTTTCCATAGAGAACACTGTGCATGTGTGAGCATAGTCTGGTTTGTTTACTTTTTGCTGTCTAAAACTTTTAAATAGAGGCTCAAGAGCTGCTGTGTTGATTCTGTGTTTTTTTGTATATATCATATATATATATATATATCTATATATATATATATATATATATATATATATATATATATATATATATATATACACACATAGACACACACACACATACACTGAACAAAAATATAAACTCAGTATGCAACAATTTCAAAGATTTTACTGAGTTACAGTTCATATAAGGAAATCAGTCAATTGAAATAAATTCATTAGGCCCTAATCTATGGATTTCACATGACTGGGAATACAGATATCTTAAAAAAGAAAAAAGGCAGGGGCATGGATCAGAAAACCAGTCAGTATCTGGTGTGACCATCATTTGCCGACACATCTCCTTCGCATAGAGTTGATCAGGCTGTTGATTGTGACATGTGGAATGTTGTCCCACTCCTCTTCAATGGCTGTGTGAAGTTGCTGGATGTTGGCGGGAACTGGAACACACTGTCGTACACGTCAGTCCAGAGCATCCCAAACATGCTCAATGGGCGACATGTCTGGTGAGTATGCAGGCCATGGAAGAACTGGGACATTTTCAGCTTCCAGGAATTGTATACATATCTTTGCGACATGGGGCCATGCATTTTCATGCTGAAACATGAGGTGATGGCGGCGGATGAATGGCACGACAATGGGCCTCAGGATCTCGTCGCGGTATTTCTGCATTCAAATTGCCATCAATAAAATGCAATTGTGTTTGTTGTCTGTAGCTTATGCCTGCCCATACCATAACCCCACCTCCACCATGGGGCACTCTGTTCACAACTTTGATATCAGCAAACCACTCACCCACACTACGCCATACACGCTGTCTGCCATCTGCCCGGTACGGTTGAAACCGGGATTCATCCTTGAAGAGCACACTTCTCCAGCATGCCAGTGGCCATCGAAGGTGAGCATTTGCCCACTGAAGTCAGGTCAAGACTCTGGTGAGGACAACGAGCACGCAGATGAGCTTCCCTGAGACGGTTTCTGACAGTTTGTGCAGAAATTCTTCAGTTGTTCAAACCCACAGTTTCATCCGCTGTCCGGGTGGCTGGTCTCAGACGATCCCGCAGGTGAAGAAGTCGGATGTGGAGGCCCCGGGTTGGCGTGGTTACACGTGGGCTGTGGTTGTGAGGCCAGTTGGACGTACTGCCAAATTCTCTAAAATGATGTTGGAGGCAGCTTATGGTAGAGAAATGAATGTTCAATTCTCTGGCAACTGGTGGACATTCCTGCAGTCAGCATGCCAATTGCACGCTCCCTCAAAACTTGAGACATCTGTGGCATTGTGTTAGAGTGGCCTTTTATAGTCCCCAGCACAAGGTGCACCTGTGTAATGATCATGCTGTTTAATCAGCTTCTTGATATGTCAAACCTGTCAAGTGGATGGATTATGATCACTAATTTATTAATTGAAGTTAAAAAATGTCAAGATCACTTTTTCATTACTATACCTGCTTAATGTCTCAGATTAGATTAATATACTTCAACTTGGTTAACTACAAATAGTGTTTAACCAGGAACAGGTTTGAGAATATTAAAGGTGATTCATACATAACTATAAAGCTCTCAATAAGTAGTAATTCTAAAAGTAGTCAACTTCTTTGACATTTCAAATTCTCCAGTATTCTGTTAAGGACTTTTGACCAAAAACAAACAAAAAAAAAAGTTTCTTCTAGTATTGCTGCAAATTGCTTGGTGATGATAGCCTGTTTAAATGTGATTTCTAACCACAGCAGGAAGGGAAACAAGACTCCCATTGCATTGTGTTTTGAGACAGGTTTTTCTTTGAGCTCAATTTGGCAAACCTTAGATTAGAAAGGATTACGTGGACCTAATTAAGCTTACTGTAAAGTATGCTGTCCTCCAAGGTGTTAAGAAATTTTAAATCTTTTTTCCACCCCTAAATTATGGAAATAACTGGGGTAGACCGCTCGAAAGCAACAGCTAGGATTTCAATCCAATCGCCTGGGATCTCATCTGCAGTATGCGACTATAACATCTCATCTGGTTACTCCAGCCAACTTAGAATAAAGGATAGAGGAAACCTTTATGGGAAATCTAGGATATTTCCATAGATATCCGTTTTTTTAGCGCTATTCAAATTATGTTTCTGGACAGCGCTAAGCACTGTATTGGAAGAGATAGGCGGTCAAAACACATTGTTCTTGTTTTCTAAGTTAAGAAGAGGCTAAATGTGTAGTAAATGAAGAAAGATTTTCATGAAATTCACCGTACTTGTAGGGATTGAGATGTATTACAAAAAAAATTTCTGGCTTTTTGACTTGCTGTTTCTGTACATTTTAAAATGTTTTTGGCAGATTTATTATAATGTCACACATGCAGATAATGGAGGGAAAAATACTTTCTACACCCCAGGGAATTATGCACAGAAAAAAAAAATCTATACTATGCAAAATGATGCTGTATCTCTACAGGTATGTTCAAAGTAACAAAAGTATTGTGTATTTGTATTGGGTTATTCTCTCGTACTGGATATCAAAATTCTATCATAAATACAAATAAAATAAAAAAATAATAATAAATAGAAATCAATGGATTTTTTTTTTTTAAACATAGTCTTTCTAAATTCCAAGACTGAAGTAAAGGAAGAGCAGCACTTTCAGTTTGTCTTCCTAAAGAGAACGCCTCGACAAGATTATACACAGAGTTGCTGCACTCAGCATCAGCTGTATTTGTTACTGCATTTATGTATCTGAAAGCTAATGTTTTCAAATTAGGAAGACTGTCAGCTGTCAATGACCAAAACACTCTGTTAATTTCCCCTGGTGGTAGAGTACTCTGGATGACATCGGGTGCAACCTTCAGTGTACAAAGAAAGTCATTCACTCTTTTGCTGATATAGTTGTAACGTGGGACCTTTGTCATGTCTTTTTATGGCAAAATCGATCAATGTTCCCTTTATCCTCAGTGTGATGCAACATTTTTCTCTATCCTTCTCTGTTAGTGGCAATATTATTTAATATTCCATGCCTATGCATGTTGATACGTTGTATGTGTAAAATTACGCGGGCGCGTAATTCCCTGGGTGTAACTTTCTACTGGCATGAAAGAAGTAAATATTTATAATATCTATAATATCTATAGACTAAAGATATGAAAACAGTATATGTGCTGGCAGTTGCTACATAGAAACATTTAAATATCCACAATGCAGAGTTTTATTCAGAGAAAAAATAAAACTTTAAAGATCACACGAGGAGGTAACAGTAGATAAGTGCCATGTTCTTTAATGGTTTCTGCACAGCAAGTGTTTGAACGAGCAGTGAAGCTCCCTGTAGCAGGTGTTTTTTAGCCGTACTACTAGGAAAGACTGAGGGTGAACTGAAAGGGTTTCATTTTTAGGGAAGCTTGTATTATTAGGTACAAAATACTTTAATGGTACAACTTTCACTGACACATCCTGATACAAAAGTAAATAAATATATGCCTGGAAACTTTTTTTTTTCGTTTTTTTTCAAAGCATTGTACATGTGTGTTCCTCTGCGGGGAGAGAGCATGAGTCTGAGTTTGGCAGTATTCCCTGCACGGCCAGCACACACAGCTGAGTAAACATTGGGGGGCTTGTGCACATAGGGAGACCATAGCATTCTGAGGTGAAAGGTGACATGGTAGAGTTTGACACAAGCCCTATAGCAGAGAGACCAGACGGAGGGAAAGAAAGCTATTTTTCTGTATTTATAGGGTCTTATTGTTAATCAAAAATCAAGGCTTTGCAGACAACGCTTTAACTTTTTAACAGTCTTTTTTTTAAGCAGGTACAGTTACTATTTTCAGAGAGGAATAATTGTAATGGTGTAAAATTAGCAACAAACTACTCAATAATTTGACCACTCCTTCAGGGAACTAAGTAGTTTTTTGCTTATTTTATACCATTATAATTCTTTGCACTTGACCAGTATGCGTTCTTTTTCACAACCCACAAAAATAAATACAGTAGAGTTTAGACTTTTAGCAATCTGTATTATTCTATCATGCACTTGCAATATATAGTGCTTTGAGATGTGTCAGTGAATGACATGTTTATTTGACACACTTAACTTTCAATTTGAAAGGTTAGTCACGCTCACATTGGAACCTAGATGTACCACTAGTCAGAGTGCAGGGGACTTGACACTTTTATTTATTGTTTTCATCAGGATAAGACAATTGTATTGGAGGCAACAAAAAGAAAAGAGCGCGACTTAGTCTCCAGGGAGATTGAAAAGCTGAGGTCCTCGATCCAGACAGTGTGTCGTAGTGCCCTCCCGCTGGGGAAGATCATGGACTACATTCAGGAGGACATGGACTCCATGAAGAAGGAGCTGCAGATGTGGCGTAGCGAGAACGCAGAGCATGCAGCAGCACTGCTCAAGGAGCAGAGGTAGGAGGAATACAAGAAAATACAATACAAGCCAATCTCAGTGTGAGTACAAAGAACAATATGATACAAGCCAATCCTGAATGTGATTACAAGAACAACACAATACAATACAAGCCAATGTGAGTGTAATTACAAGTTTAATTCTGTGTAGGGATAGTAAAACAATTAATAACATTAATATAATTCAAATTATGATTCTGGAAAAGAACAAGGAGATAATTATTATGAGTGAGTACATTGAGAGATTTATTTATCTATACAGACTGGATTTTTACAATACCTAATTTAAAATCACTGTAGGTAAGACAGTAATTCCATAAATCTTACCTGTTTTTCACTTCTATTAAATTTGCGGTTTTCAAGAAGCACATTATAGCAAACATGTATTTTCAGTTTAAAACATAAAATCTGGTACTGAGTTCAGTTTCCATGCTTTCATCTTAGGAAATCTCTTAGACTCTGGGTCAAAGCCTGTTACTGGCTCAAAGCATGTCAGTCAAGAGGGAAAGTCAGTGGTGGGAACAATTTCACCCTCAAAGTGAAAGGACCAAAGAAGTGCAACACTGTCTGAAAGCACGGCATGCAAACTGTATAGTTCATTAACCCAGTGTAGTAACAGAGAGCAGATTATAAAATAAAATACATGTTTCCTATAAAGATAATGAGTGAACAACAGGTAGGATTTATGGAATGAATAGCTTTAACTAACACAGTGAAGAATTCAGTATGGCTGTTTAGGAGACAATGTTATTTTATTGGATAAGAGTCCCCAAAATCTTCAATCCATCCTTATTGTGCTTGACTCATCTAAAGCCAAAACCATTCACAAAACAATTCATTTTCTTTAAATGCCAAATACCTTAAAGCCTAGCAACACCAGGCAGTTTTTCTGGCAACTTTTTTAAGCAACTAGTTGCCAGGAACATTTTCATGCCTTTTTTACAAAGCACCACAAATCAAGATTCTTTAGATATTGCGGCTTAAATTATTCACATGGCGAGAATTGCTTAAAAAGTTTAATGTAGTGCTTCATAAATTGCCAGAAAGGTTTTTCAAAAGTTGTCTGGTGTTTCATGGTCCATATATGGTCCATATTCTATTGTAAAATTCAACCAAACTGTGCACAAATTATGTTTTAAATTAGGGGCTCATAGAATGTTAACAGGCATTTTTAATATTTTCTAATATGTCATGTGAAGGGTGTCTTATTGTTTCAGATATGTTCTGTTGTGCAGGTTGGACTAAATGACTGCAAAGCTGAGTGTTTCCAGCTGCTCAAATTGCGCAAAATGAGAAAATAAGAAATAGCCTACATGGAACATAATAACAACTTATAAATGACGACAGATATTGTACTCAGAATCTACTATTAAACATACAGCTATGGCCAAAAGTGTTGCATCACCTAGAATTGTAGGATTGAGACATAATGAAAAACAAAAAGAACTATATGAACATAATTTAGATCTTTTATTTAACATTATGTAATCAAAGAAACTAGAAAAGTCTACCGGAAACCATAAGTACTACAGTATTTCATGTTAGATTTTTGTTAAGTATATAAAAACCTCCAAAGTGGTATCTAATTCAATATGTTAACATAACATTAATCAGCAGGTTTCATTCGACTTTCTGAAGCAAAATTTGTTAATTCAAGGGTGATGCAAAACTTTTGGTCATAGCTGTAAAGCATCTGGAAATTTTATTGAATATATGTTCAGTTATGATGCAAGTTGTATTTTTCCCACAGAATAACAGACAATGCTGTGGAGCCCCTCATAACTGGGCTGGTGGAGCTGGAACAGCTAATCAAGGACCAGCAGGACAAAATCTGTGCTGCAAAGGCTAACATCTTAAAAAATGAAGATAAGATTGAGAAAATGGTCTCCAGTATCAACTTCTCTTCCAGGACGTGAGAGCCCAAGGCAGAAAAGACTCATCATATATTATTAAAATGATAATAAATATACTTAAAGGCACTGAAAACAAGGGAAATGCTATTTTTATAAAGTATAATGTATTTTTATAATCCTTTGATCAAATTTATTTAACATGTGGAGAAATCTAAATGCATTTTTTTTTTTTCTTCAGCTGTTGTGGGCTTTCCCACCCAATCAAAAGTTTAACTTTCATTCTTAACATACTCATGTCCCTGGTGCCTCAGTATTCAGAGAAGACTGGATATTAATTTTACATTGTCATAGAGTCCATCATGCATGTGTCACATCTAACCCCTGTAACAACATCAGTTGGTTTGTCACTGAAAAGTCCTTTTAGAAAATCACCTTGCTTATTTCTTTGATAGCAAAATCACTGATTTTACCATTTGTAAAATAAGAATTATTTTGTTTTAAAAAAGGTAAAGCAGATGGAAACCATATATCATTCCAATTAAAATTTGATTTGATCTTTACAATAAAGCACCGCAGGAATAGAGAATTCTTGGTAAGGACCCCCATTTATATCTGATCTTCTGATATTTGTGGTTTCATTGCTGTGAAGTGACTGTATAAATTGATTAGACTGTAGTAAGCCAGAGGACTTATTCTAGAAAGACAAATTTAACAACCCTAAAATGTATTGGCCTTTTTTAATATGTAGCATGGAATTGTGCATTAACCCACAAACAGTGGCAACATGCAGTATTTTGCTGTGCCATGTCTGAAATATTTGCTGTGCTGGCTGTGTGGTAGAGCAATTATTGATAAACAAATGATGCCTGTTCCTAAAGTCTTTTTATGTGCTGCATATTAAAATTCTTCTCAACACTTTCAAATATATTTCAGAACTGTTGTGTACAAATCATGTTTTGAAGTGAATTATGAATGTAAAAAAGAACTCGGTTCCTTTATGATTTCATCCTTTTTTATTTTTTGTTTTTCAAAGTTTCATAGTTCCGAACAATTTTGGAGGAAATGAAAGAAAACCATTTTGTTTTCAAAAATATATTTTATACATTAATATTTCACTTTACAAAGCATACCAGAAAACTACACATTTTGAGATAAAATTGTCCTATATTGTCATACTGTAGATATCCACATTTCCTAATTGGTAATAATATCAACATGCATTTAAAAGATACTCTTAGGCATCGCTGTACATATAAATTAGTCTGCATCTTGTTGAAGTCCTGGCCTTTGTGCAGTCTAAATATCTCAAAGACAATATGTTGGTCATGCAAATAAAATGTTCTGGTGCAGAGCGGGTGATTCTAGCTATGATATGTCAATATAAAAAGACTGCTACCACTGCAGTAGTGAAAGGAATATGTTACCACAGGATTAAGGGGAAGATGTGTCACTTAGTGATTGTACATGACAGACTAAATGAAGTTTACTGTATTTTGATGGATTTGATTGCAAACACAGTAGAACACGCACAGTGCTCCACCAAGAAAGAAGGCTGATTTGGTTATCTATTGTGTAAAGAAACAATACATTTAAACAGATTCCCCAAATATCTTTGACAAGGAATGAGAAGTGATCATTCACACATCCATAACTTTAGTGCATACAGTCTGTGGAAATGAGTCCCAGCATATGTGAGAATTGGAGTTTTGATTGTCCAGCACAGTAGTTTTGAGACCTCTGCAGTCACCACCACACAGGAATTCTTTCTTATACTTGTCCTGGTCACAGCTGACAACCTTGTTTTTTTGGTTTGTATAAATAGATTAGATATATATATATATATATATATATATATATATATATATATATATATATATATATATATATATATATATATATATATATATATATACTCTACCTATGTGGTTATAGTATTTTATTGAAGTCTGTAATATTGCATAATCAGCTTTTAAAATTCCAGTTTTGTAGCACAGAGAGTGATACACAGAGTTTTCATTCAACAAATAATTGTATTGCTTTTTATCAGTATTAATAGAATGATTGCATGTTAATGAAATGGAGCTTTTATTTGTAAATTAAACATTTCCCTCAGTTAAAGAAGTTTACAAATAAAAGCCTTTTGCTTGAAAAGGGCAGTTTCCTAAACAAATTACAAGTACTTTGGTATGTTCTGTATCCATCAATATGTAAGAATCATTTACAAGCCTCTGGTGAGAAAACATCAACACTGTAAACTAATGTCAGAACCAATGTCGCTATCTTATGTATATTTTGATTCTGTAACATAGTTCACAAATTACTATAACTTTTGTAGTGGAGTAGAATAAAATTACATTTCTGTACAAATTGGAGTGTGGACAAATGCTTGGGTCTTTCTTTATTACAGGATACTTCTAGTGCTTTCTGCAACAATAATTGTGTGTCCACTGGTAGCTTCTGCAATCTTGCACATGGTATCTCAGGATTAAACTCACAAGCTTAGCTCCAGCAGATTATCTAAGGAGCTGCTCATTCACTCAAGCTGGTAGGAGTTTCGTATAGTGAAAAACAACTGAAACTATATACTATATGTTTACGTATTTCTTTTAGTTTCTATTCTTGTTAACATTCATTTATTCCCTTCCCTAGGTATAGTTTCTGTACCGATTATAACAGTGCTGGCTAGGTGACTCCTTATTATTGTAAAGACAGGTTTGCTGCATTTGTTTCCCTCTTTTTATTTTAACAGTACATTGTAATCCTTTAAACATTTATACTTGAGTTAAAGCTATTCGGCCCAACTTTGTAACTAGTGCAAAGATAATACCAGTTAAAAGTATTGTATAGGTATACATCTAGTAGGAAGCCACTTAGTTGCAGTAAGGAGCAGTTCAGTTTATTCTAAGTTTTCTTATAAGAATAGCTTGTAACCTTATAAATGATCCCATTCCTCTTTTAAAAAATGTCTTTGCCCATTGCGTTGTTATATAAATAGTTTGGCTAGTTTCATGCATATCAGCATTAGTGTACTGTACTCATTACAGCACTTTGGTGACACACGTCACAATAATGATCAAATCTGTCTCTGCATCTCTATCATTAAATTCTCCGCTCCGAATTTTGGGAATGTGGAGTGAGCACAGCTGAATAATTGAAACCAGAGAGATACGCATTGCATAGCAAACCTGACTGACTTGGTTAAAGAGTTTATCTTAAAACCATTCCTTGCCATGGCGTTTGAAGTTCAGTTAAGTTGAAGTATGTTTCTTGCACAGATTTGTTTTTTTTGTCAAGAAGAATGTGCAGCTGCTGGTAAATGATGTCAGTGCCCCACAGCCACCAAGTTAATCTTTCCAGACAAGTGCATTCCACTTTTTATCAGATCAAATGCACAATACAAAAATATTAAAGGAAATTATGTTTTATCCCCAGAGTTCTGTATTTTTATGTACCAATGAAGGAAAAAAATAGCAATCCGCTGATACAACAGCTCAAAACTCTACAATGCTAAGCCAAGGTGTGCTAACCAATTTTGTCTGCAGTCTTATGAGTCCTTTTGGTAAAATAAAACCCACGGCGAGAATGAGATCAGAAAGTCAAATTGTTTTACAAGATTGCTTGCTTGCAGGTGTGTTTCTTTCTTGGAGTCACTCTATTAGATCATATTAAAAAAAAAACAGAACAACAAATGAAATTAAAATACTTTGAAGGGACATTTATTTGGGGAAAGGGCTGCACTATTGTTAGAAAGAACATACATTTCAGAAATACTGTAAGGTTGGGAAATGCCCTTTTCTTATGTCTTCTGCTTTCTCCTCCTTATATCACATGTGAGTTGTTTTTTGTATTAAAAAATTGCATTAATCTTATAATAATGATAAAATGGTGGTCCAGCTCATTTAGGCTCAATTCTGTTTCCAAAAAACAAAATCCATACATAATGAGATAGCTGAAGGATACTATGTTGAAATTAATTATTTAATCTCCATAGTTCTTTGAACCCTTTTCTGAAGTAATCTAAAACACTAGGCCATTACACATCTATTGTATCCCTCTGGAAAAATATATATAGATAGCTCAGTTACATGCCCCTAGTCTCTTAATGGCCAATAAAACCTGAATACAAAATATGTTGAAAGAGGGAGACATTAAAGAGACGTGCATACAGTACATATTCCAAAATAGTGAGACAGTAACAGTAAGCTGTGTGCTCCTTCTGAACAAAATAATACTTGAATACCTTTCCTAGTGGAAAGTGGCAACTTCTAAAGCCCCCTTTTGATCCTTTATTTAAAATGTTTGTATCCTAAGGAGAATTAACTTTTTGATCCTAAACCTACTTTTTAAAATTACTGATCCCTTTTATAATTAAACGTTTCGTCCAGATCAACCTTTCCAATGATAACAATTATATCCAGGCAGTGTGGTGCAGTGGTTAAAGTCCAGGGCTTATAACCAGAAAATCACTGGTTCAAATCCCACTGCTGCTACTGACTGATTCACTGTGTGACCCTGCACAAGTCACTTAACCACCTTGTGCTCCAGCCTGTGGATGAGATGTTAAATCACCTATTGTAAGTGACTCTACATATAATGCACAGTTCACAGCCTACCTCTGTAAAGTGCTTTGTTATGGTGGTCCACTATGAAAGGTGCTGTATTAAAAAAAATAAGATATTTTTAATATTATAACGTTGAGACCAGCAACTAAACTACACGGCATACTACAGGGCATTACATTCTGTAGTTGATTAAGTTGGGAAGGTAAGAGCACAATATTTGTGGTTTAATTGCGATAACACACTGCTACACAGTGGCTTTTTATTCTTTTACCATAAAGACATGGTCAACTACCAAGGTAACGCCAATTAAATCAGGATTTTATTGAAATTAGAAATTGGTAAATGTGTTGTTACTGCTATTTTTAAATATTTACTATGGAAGTAATTTCATCATTAATGAGTAAGTAACATTACTGTACACTTTGAACCAGCACAGAAAGCAACAACAGGCATCAATAGTTAATGGTTTTGGGGGAGCCTGGAGCTATTGACCTCCTGTCTTTACCTGCAAGGGTCTATATTGGACCAAAGTGATTAAGAATCCTGGTATTTAAATACATTATCCACAGGCCCCCTTAGAAACGTGATTACAGTCTCAATAGATTATTTTTGAATTCATCAAAATAAAGTACCAGTGAAAAAGCTTTGGTGTAGCTTTGGCTCTTGTAGGCTATTTCTTGTAATGCTGGCCTTGAAACAAAAAGAAATATTCAGGGAGTTGTTTATTTATTTATTTTCCAAACACTTTAATCAAGCTGCTAAAATCCTAATTGTTTTTATGTTATTACTTAAACTTTTCACACGGAGTGAAAAATGTTTGGAAAATGTGTGGTAGTTGCTTTGTGTTTAATTGGTTTCAAGGCTAAACTGGAAAACAACCAAAAAAAAAAAAAACATTCAGCGCTAATAACCCTTGAAAAGTTTAACAAACAGTTGCCCTCTTTAGACTAATCTGTTACTATAAAGTTGTGAGGAAACATATCAGTTGGAATCTACACATAATAGACCCTTAATCCTTAAACAGTAATTACTTTTGTATTTGTGCAAACTTGACAAAACAGCTGCACAGAAACTTCAAAACAGAAAGGAGAAAGAAAAAAAAAACTCAATTAAAGAGGATTTGGCAAAGACTTTGGGGGCACAAGTCAGTTAAGCTTAAAGTCTTGAACAAGTGGACATCTGCTACTGTGAAGGTGCTGTTCTTTTCATTTTCATCCCATCATTTCCTATTTAAACTGCCTGACATTTCAGCTTGAACTGCAAATGTGTTCTCTGAGTGAGGGGACTGACAGAAAGACAAAGAGGCTGCACGTGCTGCCAGGTCTCTATTATTACCTTTGTCCTGTGGGGTTGCAGCTCAGGAAAGAAGGTCATTTGATTTTCTAAGCTTCTGTACCATTGAGTTTTATGTATTAACCAGATGAGCCACGTGCCTCCCATTTGTTTTTAAAGCTGGAAATGAAGCCCTTCTTGGCAGTGACAGTTTCTACGTTTGATTTATAGCTCCTAATATGTAATTACCAAGGGGTTCTGAAACGAATACCAAATACACAGACATGTTTCCTCCCTGCTACATCACAGTGGTTCTCCAAAGCTTTCTTCATATTATTTCATTATTTATATGTAATTATTTATTAATATGTATAGTTCATATGGTTTTTTTAAAATTTTATTTCTTATTGGGACAGATTAAGTATTATAAAAAACAAATCCTAGCATTTGCACATGTTATGATTTTTATATTGTCCGTTTCCTCTCACTCGGGAGAGCTGTAGGTTAATAGATGTCCTCAGATTCCACCAATAAGCTGATCCAGTAGCATGAGAGCAGATGCTGGAGAGTTCCCATCCTCTGGAGGACCAAGGCCAGCCCTGCAAGTGTATGCTTGAACTATCCTAGCGGCTGCTGTAGCACGGTGACCCTGATTATTTTGCTTCCCAGAACACAGAAGCACCAGAGCCAGTGCAACCCTCCCTATGGCCACTTTGCAAAAGCCAGGATGCAAACATGTATGTAAACGTTATTGACAGAAGATCATTGTTTATAATGTTTAAATATGGAATTGAACAGTTTACACATACAGTTAAATGTACAACAATTTAAAACATATACCATATCATTCACTGTTTTTGTTTACTTTAAAATATGCCATTTGACTATGGAAATCGATTGTAAATGTACCTCTACCCACTTGGGATCTCAAACCTTGCAATTCTTCCCAAATATTGCCCTTTTTTCACAAAAAGCAGTTTTACCCTTCCAAACACTTTGATATAGTCTTACATGAGGAAAATATAATGGTAGTCCCTCAAACTTCACTTTGTACTGACACCCATCTTTTGGATACAACACTATCATACCCTGTACATTTACAGTAGAGCAAAGTAGGCTGCAACAATTGGTATTGATGAATACATGCATTTCTTACCCCGTTGAAGCCCCTTCAAATGCTTGGGTGTTGTTCAATCTTGTAAGCTATCAGGAGCCAGATGGGGACAGTTCAAAACTTGATTAGGTGACCTCCACTAAATACAAATGGTGCTGTGTTTGTGTGGTTGTATATATTATTTGTTTGGTGGACATTAACCCTTGGACAATTTATTCCATGTATATCCCTGATTAAATTCATAATCAAACTGTAAGGACAAGGGTCTATAAGATAGGAATTTTGCCTAAGAGGGTCGGGCAATGAATAATAATAATGAATAATGTATGAAACAGTGTGTTCTGACTTGTTCAGATAACATTTTATTTCATAGTTAACGGTTTAAAGGCGAAACAACTTAGATAGGTAATATTTCATTTTTGCCAGTCTCCTCTCCTTTAAAATAGATATTCAGCGTATTTATTTTTAAAAGACAGACTTCTGCTCTTGAGCACTTGGCTGTCTCCCTTCTCCATGGATCAGCTTTCCATCATACAGTAGTAACCAGGCACTTTCCCCTTTCTGAAATGATCCTCTCTAGCAGTGACAGGCATAAACAACTTCCCCAAAGACCACCAAACAGGGATAGCAAAAGAGATTTTAAACCTTGCACCTCAATACATATTAAACCGATCACTGCTTTCCTCATTCAAAAGGATGTGTTACACAGAAATGTGCCCTAACAATTATAGTCAGGTAACTTATGTATAATAATTTTCATTTTTCATGTTAGCAACTAAATTGTTACAGGCAAGTTAGTATTAGCTGCCGATTAGCAAAGTCATTAAAAAAAAAAAAAAGTATTTATTTTCATTCTATATTAGCGCTACCTGTCATATTGTAAAACTCTCTGTACACCAGTTTTACAATACCCCCCCCCCCCCAAAGCAACCCCCCCCCCCCCCCCCCCCCAAAAAAAAAAAAACCACATGAATAATATTGCAGTTTAAAAAAGGAAATAAAATAAAAAATCGTGTAAATAGAACAAATTAATATTTAGATATTTTACACTGTCAATCACCATTTGATAGCCCAAGTACAAAAAGTTGGTCTTAAAATTTGCATCTGCTGTAAATTATTTTATTCACTGGCACAATAGCCCCACTTCCTCTAATCAAACATGTTTACTATACAAAGATGTTTCACATAGCGTGTCACAGAACTTTACAGTAAAGGTGGGTTACTGTTTAACAATGTCTACCGGATAATGTATTAAATATTCGTATTGTTATTTTTAAGGCACCTTTCAAGTCTGCCTTAAAAAGCAACAACTCCACCTTAAGGTCAAGCACACTAGACAGGAAGCGGTGTAATCTTCGAATCGGAAAGCTGAGGTTTCAGGTTGGGTTTGCAGAAACAGAACTATACTACACCGCCTTTAAGTTAAATAAATACTTTATAACACCGATTGTAAGAGAGACGGCTAAGTACAATGTAGACGCGAGAGCGATAAGGAGAAGGAGATGGCGGAAGGCGGCAGTTCCTCTGGGAGCGCCTTTAGCGAGTCTGGCGCTGGAGAAACCCAATCACTGTCTTGTCGTGGGATGCGCGGCGGTGCCAGTGCAGGTAATGTAACAACAGGCCGTCTAACTTTTTCATTCGACTTGGGGAGTCTGGGAATTCCTGAGAATGTGTTATTTTTATTTACAATGGTTACACAAACGGCATTGCTTCTTGCGGGTTGTTATTGTAATGTAAACATTTTATTATTATTTTTTTTTTTACCATTACCATGCTCTATTTTTCTTAGAGCATTGTATTTTGGAAAAAAATATTTGTACATGTATAAATGAATACATTCACAAAGACGGGAGTGCTGTATTGTCCAGTTTATCCCACTTCATGCTCACTAAATTATCTTGCTTGATATCTCTGAATAGACAATCGTCCTATTTTAAGACACACACTAATCTTATTTCATACCATTTTATATGAGCAATTCAAGTGCAATGGTGTACCCAAATATTAAAACATGCACTACTTATTTACCTATTTGGTAATGCAGACCCCCTATTTCCTCCCCACTCTCCTCTTGCCTCTCCCTTAGTATCAGTTTGGTAGCAAAATGAACTGAGAATGTTCTCAATTTGGGCAATTATAAATTTGTGTGACAGATTGCACAATACAACAGTGACCTTCAGCCTCACTATATATATATATATATATATATATATATATATATATATATATATATATATATATAATATAAACTGCCCTTTGTCTTTGTCAAATTGCCTAATTTGCCTAAACGGATTTTACAAATACTTACACACAGTAACAAAAGAAAAATTGTCGTTTGTTTTATGTCCCCAACCCGTTACATTGGGTTTGGATTTGTACAATGAGTCGATTTATATGGGTTTGAGGTCAATTATTGTATTATTATTATTATTATTATTATTATTATTATTATTATTATTTATTATTAAGTAATTACATTTAAAACAATATCCATTTGATACACTTGTAAAGATAATATTTGTGCATTGCTGTCTGTATGTGGGTTCCAATAGAAGGTGCAGACCAGACACTGTCTCCTACACAGGTAGGAACCTGAAGGAGTGGCTACAGGAGCAATTTTGTGACAAACCCCTGGACCAGTGTGAGGACATGCGTCTGCACGATGCGGCTTATGTGGGAGACCTGGACACCGTCAAAAACCTTTTGCAAGAGGACAGCTTCAAACGGTGAGAGACCAGCATCACTAGGGACCAGTTCGGAGCTGCTCCTAATGTACGTTAATATGTACAGTTGACCGTGTATGTGGTATAAGAGTACCTTCTCATAAGAACTTTGGGTGGGCAAGAGAACTGTGAAGGGAAGGGAGTTTTATTTAGTTTAGCTTGTGTATTCTTCACTCAGTGTGAAAGGCGCTCAACTAGTTGTGTTTCTTGACAATAACAAACTAGCAAGATCCAACTTGGAAGTTGCAGGCTTTAGCAGCCCGAAGTTACTTATATTTGAAGGAATCAGTTATACCTCTGGTACAGCATCATTCCATTTTCAGAGGCATCCTGAAACCGCAAAGCTCCACCCAGTCCTGGTATGATTAGACATTTAGAATTGACTTTTGTTACGTTATAATTATTAAAAATCGGTTTGTGTATATATATATATGTATATATATATATATCACACACACACACACACACACACACACACACACACACACACACACACACATCAGAATGACAGAATGCCTCAACAGTGTGTACAGAATTGAATAGGGATATAGGAGGGCGAGTGTCAGTGTACGTGGGACGTATAGAGTACAAAAGAACAGACCAAGGCTGAAAGCTTTTGAATTGACTTTGCAGTTGAATGGATTTCTGAGAGTAGCCTCGGTGTGATTTTTTTAAAGCAGGTCACATTAGCCATACTGATATGGAGAATAAAGTGCACAGTACAAAATCAAAATGATTGATGGTTAATCTCATGAATGGGGTTTCTCTGTGATGTGTCATGGCACGCAGCAGACGAAATGTGCGCTGTGATTGGCTGAAAGCTCCTCAGCAGTCTGTGAGCTAGAGTATGAAATAGCAATGAATAGTTTAATGAAATTTGATCACATCATGGTAATATAAATTAAAATGACAGATGTGTAATAACTTCTTGTGTGTCGTACTGATGGATGGATGAAACACCTCTTTATGTCCTCTATAATTTGATGTTTGTTTCAAGTCTTTCGTTTCCGACCGTCACGTATTCACCCGTCACATATCCTCCCTGACCGTTGTCCGCTGCCATTGCTGGTAGTGTCACGTGAGCTGTTCAGTGTGTTGATATGTAAATAAATCCTGTTCGCCTGCGGGGCATATCAACTTCAACCTCAGTCTCAATCTCCTGCCTGTCACTCAGCTTCGAACGTAAGCGCCCACACGGCAGATGGCTACTCTGTCACAAGGATTAATACCCCCTTTCTAAACAAGGGATTTAGGGGAGAACCCTAATAAAAGCTGAATCTCAAAACAATAATTGTGTGAATATAGTAGTTGTTACAGCTGTGTATAATGGTATTGAAAACAAGATTCATTCATCTGACTTTTTACATAGCCACCCTTACTCTGCCTGCCATTATATTCCAAATAATAAAGTAAGCCACGCTAACCCTGCCTGCTCCTCTCCTCCCAGGCGGATTAATGAGAAGTCGGTGTGGTGCTGTGGCTGGCTGCCCTGCACCCCCCTGCGCATTGCTGCCACGGCTGGCCATGGGAATTGCGTCAGCTTTCTGATTAGAGAGGGTGCTGAGGTGGACCTGGTGGACGTCAAGGGGCAGACCGCACTCTACGTGGCCGTGGTCAATGGGCATCTGAGCTGCGTGCGAATCCTGCTGGAGGCAGGGGCCGACCCCAATGGCAGCAGACACCACCGCAGCACACCCGTGTACCACGCAGCCCGGGTAGGGAGGGTGGACATCCTCCAGGAGCTTATCAGGTGAGGACACAGAGCTTCACTTCAGATCTGGATTAGTTTGTGCAGTAGTATGATACATAGGGTCTGTTCAGTTGCAGCAATGACTTGGTTACTGAGACAATTAAAGTGCACCATTTGGGCGATTTGTAGCCCTGGATGGTAAAGTAAGAAATGTATTACCAGGAGCACTCACTCACTCAGTGAAACAGATCTTGAACATTTGTCATTTAAACTGTTTATTTCCTATTTAATTTTGAAAGTTAAGAAAGCCTGAAGTAATTCTTTTTGTGATCTGCACAGAAGTTAGGAAGTTTAGAAAGAAGTTTATTTGAAACTGAATGATTGTTACGGGATGAGCATTCAATATACAGTTCTGTTTTGTTGCTCCAGTAGCATTAATAGTAATCATATTCTACAGTATATTTTCCAAAGTATTACTGCGTTTGTTATAGATACTGCAGCACTTTTATTTTATAACCAAAACAAAGTACATTTATTTGGTTTATATATTGTGTTTTTGTCATTTATTTAGTGTCCTGCTGAAATTTATGAACAAGTGCATACTGATCCTTAACATTTTACCATAGTAAAATCATAGCAAAATATAATAATGCATAGTGAAAGTATGGTAAAGCATTGTAAAGTACAGAGGGGTGTGGTAAAGTATATATAAAACTAGGTGAACCATGGTAAATTCACTTTATAACCATGGGAAGACTGTAAATTTACCCTTTTGTAAAGGGACATTCATTTACTTCTAGATATGTATTATAATAATCAGCAACTATTAGACTATGAATATAAAAATGAATATTGGAAAGTGCCACTGAAATGAATTTGTATTCCAGGTTCGGTGCTAATGTGGATGTTGACCAGCAGCTGGCTGTGCACCCCCTGCTGCCTAACGCACGGCGCTTCACCTCCCTGGTGGTCTGCCCACTCTACATTAGTGCCGCCTACCATCACCTGCACTGCTTCCAGCTGCTCATGCAGGCTGGGGCCAACCCCGACTACAACTACTGGGGCCCGGTGAGCAGGGAGGCTTTCAGCAGGGGCTCCCCCACCTGTGTGCTGGACGCGGTGCTGAGACACGGCTGTGAGCCTGCCTTTGTCATGCTGCTGATTGACTATGGAGCCAACCTGAACCTGGTCAAGTGGGAGGCCCTGGACCCAGAGACCATGGGGAGAGTCAAAGTGAACCATGATGCACTGCAGCTCTTCAGAGAGGCAAGAGGTATGTTCTATTTATTTTTTATTATTATTATAAGATGGCTGGAAATATGTTACTAGTTTAGATTGAAATGTTATTCAAGCATAGCCACACCATGTTTTGTGAACTTTCATGTAAATTAGTTTGCCCATAATATTCAGATTCTTTACCTCACTGCATTTTACTGAACAAAAGATTCATTTTTTTAAATGTCTTTTTTTGAGGCTGTGGAAAATAAGTTGACCTTGAGTTGAGTGGGACATTTATTCCTTTTATCCTCTTAAGATTGTTTTATTTCTGAGACTGCCAAGCAGACTCTGTCAGTACCCCCTGTCATTAAGACACTGTGTAACTTAAGCACCCCAGAGGGGGGAACTTTGATTTTGCAAACCCATAGACGCATCTACTTATGTTAAGCTGACAACTTCATTTTTTCAGTGTTGTGAAAACTCCTTGGACAAAACCTAAAAGCACCCTTTATTTTGGCCTGGAAACCAAGATGGCAGACGTATTGGGGTCGTGTGACTGGTTGGTTTCCAGATTATAAAGACCTAGGGGTTTGAAATATTGGCTTCATACTCACTACACATATATATATTCTGTGATTCCCTAGGTGAAGTTTGATTGTGGGTGATTTACAAGAATAAACCGCCCTATCCAACATGGCTGTAGCCACAGTGTACAAGCTTTGTATTTGAAACACTTGAGGTAGTGACTTCATATGTGCAGGGTTATATGAATAGTTCATTATAAATAGGGGTCTACTTAAATCGCGATTTTGCGGAAATCGTGAAATTGAGGGGTCACCGCGAAATTCACCTCTTAGGGGCCAATGCATATCGGACAATTACGGAGAGAGAAAAATAAAACAAAACAAAAAAAAACTAGTTTAAATGAACTACTGCACAATGCAAGCGACACAAACTACATATCTTCCTTTTGTAGATAGCCTTTTTTATTCTTTCGCTGTCCTGTGTGCAAAAAAAACTAACAAAAAAAACCATCCACATTTACAAAAAAAAAATTCTCCAAAGCAGTTAACATTGTTTACTAATCAAATGACAACAAAGTTTTAATCAGCCTATCCGTGCATCTATACTGCTTTTCTGTGACCTGTACTGTGCAGTAGGGAGTGGGACAAAGTGGATGCTGCAGTGTTTTGATTTAGGTTGCTAAAGTCTAGTTTTCAGCATTGCAGGTAAAATAGTAGAGATGGACGACAGAAAAAGCAAAGTATATTTCAGCTGATGATCATTTCAAGATATTTCACAAAGAAACTACATGCAGATTGAGGTAATTGTTTTGCATATCTTAATGTGTCTGGAGAAAATACTATCAATCTCTATTTAGCTTCAGAATCACACATTAAACAAAAGGCTACTACGGAGGTTGCTGCACAAAACGTGAAATAAACAGCTTTCAGAAACCAAACTGGAAAGTCAGCTGAGGCAAAAAGTATTCCTGTCTGCAAGTTAAATCAGTAATGATCTAGCACAGCCACCTCACTTCAACCTGCTGCTTACTTTTTCGCAGTTTAAATTTTAGACCCATATGGCCAAGTTTTCTTAGTTTTGACAGTCTGTACTAATACAATAAATTATTGGATGGGACCAATAACATGACAACAAACGTGCTGCATACATTGCCTTTATTAAAGTATGCCAGACGCCCTTGGGTAGCCGAGTTTTGGGGCTGTTTCTAATCGATTTCCACATATGTGTAACTTGGCAAAGCTTTGCCTTAACTTCCAAACAGTTCAGTGGATGGAACGTGCAGTCTCAACATATGGGCAAGTCATCTGCAGGGGGGTGCTGCATGCTTGCCTTTAACAAATGACAACACTGTGTTTAGTAAAGAAGCAAATGCCATTATTTTTAGGCTTTATAGTGCTCTGAAATACTGTCTACTTAGGTTTATTTAATGTTTAAACAAGTCCGCGTAAATGTCCGCGAAATCCTAATTTTATTCCGCAACCTACCTGTGAAAAATATGTAAATTTACCGTGATTTAAGTAGACCCCTAATTATAAATGTGTTGACGACCATGACATTGACCTGTAACCTAGTATGGCTGGCATATTGAGGCCATGTGACTTTTGAAGCTACAGCTTAATGTTTTACTTAATGTTTACCAACCAATCGATCTAATATGACAAACCCCCTTTAGATGAATCTGCCAGGGATTTGGTAGCAGTCAGTTGGGTGCTGCCTTGTCTTTTGTAATGG